>NC_138778.1:204469914-204563017 GCF_965119305.1 Pelophylax lessonae
TGATCTAATAGTTTACATGCATTTGTTGAGTGTATATCTAAATCATTGTGACAGACAGATCATCTCTGCCCTATCCTTGTCATTATCTCGCATGCACAGTGCCAGATAGCTATGTCTGTGCTACTGTATGTGTAGATGACATCTCCCAGAATATTGGTAGGTGAATCTTTTTATTGCAATATAGTTTGTATGCAGCTCCTGTTATTCTACTTAACTTTGTCCCTTTTGGTCTGGGATTCTATAGCTAGTTTTAGCTTGGGGCGTGATAACCAGCATAGGTAAGAGCCAGGTTAGACATTCAGTGGCCACCTTGGGATCATTAGCTTACAGGTCCATTGGCATGTCATATTAGAAACAATTAGGAAGGGACTAAAGCACAGTATAGATAGCCTGACTCCGAATTCAAGTGACACAGATCTTGAGAAGCACCGGTCCATGCTGGTTGGACAACAGTTGGAGGATCTCCCCATAACCACAGATCCTGTCTTCGGGTCCCTGACACAAACAGATGCTGCATCATCCTCAGGGGGGCGTGCAACTGGATTTTGCTGCAACACATTCATCTGGAAGTATATCTATTAATATCCATATATACCTGGGTAGATGTGCACAATTCGACCAGGACTTCTTTCAGACCTGTTGCTGATAATACCGGTTTGGACACTGGGTGTACAGTATGTACTATTATTCTATTCATATATAAAGCTTGTATTATTTCTAAAGTTTATTTCTATATTGGCGTGCACCTTTGTGCTTTATTTTTTTGTGTTCTATGCTGGTTGTAGTAGTTGTTCCCCAAGTTATTTTGATTTGACTACTCTGCTCACAGAGGCCCTGTACTGGATGGAGGCACTGCTAACTTTATCAAACCCACTCTTCCATTTAGTGAAGGTTCTGGTTTTCTTGTTTACCTACAGATCTAGTGCCATTACCTGTTTGAAAAGGGCCTCTCCCATAACCCCCACCCTAAATGAGGGCTACAATAGTGAAAAATAAATAAATGAAAAAAGGAAAAAGACAAAGCTTGCCATGGAGGCTGCATTTCTAGGCAGCCATACAGCATGGAGTGGATGTATCCTGATTATTGCCCAAAACATATCCCAGGTAAGACAGGCACAACACATGTGTTTTCACTAGGTATAAAGTTGTAGGTGGCAATTAGATAATATAAAATTCACTGATGCAATACCCTCACCTTCAGAATTCTGTCGTGAGGCCGATCCCTTGATGCGGAAGGCCTGGCGCGTCCTCCCCCGGTCTCCAAAGCTCCAACTCTTGGGCACCTTACCAGGACTTTCCTCCATGCTTTGGTCAGCGCTGGGGGATCTGCGTACACCTTGGGACTGCGGGGAGCCTTTGCCTTTTGTAGCCACGCCTCTGGGGCTGGAGAAGACCCGTTCCTTCAGGCTGACTTTTTGACTGCTGCTATTGAAGGAGAATAAAAAAAAAAAAAAAAAAGAAGAAGAAGAGGGACTAACCAAAAAGTCAAATGCTCAAAATTTATTGAAATGAACGATCAGATCAGCAGGATGTACACTGACCAAACACAACTTAAAGGAACACAGATTGTCAACTAATCACCGCCATTTCGTTGATCCTCCTTTTAAGGGTTATCCACTTCCCCTAACTTTAACCTATTGGCCTATACAAAGCTTTATGTTTACTTTTACTATTTACTTTTTCTTTCTCACTTCCTGGTGTGTTCTTCCGGCCATGTCGACCTTCCAAAAAAGAGTTCTCATTCCGATTGCCCAGTGACCAAAGGCAAATTGGATTTGGATAAACTGGGATCTTAGGTGGAAAGTGTAGGACCCAAGTCATCAAGAGAAATGAATACCTCTCCATAAAGGATAGATGAACAGAACAAAGACTATTTAAATAAATAAATCAATATAATGTACAAGACGCTATGTACAAAGAAACACCATTCTGTCACCAGAAACGGGCATTCACTTTAAGCCTATTAAGCAGGGCTTTTTTTTTTTTCTCAGCCAATAGGTGCAGTATCCCCCCCCCCTTCTGAGTCACCCATTGTCTCAGCCCCCTACCCACCTTCGGGCACTGTTCCTTGGTTCCATCCCCTACCAAATGCCCAGTACCGCCACTTTTAGAGAATACAGAGCATCATTTTGTGGTGTTAAGGAAATTGTAATAACAAGAAAAGCAGAAAAATAGATCCCCTGCATCCAGCAACAATACACCCCCCCCCCCCCCCAACAATAGACTCTACATAACAATAGATCCCCCCTACAACAATTACCCCAGCAACAATGGCCCCTTTGCAACAAAATACCATCCCAGCAATAAAAGGCAATAGGCCCCCTGCAGCAACAGATCTCACAGCAGCCAGCATCAACACATCCTCCAGCAGCCAGCATCAAAAGAGCTCTCCCTGAATAGTAGATCCCTCCCAGCAACAAACTCCTCCAGCAACAATAGATCCCCACACAAAAATAGATTCCACTCCACTGACAATAGATCCCCCAGCATCAGTACAGCCATCAGCACACTCAAGAAACCCCTTGCCATTACATACGTTCAGTGCTGGAATTGCATTCCCCAGTGTTCCTACTAATAAAGAATAAGCAGCAGCAGGAACTGTGTATTGCACTCGGTAGCTAACCTTAATCTAGCAATTTGTAAATCCAAAGCTCAGTACAATGCTATTTGGGCACAGAACGACACCCCAACATATCCCAGCATGCACCTATTAATTGTAGAAAAATGACAGCATAAAGAATACGCAAGCATATATCTTTATAGCATCAAAGATTTCACATGCTATGGCGGCATTCGCACTGACATGCAACATGGAGATTATGGCGCATGCACGGGTAAGGACATATCCAACCCGATATTCTCAAGGCCCACTAAAGTGAAAGAAAAGCATGAACATGGGGGAAAGTGGACTCTGCAATGTGCTACAAGGGAGCCTATAGTACAGTGATGATGAACCTTGGCACCCCAGATGTTTTGGAACTACATTTCCCATGATGCTCATGCACTCTGCAGTGTAGATGAGCATAATTGGAAATGTAGTTCGAAAACATCCGGGGTGCCTAGGTTCGCCATCACTGTTATAGTAGACAATCCCTTTAACATATTAATCAGTCCCCTAAAGGACACTTGCAGGTAAAACCAGTGGAAGTAGGAAAGGTTACAGGACTTACTGAGGGGGGTTAGAGGACTCCCTGCAGATCAAAATGGCCAAACTCCCCAAAAAAAAAAAAATGCTTACTGCTATGCGTTCCAATAGGTTTCCCAATGTAACAGAACAAAAGGCGGCAGCGGACATCTTCTTACACTGACGCAAGTCTTCAATTTCACACTTATTTTAGCAGTAAACTCCCCTTATATACTGAAATACAGTATTATTAATAACACTAGAATAATAAAAATGTATTATAGTAAATACAGTGACAAGCCTGCAGGCAGAAGGTGGCGACGGCCATCTTGGTACACCCCGCACTGCTCAGCGACAAACTGATCATATAGTGAAATAGACTGTTTCACTCGGTCGCGGTGAAATAGCCTTTTTCAGCATATAAAGCGAGAGAACAAAAATAAGAGTGAAATTGAAGACTTGCCTGGGTGTCCGTCGCCTTCATATTCTGTCAGATTAGGAAACCTATTGGAACGCATAGCGGACATGTTGGAACGCATAGAGCATGGGCAATAAGCAATTTGGTTGCAACGTCACTTCCGTTGCATTTTCTGATGGGTAGCGGTATTCTGATGGAACACCCCCCATAGCAAACTGCTTGCTGTGGGGGCACTCGACAAGAGGGAGGGGCCAGGAGAAGCAACGAGGGACCCGAGAAGAGGAGCCAACTGCACAGATAGGTAGGTATAACATGGTTGTTATGGTTTTTTTCTTTTTAAACATGAGACTTTACAATCACTTTAATGTTGATTTTAGAGAGTGAAGTTCTGCTTTAAGGTTTAGTCCAGGGGGAATCTAGAGAGTAATGCCTACTTTACCCTACAATCCCAGTGCTTGAACATGGGGAGGGTCACAACATCACCATGCACAGTGCAGGACCAGTAGTGGCCACTAGTCCTGCATTGTAAATGAGGTCATCAGTGAGAGGGGCAGTGACAGAATCACAAGAAAACCTTCTTTTAAAGGACAAGTTGTCACATGCGGAACCATTGTGGAGGAAGACCTTAGGATTGCGAATTAAGGAATTTCCTAGTGTGGTCAGTTTTCTG
The DNA here is from genome assembly GCF_965119305.1 of Pelophylax lessonae. Classification (NCBI taxonomy): domain Eukaryota; kingdom Metazoa; phylum Chordata; class Amphibia; order Anura; family Ranidae; genus Pelophylax; species Pelophylax lessonae. The sequence goes on from NC_138778.1 coordinate 204,474,127, forward strand.
GGAGCACAGCCTGCTTGTCCTTCAATGGCACAGACCTGTACTGACATGCCCCCCAGATATATACACACATTTTTTGCCTTGCACTTCTATTTATTTTAAAGTGATATATTGAATGGGTTGTTTTACAAGGTAAGGGTTTACAAATATTTTAATGATGAACTGGCCCTTTAAAGATTGGAATCTCCCCCAAAAAACATTGTCAGGATTATTGGGGAATTAAAATAAAAGAAAATGGAAATATTTAAAAGCCATGTAGACTATAGGGATTTTGAACAGCACAGCTTCCATCTTGTTTGGAGGTGAATGAAAGTTCATATGTACTTGTTAAACAAAATTTTCTCAAAAGGGGGTCTTATAATTTCAGCAGATATTTCTTTTTTCTTTTGGTATAAATAAGTGGTACATGGACATCTCATCAGATAAGGGTCAATTAGCGAGACACCATACTAGTCACTGATGTCCAGACGTTAGTCTGTCTGTATTTAACAATGGACAATAGTGTATTCATCAGGTTCATTTAAACTATATTTTTAAAGATACATTATTATGAGTGAGAAGATATTAGCAATAATCATGTCATTATATTATGTAAGGCATATACATATTTAGAAATTATCTGTATACCATATGTTGGGTTTATATTCTTGCTAAATAACAAATCTTACTTAGGTAAACTAATTCCACTTAAATTACTTCATTTTAAGGCATGTGGTAGGAGTGTTTATATAAGAATTGCTTTAGACTGGACTAAGTGATATAAATCCTACAAGCCAGATGCTTTTCTTGACGGTATAGGACACATCCAAATAATTAATGGACTTTCACTGGCCAGACAGGTCAAAGGTCATCAGATAATAATTATGGTCTAATTATTTTATATGCTGAATCTAATGAACAGTACAATGCTGCCCCCTTTTGGAGATAATACCAAATGCAGTCTTGGGGTAATTTAGTATTTTCCAATATAAATATATATATATATATATATATATATATATATATATATATATATATATATATATATTGTATTAATAATTATCTTTATAAATGGTTTACCAGATCCAATAATTGCCAAGATGAATGATGGAGATTAGATGGACATTTATGTATGTACTGAGAGTATGGACAAGTATATGTTGCTTTGATGATTACTCTTAAATATAGAGAAATCATCATTTAACTTTATTATCCGAAGTATTGGGTTAATATGGAGGCGTGACTATGACCTCACCAGTTAATGGGTAGAATATCCCAACCAATGGGGATAATGTTCCTCCCTCTGGGTTTAACTTATGGTAATTTTAATAGTCCTTTGTTCAATACCATATAAAAAGGAGAACCCAGATGTGAGACATGACACATGACATTACTGACAACACACATTACACTTGCAACATACACACTACTACATCCCTCGATATACTCATCCAGACATACTCCATCTTGCTCCATCATTTATCTGAAACTTTGAGGGAAGCCAAAATGAAACTCCTCCCTAACTGAGCACCATCTTGGGAAGGCATCCATCTTAGGACTCTGGTAATGACCATTTGAAGCTAGCAGCCATCTTAAGTGTGGTAAATATAACCTTGCTGTGTTATTTGATTTTATTCAATATTGTTTATTTCCTTCCTTATATGTTGCATATTTAAGGGTAATGAGATTACAATCCCAGCCGTATAAACCATAGTAGATTTTTTTCTAAAAAGCTGATTTTTATTTTTATACATTTTTATTAATATCAGATTTAGCTCATTATTTGCGATTTTAGTCTTCCGTTTTGCATAGTTTATTCTCGCTCCATCTGAAGTGGAATGACTTTCGGCTATGCAATTCGCAGACAATTGTGGTCTGATTATATAGAATACTTACCTACGGTTTATGCTATACCTGGAGAAAATGTAATCTTACTTTCATTTTGTTTTGTTTTTGCTTTCATTATTGAGTTATATTTCACATTGCATTTGTCATTTGAAGTTTGTATTTCATGTAAAGTTATCTTTTTGTGTCATCTCAAGTTTGATCATTTATTGTGAATACATGTCTTGTGAATAAATATTCTTATATATTCCTTACTGTAGACTGTTTTCACTAAGATTGGTATATGCTTTTAAAAAGAAATGAATCAATTAAAAAGAACTTGTTACATATTGATTTGTGGAAATAAGTTGAGATTCTCCTACCTCACAGATCTTTGCTTATTGACATAAATAGACACTGTTATATTCAGAGCAGTATAAATATTCTGACAACATAAATATCCCTGAAAATGACAAACCGCACATTGACTCTCAATTAAAATATTGACATTTTAAAGATAGCCATCTTTGGCAGGGCCAAGCAAAGGTTACCATGAGTACTTGTAGTGTTATTATTAAAGCTTTGATGGTATGGATGGGTTCATGCACTGAAAAGCAGACAAGACATGGCACCATTGTAAAATGAGAGGGCCTAATGCAGGAACATTCTGCTATATTAAAGCCAAATTCCAGCCAAAATTTTTAATTTTGTTTTGCATAGAATAGATAACATGGAAAGAAAAAAAATAACACCCAAGCTCTACAGCAAGTACAGCTCCATACTCAAACAGTAGTAGAACTGATAGTAAGGTTGAGCTGGCCACTTGGTATTATCCCAAAACAATGCAAGTCTTCAAAGACTTGCATTTTCTGGATGATACCGAATGGCTGGCTCAACCTTACTAATAGAATATGTAACGGTTAGAATCTCAGTCAGGTTTTTTTGGCCCTCGGTGACCCTATTGAGGAATTTTAGCTTCAGTTCCTGTCAGGACAGGAAGTGATTGGAAACGTACCTAAAAGGATCAAGGACAAAAAAATATTTTTTAGTAAAGTAGAAAGGAATAGTCAATTGCTGTCTGTGACTTCCGGTCTCATGAAAACTGCTCCCTCAATACTTTGTCCTGGTATCGCCAGAAAAGAAAAGGAGGGAAAGATCTCCAATGGGCTCCAAATTTTAAACTCTTCACCACTCCATTCATAACCAACATTATTTGAGCTAGACTTTGGCTTTAGGTGTTTAGCGTTTGGTGAGGTACCCAAGGGTGAAAAGCATTACAAGGATTTCAAAGGGGGATTCTAGCTTATACCATGCTGTGTTCCAACAACAAAAAAAAGGACCCAAATATCTACATTTTAACATATATTTTAGAAACCACCTAAAGCTGCAACAAGATAGAAGCTGAATAACACAGCAAGGTTTCAGCTGTTCTGTTATCCTCAAGCTCTGAACCCTTTGCGGCTACCATCCAGTTCAGTGTCACTTGCCGAATTTGGTCTGAAACATCTCAAGGTTATAAAAATGACAACCATCTAAGAAACGGATTGTTTGCTTTTATGTGAAAGATAACAAACCGCTATAAGAAGGCCTATTTATCTCTATTTTATCATAAATAGGTCACATCTAATGTAGTGTTCGGAGAATATACATTCAGAGGAGGTAACTCCTAAAAACCCAAGGCTGCCAATTTTTCGCTCTCTTCCTCCTGTCCTGTCCTCCTCCGATGCTGTTGCCGTGCATTCTGCCCGTCTCTGGTCTCTGCATCTTAATATATATACATTACAACCATGCCCTCACAATGACGTCATCACTGTGCAGTCCAGGCTGTGGCAGGAGAAGGGTTAGGTCGTTAGTTTTTGGGATCTTCTATTCAAATAGAGTTTCCACAAATCACATGTTGTGTATGCAATTTGGAGGGTGTGGGTGGAAGGAACTGGAATCCCACTTTGGTCTATGATTGAGTAGAGCAGCTCTGGGTAAGCAGCTCTCAATTATGAAGGCACCTCCAGGTGCTTTGGACTCCAGAATGAGGAGAAACAAGCCAAGCTTCATCAACACTATGAAATGTACTGTTCTATTCTTTAACTGTATACAGCTTGTCAACCTATCTCAACCAGCACCGTGAGCCCTGATAAAGGGACGTACTCTACATCATAGGTTGGCCTATTTCCCTGGACCTTTCTGAAAAATTACCAATTTTGGACTCCAAATTATTGGTGTGGAGACTCTTTTCTCCTACACAACTGAAATGGCTGTAGTCAAGACATATGGTAGCCCAAAAATGATGTTCCAATGGAAGCCAGTAAAGATACTAGTGCTACACGATGATGATGATGATGATCTTTGACCAACGTTGATAGAAAAACAAAAAAGTAGCTTAGCCCCGAATTTCTGGAAACTCTACTGAGCAGAGAGGGTTCTGGGAAAGTTAGGGGGGTGGTTAGAGGGAGCAGGACGTGCAGCTGGGAAGAAGGGGGTTCTTTCCCATACAGAGTCTCACGGTACCTATTTTCCCCTGCGCAGCAATTGCAGATAATTTTCCCTTTACTGGAAATTAGGGAAGAGGGAAAAATTAACATCAAAGCCACAAATTATAAAGGAGAAAAAAATAGCTTTTTACTACATCTGAACCCTGAGGAAAAAACTAGGTTAGGCAGCATTAAAGTAGATGTAGATGCCTTATATCTCTCATAATCTATAATAGCCATTGTCAATCTTTTTAAATCTGCAGCTTTTATTAAAATGATCTCTGGTGATCCCGCTATAAAGGTTCTTACTGTTATGGGGTGAGAACACTCTGTCCTCTCTCCCAATGTGGTGTCACACTATTGCTTTGGCTTCAAATGGAGGCTATAAGTGTTTGTTTCAACACAAATTACACAGGCATGGTCCACTGTTGTCACCATCAGGAAACCCATCCTGAGAAATAACATGAAGTCCTTCCTATTGAGGGGTGGCAGCGCTCTGTCCTGTCTGCCAATACATTGTCACCCTATCACATGGAATTCAGATGGAGACTACAAGTGGCTGGTTCAACACACATTATACAGGAATGGTCCAGTGTTGTCACCATGAAGAAACCCACCCTGAGAAATGCCATGAAGGCCCTTCCTGTTATAGGGAGACAACACTTCATCCTGTCTCCCAATACGCCGTCACCTTGTCACATGGACTTCAGATAAAGACTACAAGTGGCCATTTCATAGCACATTACAGAAGAATGGTCCACTGTTGTCAGCATCAGGAAACACATCCTAAAAAATGCCATGCAGCCATTGACGGAGTACATATAGACAGAAGTGGCTGCACAGGATGAAAAAGAAAAAAAAAAAAAAAAGGTGAAAGTATTTAATTAAAGATTGCAATTGTTAGGAGACTAAATGTTATTCAGTTAGGGGTTACATCTACTTTAATTCAAGGTTGCGCTTAGTTAATTATTCATCCAGAAAGCAAACAGGGAAGGTGTCAGGAGGCACCAAGGTCTCAGAACTGAAGACTTAAAAAGGTGTTGACAACTGACAATGCTTTTTTGAAGTTTTGAACTAAAAGTTCAGTTGCAGACAATACAAAGACCTTGCCGGTTTATGCACTGACACATTTCCGCTGATACAGTATAATTTTAATACACTGAGGCTCTTAGTAACGGAGACCAACTTCATCCAGAAGTCCTTTCAAAGCTACTCAAGTATGCTCTAGGTTGTCACCGTCTGCCCCCATAAAGCTGCCAGTGCCAAGTCTTCTGTGTCAGATAAATGGCTAGCCGTGGCTACACATGCAGTGTCACAGCGGAGTTTGGCAATAAAATTATAAGTGGAGTACTGAACTGCCTTTTTCAACTAAAAGGCTATTGGGTGACACGCTGTGAAATCAGGCTCTCTAAGCATGTGGCTTGAAGGCTAATACAATTGTCCCTGCGGTGCATTTAGCAAATGGTGGCTGACTTTTCATTTTCTTGAACGTGGTACAAAGAAGAAAAGCTTCAGTTCAAAATTAAAAATACAATGTATTAAGGAAGTTATAAGATTAGTAAATGCCTTAAAATCATTACCAGATTATGACCCCTAAATATTTGCAAATGAATCTCCTCATAGGCGAGGTCATTTTGTGTTAAGCAGGCTAGCTCCACCCCTGAGGAGACAGCCTCAGGCCCTTTCAAGGGATTAGACAAGGAAACGTAAGTATTCAATCTATTAAAGTACAAAACCAGCAAAAAAAAAAAACTTTTAAAGAGCTGTAGTAAAGATTAAAAGAAATTAAAAATCACCCTGCAAGGCAATGTCATAATGTGCTAGTATGCATACTAACACAATATGAGAAACATACCTTAAAATGAAGCCCTCCAGCGGCGCACTATCACCTCTGACAGGGCTTCCATCTTCACCCTGGTCTTCTTTCCGGGTTTGCAGGCTCCGGGCGTCTGACTGGCTGAGCTGCAATGAAGTCACTCCCACACATGCTTCCTAAAGTCAAGGGTACAACCTGTTGCGCCTTCCCTTCAGAGCGCATGCGTCGGTGACGTCACCGGCTGCTGCTCCGTGAAATAGCTCCTAAACGGTGCACGTTTAGGAGATATTCATTTTACTCACATGTAAGCTTCATTTTAAGTTTACTTGTAGCAGATAATACTTTACTGCCACTTTAAAGTAATAAAGCGGCATTAAGCACAAAAATAAAAATTTTATATATTGCAGCTTACCAATTCTTAATTGCACTGGCTGCATTAGTTTTATTTTTTAGGCTTTATTGTTCCCCTTTTATTCCACCTGGTGAAATGGCCAGTAGCACACTTTCTGTCCTAGAGTTTCTCCATTCTGGATGACCTTTGGTCAGTCTGGGGAGAGGGTACCGGTAGATCGATTTGACCTAAAGTTGAAAGCTGAACCTCAGCCAACACTGGATTGACGTCATCACATACTGGCCAATCTAGATGACAAAAGACCGGTACCCAGAATAAACAAGTGAGAGATGCTGGCAGTAGATACTGTCTGGATCATCAGAGGGGAAAAAAAAAAATAACGAATGCAGCCATCGCATTTATTAATTGGTAGGCTGCAACATATTTGATTTTTGTTTTTTGGATTAATACCACTTTAATTATTTGAAATAATAATTCACATTTTTTTGTATTTTTGTTTTTAAATGCCTATAATCGCAGCCTTTCGTAACCTTTTTACCATGAAGGAAACTTGGAGATAATTTTCAGGTCTCATGGAACCCCTGCCTAAATTATATTATTAATCCCAAAGCTCACAGTAGAATGATCTGATCAGTACGTTCTAGAAAGAAACTGCCCCCTTACATTGATGGTCAGTGAAAACATTGTCCTTTTATGCTGGTGGTCAGTGCAGACAGGAGAATCAAGCCAACCAATATTCATTTTGAAGGGAACCTCTAGCAGCTTCTGAAGGTACCCCAAGGTTCCATAGAGTATATATCTTACACCTTTGGTTCTTAACCTTATTGATATCAGGGCCTGGTAAACTCTTTAAAACATTTTGAGCCCCAACAGTAAAAAAAAAAAAAAAAAATTAAAACTCACACAGTAAAAGTATTGGAAAATATGCATTGAAATGCTGGAGGGCTCTGAATGGGGCTGGGAGGATGGGGAGTTAGGGGATTCTGAAGAAGACTTGGTAACACTGTAACAGATGACGTTTCTGGAGGGAGCTGGGGGTTTCTAGGAGGGGTTAGGGGTCTCTTTAGGAGGCTAGGGATTTTGCAGGAGCACCATGGGGGACCTGGAAGGTGCTGCAGGGATTGGGGGCATTATGGTACACTGTTAAAGTTTTTTTTTTTTTTGGGGGGGGGGGGGGAACTATGGTGGATGTTCTGCAGTTTACCCAAAAAGGGGGGGGGGCACTGCAATGGGCTGGGTATCACTTTGGGGGGTGTGAGAACACTGTTAAAGGTTGGAGATCACTTTGGAAGCGGGGCAGCTGAAGACATCGTGGCCTACTATGGAAGGTTGGTGGGCACTATGGAACCCAGAAGGCACTGTGTGAGGTTAGGGGATATGCAGCCAGCTAGAGGCCCTATAGGAGGTGTTTGGAGATCTACAGCTGGTTGGAGGCCTGGAAGAAGTGCAGCCAAGGTTGAGAACCTCTGTCTTAGACCTAGAAAATATATTTGGGTAATTAAACTGACACCAGTACCTACATTCAGTGCTATCCTCAAGAACCAATAGTGGCTAACCTTTCTTGAGCTAGAATAAATGTTGAATGTTCTAATGTCTTTCACGCGAGACTACGATGTGGGATCTTTCCTACACAATGACCAGGCTGCGAATATCCCCATGTTAAGGGGCTTTTAATTCACTTCAAACAGGTATTAAATTCCCATACAAGTCTAAGGTAATGCAAAACCCACTTGAAGCAGGTCAAAAGAGGGTAAAAGATCAATTGCAGGTCAAATACACCAGTCAGTCAGTGAATTCTGAGTGATTCCAGAAGCATTCAAATGAATGACATCAACACAAGCCCAAAGCTGATCAATACGGGCCCTAACTTTCCACTAATAAAGGACAGAAATAAAAAGAGAGAAGATACATGGATCCATCACACAAAACAACCAGAGTTCATGCTTCATTTTACCAGCTCAGAAAAATGAAAAACACCCGACTCGTCCCATTCTCATTTTCTCTAATGTTAATAGTAGAGATGGGCTCGGGCGTATTTGGGATCCCATCTGCCCGATCCCGCCAGGAAGGAGACACTGTGCATGGCTAGTCACAGGCACTGAGACATTTCCCTATCTGTGCAGCTGCGGACCGGGAAAATGTCTCACTAGCTATGATCAGCTGTGTGCAGGGTCGGCTTCCTGGCGGGATCAGGCAGGTGGGATCCCGAACGTGCCTGAGCCTATTCTTAAGCCCCGTACACACGATCAGATTATCGAACGATCTGTCGTCTGTTTTTTGTGGCATGCTAGTCTGATGTGGAAAGTGAAGAGGTTATTTTCATACGAATTTTCCCGTACGACAGAATTCTACTTCAGAAGTGATGTCATGTGTTGGATTGCTTTGTACGTGTTCTTTCTCTCTGAGCATTCCTAGTCTTGCTCTTAAAATAAGATTTTTTTCTGTACTAATGAGACGAAAATCGGACATTGTATTACGGACGACAAAAATTTTATAGCCTGCACATCAGGATTTGGTCAGCCTAAAAGTCGGAGTTGGCTGTCGAAAGCACCATACTAACAATCCGAAAATCGGCAGATCGGTCGTCGGACGAATTTTCCCTACAGATTTTATTATCGTGTGTACGGGCCTTTAGTTAATACCATTACCGCTAGAAGACTCAGCACAAATAAGAACAATCCTGCCCCCTTGTGGCTCATTTATTGAACTGGCACAAATAAAATAATTTAGTGAATGTAAACCCGCGCTATGGTCTGTGGAAACCTCTCCAAGTGTGTGATTAATTAGGCTGCTGCTGTGTTGAGGGTTGTATGAACCTTATCTGATGGTGTCTAGTAACTACAGCGCTGCCCTATCTATGTGCATCAAAACAATCAGCAAAACACATACATTCAGTGTAGTACCAAATAAATTCCATATACAGTAAAACCTTAGATTGCGAGCATAATTCGTTTCGGAAACATGCTTGTAATCCAAAGAACTCGTAGATCAAGGTGAATTTCCCCATAAAAAATAATGGAAACTCAGATATTCGTTCCACAACCATTTATTCATAAATCCTTCAGTTTATAGTCCATATAAAAGATTATAGCAATGTGATAGGTTGTGTCCATCCACAAATGGCGCCTCCACAAGGGGATTAGAAGCAAAATCCAGCAGGAGCTACAGAGCATAAAAGAGAAGAAAGGCGCCTCTAAGTGTAGCAATATGGTTACATCTAATGAAGGTACAACATTTAGCAACTCACACAGTTAATGATTAAAAGAGGCACATCCAAATACGCAGGCATCTGGGGTAAAGCTGTAAACATAGACCATTCTCCGCACCGCCGGCTCTTACGGTCATCAGTCTGCAGTCGTGACCGGGAAGACTACCATGCAGTAGAGTGATCTGAAAGCGAGGCTTGAAGCGCTCGTGGAGACGTTGATGTCGGTTTGGAAGATGGTCTATGTGGACAACTTTACCCAGAATGGGTAAACTTTACCCTGCATACTTAGATGTGTCTGTTTTAAACATCAACCATGTGAGATGCTAAATGTTGTACCTTAATTAAATGTAACCATATTGCTACACTTAGAGGTGCCTTTCTTCTCTTTTTGTGACATAATGCTACTTGTATATCAAGATACCGCATGTTTATCAAGTCAAAAGGTTTTACTTTATTAAAGCAGAGTTCCGCACCCCCCTCTAAACATGAAAATTCAGCAGCTACACATACTGTCCCTGGCCTTGAAGCAGAGGGAGGAGGGGGCCGAACCTCTGACGTACGTCGCCGTGGCGAGGTCCGACAGAATTGGGGACAGGGTACCTGTCAAAAACAGGTACCCGCTCCCCCCTTCCCCCTGAAAGGTGCCAAATGTGGCACCAGAGGGGGGGGGGGGAGAGATAAGCAGAAGTTCCACTTTAGAGTGGAACTCTGCTTTAAGTTAAAGTGCTGAAAAATCAAAGTTCTAAATTACTATATCAAGTGCTTGTGATAAAGTACTCCATGCAAAATCAAATAGGCATATGCAAATCCATAGACGCCCAGTGGGAGGGGCGAAACATGTCAAGCGCGGTTTGTCAGTGATGAGCATCTACTACACAAGAGCACCCTGAGGCGGCGGCTGTTAAGATTGCTTTTTATCGATCTGTTTTATGTAAGTGCAATTGCGTTTTTATATATGGATAAAAGTCTACAGTATTACACTATGGATATTCTCCCGTCCTTTTCATGGTGAAACTAACGCTGGTTCACACCTGGGGATTGAAGTCGAGGAGAGAAGGAAGTAATAAAGGAAAGAATTTATGTTTATATGCCTATTTTGGATACTATTAAGAGCCATACATCACTACTTGGAAGAAGTGGAGGATGGAGTATATACCATTCATGACTGTCTTGTATATACAGCTGGTGAGTGGGGGTACATAAGAGGGGAGAACGCCACTGTGGACTCACCAAAGTCTATGGATTAGCATATGCCTATGGATATTAAGTTTTTATTTATTTATTTTTGCACGGAGCACTTCATCACAAGCACTTGATATAGTATATTAGCACTTTGATTTTTCAGCACTTTAATATATAGTATTTATTTGGTACTACACTGAATGTATATTTTTTGCAGATTTTTTTGACCCACATAGATAGGGCAGTGCTGTAGTTACTAGACCAATTAAAGAATGTTTTCCCCTTGTGGTTTGTTTATTGAACTACAAGGAATAAACACAAGGAATACATTGGTATTCCCATTATTTTCTCCAAAAAAATGTCAGTGTCATGAAAACAAACCAATAGTAAAATTAATGTAAGTTTAGATCTTTGATAAAACTAGTGACAATAAAAACCGCCAATAATGCGACTACAGTATATGTCAGTGTTCGATTTCTGTTGACCATGGCTGTGGTCTACTACTCCAATCCTAGGGACATGCAGATCATGTCTAAAGGGCCTCCTAAGGATAGAAATAAGGAGCCATTTAGAATAATGGGGACTGTGAAATACTATTTGGCCATTCACTGACATGGAATAAGATTATAATTTGAAATGGCACTCAACACACCTAGCCAGCGCACCACAACTTACAGACGTGAACCATCTATAGGATGTGATGTACTGTGTTGAAAAAAAAAAAACATTATGTGTTGGTAGCCCATTTGTTAACCTATGCAAAAGTTTGAATCAGGCCTTCAAAAAGTGCCAAGCTTAATGACAGCCAAGAAACATATCTTCTTAGAAAACAGTGGATACCCTTGAATTATTCTCCTAGGTAAAGCTACCTATACCTAATCTAAAACAGTGCTACCTGCAGGTAAGATAAGGTACTACAAACAACAATTAGTCACCGGGGAAAAAAACTCTACTGCCAAATCTAGCCTGCCTCAGGAAAAAACAAATAATCCACGTACCATAAAACTCTGCAATTTAACAATCCCTTATTATTTCTCTAAAATAGACTTCCATCAACAAGTGAAGGGTATCTCCACACAAACCGCTGAAGAGGTGCCTCTTGAAATGAAGATGAAGGCAGCTACAGACTCATAATTAAATCCAACTCTGGACTTCTTGACCTTTGCAACACTGGGTCACATTTTTGTCCCCTACCTCTAGGTGTCTTTGTCACGGACATCACTGGAACCTCTCTGCACCAAGGGGGAAGCAGGAACAAAGTACTGGCTCCTAGAAGTTGGAAGGCAGTGCTAATTTCCACACTATGCCGAATTCACCCACTCAGCTGATTTTCCCCTTTAACCAGATGCTCTACATTATCAGAAATTCCGCAAAGATGGAAGAGGCTGTTTAATGCAGTTATAAATCAAGTCATGCAGATAAATTGAAGGTTTGTTGAAGCCAACACAGGTGGCAATGACAAAAAATGGCGCTTTTCCACTGCATGGAACCGAACGGTTCGGCTCGCTTTTGTGCTTTTTCCACTGCTGGTACCGCATGGTACAGTGTAGGAACGGTTCGGTGCGGTACGGTGGCGCTTTTCCAGTGCATGGAACCGAACGGTACGGCTCTCAAAAACAGTACCACCTCGATTGTGGTTCCAACAGGTACCATACCCGGTACCATATCCCACAATCCTTTGCATGCAGTCACTACTAGCCACTGATTGGTCAGAAAATCCCACCCACCCCGTTGTTATCCCACCCACTTAACTTTAGTACTACTTTAGTGGAAAAGCAAACCATACCGTACCGTACCGAACCGTTCCAACACCGTACCATGCGGTACCAGCAGCGGAAATGCAAACCGGGCCAAGCAGGGCCGAGTAGAGCTGAGCCGGTACTTGCAGTGGAAAAGTGCCAAAAGACTGGTCAGTGATAAATAGAATATGAGATCATAGTTACTGATGAATCACACGACTCTGAAAGCCAAGCTACAGCCCAAAAGTTTTCTTCTGTTTTGGGGAGGAAGGGTTAGAACCTCTACCAGGAATTTACTTGCATTCACCATCTCTTACGATTCCTCTTACTTTCTGCTCTGGTGACAGCCAGCCAATCCCTGACACAGGGTATCACTGAGACAGGAAGTAAAAGGGAATCTCGCCAGCTGCGACAAAAACCGCTTTAAAAATGTAACATTTTTGCATGTCTACTAAAAAGGTGTTTAATTCAGCTTGTATCCATTAAAAGACCTTTAGAAATATCCACCAGTATACCCTTTTTGTAGAATTATTAGTCTTTTATTTAGCTATCAGTGGGAAGGATTTTACCAAAAAATGTTTCGGGACCACACAGGCCCCCTTTCTTGAGACACTGTGCCCTAAAAATGGTTCCTGTGTGATCCTGAATTATTTGGTTACATTCATCTCTTTATAATGGACAATTATTCCTTAAGAATATTCGACTGGTGGAAATTTCTACAGATCCAAACAGTGAAAGGTGCCATTGCTCCAGTCCACCACAGCACTCTGAAATGAATGGGCATTTATCCATGTGTGTGCAACTGATGCTATTGGATTTCCCCAACAAACGTTTCAGGACCATTATAGAGCCCCTTTCTTGAGGCACTGTGCCTTGAAAAAGGGTTCCTGTGTGATCCCGAATGGTTAATTGGTTATATTAAACTCTTAATAATGGTCAATTGTTGTAGAAGAATGGTTAATCAGTGGAAATTTCTACAGATCCAAATAGTTGAAGGTGCCATCCATCCAGTCCACCACAGCACATCACAGAAATTTATGGACATTTATCCATATGGTGTGCAGCTGATGCTATTTGTATCTCCTGGAAATAGGTCTTGTATTGTAATAATAAGTGGGAGGACAGAAATGAGATGATATCTTCCTTGTGAGGGATACAGGAATCTTCATTGGACAGGCAAAGAAACTGTTGTTTATTATACTGAGCAAAAGTTCAGGGTATTCAATTTCCCTAACAGGCGCAAGCTCATTAGGAAAATGGAGAGGTTCTAGCCCTTCCTTAAATCTTCCAAGAATGCGGTCTAGAGCTGGGCTTGAAGAAAAAAACATAGTACTTATAGTGGTAGGAGAAGTCATTTTGTGGTCTTTTTTTTTTATTTATTTTTTTTAGAACTTACATTGCCAAGGCAGAAATTTTTTGAAAACTCGTGCCAACGAGACCCAGTAACATCACCAAATTTTTTTTTAGGCTTAATCACCATAGTGGCCAACCATAGCCATCTTGGAGAATAAATGAGACAACAAGGTTGGTGGCAATGGGCAGGGAGAACAACTATCGCTTACGATCCTTTCCCTTCAAAAGCCCAGCAGGGTGTCCATGAGGCAGCCACGTTGTACCATCATCCAATATGTAAATCGGTCAGGTTTGATGTGGTGATGGGGGAAGATGCACTTGGAGCTTCTTAAAACCCAAGAAGGCCAGTTGCCACAATATCAAGGACCATAAGGAACGTAGTTTGTTCTCGAAGAACTGACCTAAGACCACAAAATGGCTTCCTTCACTAACTATAAGCAACAGCTGCCCTTTTGTGTTAGGAAAATTAGTTGAAAAACTCGGGATGTTATAGAACAGATGGATGGTAGATGCTCAGTGGAAGATTAGATGAAGCACACAGCGACAGAGATGGGTGGGTGTGAGTTTAGGTTACCACAAGTGACGCTTCAGGATACCAACCTGGGAGGAGGCTCGGTCTGTGGCTCCTTCCTTAAAACAAAAGCGATATCATGTTAGCTGCAATGCAATGAAAGATGGCGCAGTCTTTGTTAATACAAGGCTGTCTTGGGCCTGGGCTGCAGGCATTAGTAGAAGCAAGCCAGGCACGTGACAGGAAGGTAAAATGATGCCTCAAAAGTCAATATCTCCCTACACAAAGGTCCTGGTCATCTACACCAACATGGACAATAAAATGTACTTTGTTTGTTTACCAAATATACAAGTAAAGAGAACCTGTCATAGCTAGGCTTGTATAATACTCAGAGTCTTAACTGATTATATTTATGAAGGCCAGCTTATAAAAGATTCATTTTTGGCCAAAGCAAGTCAGGTGCAGCCTTTTGCCTTTAATTTTAATGCGTCAAAATAGGACCAGTTGCATCCAAAGTAATGCAAAGCATGTCAAACCCAGCCTCAGAAAGGACATCCACAATGGCCCCTTTGGGTGCAGGTGGTAAGGAAACCATGCTCCTCTACATGTGCTCTTAAGAATACTATGGAGCTGGGAGATGGAGTGCAAGATCAGGCAGTTGACAGGACAGCAATTGTCAGACCTCAGATGACATCTCTCTGCTCTCAAGTTGAAGTGTCACTAAATAAGGAGCAAATGTAAAACTATCATAAGTTTGAGGGTTGTCCCATATGTTCTCCTCCTGAAAATGAAGCTTTGAAGCTTTTAGGACTTAATAAGCGTGAAAAACTTTTGAGGGTTGTCTCCTATGTTCTCATCCTGAATGTTAAGGAGGTTTGAAACTTTTAGGACAGAATAAGCGTAAAACTTTCCTAAGTTCGAGTTTTGTCCCATATCTATGTTTTCCTCCAGGACATGAAGGTGGTTTGAAATTTTTAGGTCAGAGCAACAGTGAAACATTTGAGTGTTCTCCCATATGTTCCCATTCTGGACACAGCTATTTGAGATTTTTAAGCCAGAATATGTGTAGAACTTTCATAAGCTTGAGGATTGTCTCAAATATTCTCCTCCTAAACATGAATGAGGTTTGACATTAAGACCAAATAACTGTGAAACTTTTGAGCGTTGCTCCATATGGTCTCATCCTGGAAAAGTGTCTTCAAAATGCTTCATTTTTTGCTGGGGATCTGCTACAGAAGGCAATAAAAAACTGGGAACATGTTTCATGAGGATAGTAAAGATCAATGCTTTTACCCTAATCAATGTTCCTACTACAGACTGCTGAGGTCCAGGTGGTGGGACGGGCCGCATGTGGCCATTGGGCCACAGGTTGGGCACCAGGAGTTTAAAGGCTCTCCTTTAGGCTCCTTTCACTTCAGCATTCTGGACCTTCACTCCTGAATGCACAAAGCCCTAAACCCCGGGTACCACACGATAAAAATGTTCAACCCCGTTCCTTGCTGCGGTATTGACAGGCTGGCTGCTGAGGGGCTGGACTCTGCACCTGTCCCTCCCAAGCACGCTAAACCGCCGGGAGGGGTGCACTGAAGCTGGATCGCCATGTGCATGGGTGTCATCTAAAACGCATGTTTGACGGTGCCAGTGTGAATGAGGCCTAAGAAACTGTCAGCATATTTGTCATTCACAACCAGGAATGGTTCTAGTTTTCAGCAGAGAACCCCTTTATAGACCAAATTGTCTGCCGCCCCCAATTTGTATCTATAATTAATACCCAATCAGATCAAATTGCTCCCTTTTCGGATTCAGGAGGGTATACGCAAGAATGCGTCTCCTCAAACACGATAATAAATGAGGCTCAATGGATTCTCTAAGTGTCTGAGGAAGAACTACCTGCATCCCCAATGGCATCCAGGTTCTCGACGGGGTTTCGTTCCTAAGTAGGTGATATAAACGCCGCAGATGCAATATGGCCATTGTCTTGTTCCGTTCTATTCCCTGAGTCCTTTGGCAGCGTCCAAAATGTCTCCCCTTTCATAATGCATTCCTTTTTTCACACAAGACAGAGGGGCCTTTATTCCGGCTCTTCAAACTTCACCTCACATCCATCGGGAGGAATGAGTCACTTGCAGGGAGGGTAGGCGTTGCTATGGCAACCACACTCATCCGTAGCCGTAGAAACCGCATACTTATAGTCTGGGCAGCCGAGCCACGGCTTACATTTGCTCTGTAAAACCTGCTTCTGACCCCATTCACATGGGGGGGGGGTGCCACTTTTAATTATTGACTATATTACAGAGCTAGGCCTATTAGCAGGGCTCGAGTCCTGCAGGAAGGCATAGGAGCGGCGTTCCTGTATGTTATGCACAGCAGGAACGCAGATCCCGTTAGCAGCCGCGTCCTGGTACCCCCCCCCCCCCAACAGAATCCTGCGCCACTTTCTGGAATGGAGGGTCGGTAAGCCCAGATTGCGGGTTCCCGACTGCTTCCTCCAGCACCACGGCTGTCACACTGACAGTCAGCAACCCCCCAGAAATTCAAGCCAGCAGTACCCGCCAGCAATAAAAGTCAGCAGTACCCGCCAGCAATAAAAGCCAGCAGTACCCACCAGCAATAAAAGCCAGCAGTACCCGCCAGCAATAAAAGCCAGCAGTACCCGCCAGCAATAAAAGCCAGCAGTACCCGCCAGCAGTAAAAGCCAGCAGTACCCACCAGGCGTACCAGCCAACAGTACCCACCAGGCGTACCAGCCAACAGTACCCACCAGGCGTACCAGCCAACAGTACCCACCAGGCATACCAGCCAACAGTACCCACCAGCAGTACAAGCCAACAGTACCCACCAGCAGTACAAGCCAGCAGTAACCACCAGCAGTACAAGTCAGCAATACCCACTAACAGTACCCACCAACAGTACCCACCAGCAGCACCAGCCAACAGTTCCCGCCAGCAGTACCCACCAGCAATAAAAGCCAGCAGTACCCACCAGCAGTACCCAGCAACAGTATATGCCAGCAGTATCAGCCAGCAGTACCAGCCAACAGTACCAGCCCTGGAGGACAGCCAGCAGCAGCCACTAGCCATACCCACCTTGGGGACAGCAGCAGCCAGCGATACCTGCAGTAATCCTGAGGAGGGGAGTGAAGATTGAGGTCAGTTGAAGTGCAGGTAACCTGCAGGGCATCCGTGGTAAAGCAGCCTTGGGCCCCTTTCACACGATCGGGTCCGCCTGTCTATTTTTCAGGTGGACCCATTCGAACCCTCCATTCACCTGTATAGAGTGGTAATTGTAAAGGGACTTGTGTCTGTTTACACCCGCCTCTCTCCAATCCGATCCACTTAAATATAACAGAAGGGGATCCGTCCCCTTCTGTCTGGATGGATCGGAGGGCCCATAGAGTAGACACAAACCTGTCATCTGCCTGCTCCGCTCACTGCGGCCCGCGACTGATTACCAAGTCGCTAAAGTGGCCCTTGCTCCTTAAAAGGTTTATTATATACGCACTATATATATCTATATCTCACACACTTTTTTATTTTTGAGGTAGGCCTTCAGATGGAATACACAGCAGGGATGTTTTATTATTGATAGCCGGCCGGTGACCTGCCATGAATATTTACCGGCTAGGGGGTTTTAATATTAAAAACACGAGGAGGAACCTTTAACCTGCATCAATTTCTACTCTACAATTCGGGGCATCCCAGGTTTTAGGAGAAAGCTCCATCTATACATTAAAATCGGAATATTTTAAAGTAACTTAAAGTGCAATCAACATGAAGAATCCCATCATTCTCAGTAGTGCCTACTAACACCAGAGCATTGCATTGCTTGTTGCGCATAGAAGTGCTAGAGCTTTTTTGGTGGGAAGAACTGCGCATTTTTGGCCCCCATAGACTTCAATGGGAGCACCTGAAAATACAAGCTTTTTAGCACAGTTATGGTGCCTAACGACTGGGGTCTGGCAGATACAAACAAGATGACTTTTCATTGGGTAAAATATAAAACCACCAGAAGTTTAAAAACACATGAAATACAGGTGAAATATGTTTTAAAAATGGTCATTTGCGCCTGAAGAAACTCGTCAAAACGCATTACAAAAATGCCAGAATACACGCACTCTCAAATGTGACAGGAGGCTTAGGGCTTGTAGCTGGGCTTGTAGGTGTTTTTCAAATATCTCTTGCACCCAATTGAAGGTCCTCCCATCCAATCTGCACATTTCCCACTTGGAAAAGCCAACATACACAATATTGCCAAAAGTAATTGGATGGCTGCCTTCACATGCATATGAACTTTAATAGCATCCCAGTCTTAGTCCGTAGGGTTCAATATTGAGCTGGCCCACCCTTTGCAGCTAGAACAGCCTAAACTATTCTGGGAAGGCTGTCCACAAAGTTTAGGAGTGTGTCTATGGGAATGTTTGACCATTCTTCCAGAGTATAACGGCACGCGCGTCCCAATACTTTTAGCTATATATATATATATATATATATATATATATATATACATACACACACACACACACACTGAGCTTGTAATATTTCCACCTCCCCGATTCCTAGACTCTGACCTCTCCTTCAGCCCCCCACATCCAATCACTGGCTAAATCTTGCCGCCTTAACCTCCGTGACATCTCCAAAATTTTCCCCTTTCTAACGCACGCCACAAAACAACTTATTCACTCCTTGGTTATTTCCCGCCTTGACTACTGCAACTCCCTACTCACTGCCCTACCTTTAAACAGGTCCCCCGCGCCCGCCCCCCCCCCTTCAGTCTATCATGAATGCTGCTGCCAGATTTTTACACCTTACTAACCAATCCGTGACTGCTTTCCCTCTCTGGCAATCTCTTCACTGGCTTCCCCTACTATATTTTAAAATTCAAAATACTAACCACAACATACAAGGCCATACACAACATCCATGTGTTCTTTGCTATGAAGGCCAGTTATAGGTGGGGGCAGAGGCCAATTTCTTTGTTGTTAATGTGTACTGGTGAGTGGAAATACTGGATGCCTTTGCTGTAATACCATCAGCTGGGCTTCCAATATGCCCCCAATTACCTTTCAGGAGGGATGGGCCACCTCCAGGCTCACCTGCCCCTAATCTATCCATTAGCTTGCATGTGCTTCCACTGTGAAGACTCTTATAAATTCATTAGAGCTAGGACTGCAGGTAACACAGGGAGCCGTGGAGTTGCCCTGCAGCTTACACATGCGTTTGCAAATGTGTGCTAACTAAACCTCTGTTTTGACGCAAACTGTTAGACAGGTTAATTTGGTTGGTAAGCAGACTGGTTGGCAAATTGAACTGGGAATTTTATTTTTGTTTGTTTCATGTGCGTTGCCCTTCCATGTGTTCTTTGCTATGAAGGCCAGTTATAGGTGGGGGCAGAGGCCATTTTCTTTGTCATACACAATATCAGCCCCAGCTACATCACCAACCTAATCTACAGATAACGCCCAAATTGTCCTCTCCATTCCTCCCAGGACCTCCTGCTCTCTAGCTTTCTTGTTACCTCCTCCCACGCTCGCCTCCAGGACTTCTCCAGAACCTCTCCCATCCTCAAACTCCCTGCCCCAGTATGCTCTGGCTCTGTCCGCCTTCAGGCGATCCTTGAAAACACACCTATTCAGGGAAGCCTATTCATAGCATAAATCCTTAATGAATAATAATTCAGTAATCCCCAGCAAGTATTTTACGGAACTTAAAGTAGACAAGCCCTTCAGCTAAGAGTCTGTTCAGTGGCGGCTGGTGCTCAAAATTTTTGGGGGGGCGCAAAAAGAAAAATGTAATAGGTATTGCTTTGCGTCAAAAAACGCAGTAAAAAATTGCGTGACTTTGAAGTCATGGTACAGGCATGGCACAGGTGATGGTATAGGCATGGCATAGGTGATGGTACAGGCATGGCACAAGTGATGGTACAGGAGATGGTATAGGCATGGCACAGATATGGTATAGGCATGTCACGGGTCATGGTACAGGAGATGGTATATGCCCCCTTTCAATGCAGAGACCAGTGTACATGCCCCCTTCAATGCAGAGTTCAGCGTGCGTGCCCTCTTCAATGCAATGAACATTGTGCTGTGCCCCCTTCAATGCAATGAACACTGTGCTATGCCCCCTTCAATGCAATAAACACTGTGCTGTGCCCCCCCAATGCAGAGTTCAGCGTGCATGCCCCCTTCAATACAACTGTGCTGTGCCCCCTTCAATGCAATGAACAATGTGCTGTGCCCCCTTCAATGTAATAAACAATGTGCTGTGCCCCCTTCAATGCAATAAACACTGTGCTGTGCCCCCCTCAGTGCAATAAACACTGTGCTGTGCCCCCTTCAGTGCAATAAACACTGTGCTGTGCCCCCTTCAATGCAATAAACACTGTGCTGTGCCCCCCCCAATGCAGAGTTCAGCGTGCATGCCCCCTTCAATACAACTGTGCTGTGCCCCCTTCAATGCAATGAACAATGTGCTGTGCCCCCTTCAATGTAATGAACAATGTGCTGTGCCCCCTTCAATGCAATAAACACTGTGCTGTGCCCCCTTCAGTGCAATAAACACTGTGCTGTGCCCCCACAATGCAGAGTTAGCGTGCATGCCCCCTTCAATGCAACTGTGCTGTGCCCCCTTCAATGCAATGAACAATGTGCTGTGCCCCCTTCAATGCAATAAACACTGTGCTGTGCCCCCTTCAATGCAATAAACACTGTGCTGTGCCCCCTTCAATGCAATAAACACTGTGCTGTGCCCCCTTCAATGCAATAAACACTGTGCTGTGCCCCCTTCAATGCAATAAACACTGTTCTGTGCCCCCTTCAATGCAATAAACACTGTTCTGTGCCCCCTTCAATGCAATAAACACTGTTCTGTGCCCCCTTCAATGCAATGAACACTGTGCTGTGCCCCAACAATGCAGAGTTCAGCGTGCATGCCCCCTTCAATGCAATAAACACTGTGCTGTGCCCCCTTCAATGCAATAAACACTGTTCTGTGCCCCCTTCAATGCAATTAACACTGTGATATGCCCCCTTCAATGCAATTAACACTGTGCTGTGCCCCCTTCAATGCAATAAACACTGTGCTGTGCCCCCTTCAATGCAATAAACACTGTGCTGTGCCCCCTTCAATGCAATAAACACTGTGCTGTGCCCCCTTCAATGCAATAAACACTGTGCTGTGCCCCCTTCAATGCAATGAACACTGTGCTGTGCCCCCACAATGCAATAAACACTGTGCTATGCCCCCTTCAATGCAATAAACACTGTGCTGTGCCCCCTTCAATGCAATAAACACTGTGCTGTGCCCCCCCAATGCAGAGTTCAGCGTGCATGCCCCCTTCAATACAACTGTGCTGTGCCCCCTTCAATGCAATGAACAATGTGCTGTGCCCCCTTCAATGTAATGAACAATGTGCTGTGCCCCCTTCAATGCAATAAACACTGTGCTGTGCCCCCTTCAGTGCAATAAACACTGTGCTGTGCCCCCTTCAATGCAATAAACACTGTGCTGTGCCCCCTTCAATGCAATGAACACTGTGCTGTGCCCCCACAATGCAGAGTTAGCGTGCATGCCCCCTTCAATGCAACTGTGCTGTGCCCCCTTCAATGCAATGAACAATGTGCTGTGCCCCCTTCAATGCAATAAACACTGTGCTGTGCCCCCTTCAATGCAATAAACACTGTGCTGTGCCCCCTTCAATGCAATAAACACTGTTCTGTGCCCCCTTCAATGCAATAAACACTGTTCTGTGCCCCCTTCAATGCAATAAACACTGTTCTGTGCCCCCTTCAATGCAATAAACACTGTTCTGTGCCCCCTTCAATGCAATGAACACTGTGCTGTGCCCCAACAATGCAGAGTTCAGCGTGCATGCCCCCTTCAATGCAATAAACACTGTGCTGTGCCCCCTTCAATGCAATAAACACTGTTCTGTGCCCCCTTCAATGCAATTAACACTGTGATATGCCCCCTTCAATGCAATTAACACTGTGCTGTGCCCCCTTCAATGCAATAAACACTGTGCTGTGCCCCCTTCAATGCAATAAACACTGTGCTGTGCCCCCTTCAATGCAATAAACACTGTGCTGTGCCCCCTTCAATGCAATGAACACTGTGCTGTGCCCCCACAATGCAATAAACACTGTGCTATGCCCCCTTCAATGCAATAAACACTGTGCTGTGCCCCCTTCAATGCAATAAACACTGTGCTGTGCTCCCACAATGCAGAGTTCAGCGTGCATGCCCCCTTCAATGCAACTGTGCTGTGCCCCCTTCAATGCAATGAACAATGTGCTGTGCCCTCTTCAATGCAATAAACACTGTGCTGTGCCCCCTTCAATGCAATAAACACTGTGCTGTGCCCCCTTCAATGCAATGAACACTGTGCTGTGCCCCCACAATGCAGAGTTAGCGTGCATGCCCCCTTCAATGCAACTGTGCTGTGCCCCCTTCAATGCAATAAACACTGTGCTGTGCCCCCTTCAATGCAATGAACACTGTGCTGTGCCCCCACAATGCAGAGTTAGCGTGCATGCCCCCTTCAATGCAACTGTGCTGTGCCCCCTTCAATGCAATGAACAATGTGCTGTGCCCCCTTCAATGCAACTGTGCTGTGCCCCCTTCAATGCAATAAACACTGTGCTGTGCCCCCACAATGCAGAGTTCAGCGTGTGTGCCCCCTTCAATGCAACTGTGCTGTGCCCCCTTCAATGCAATAAACACTGTGCTGTGCCCCCTTCAATGCAATGAACACTGTGCTGTGCCCCCACAATGCAATAAACACTGTGCTATGCCCCCTTCAATGCAATAAACACTGTGCTGTGCCCCCCTTCAATGCAATAAACACTGTGCTGTGCCCCCACAATGCAGAGTTCAGCGTGCATGCCCCCTTCAATGCAACTGTGCTGTGCCCCCTTCAATGCAATAAACACTGTGCTGTGCCCCCTTCAATGCAATAAACACTGTGCTGTGCCCCCTTCAATGCAATGAACACTGTGCTGTGCCCCCACAATGCAGAATTCAGCGTGCATGCCCCCTTCAATGCAACTGTGCTGTGCCCCCTTCAATGCAATAAACACTGTTCTGTGCCCCCACAATGCAGAGTTCAGCGTGCGAGCCCCTTTCAATGCAGAGCGCCACAGCATTGTTCCCAATCACTGCAGAGCGCCACAGCATTGTCCCCAATCACTGCAGAGCGCCACAGTATTGTACCCCAATCACTGCAGAGTGCCACAGCATTGTCCCCCAATGATTACAGAGTGCCACAGCATTGTCCCCCAATGATTGCAGAGCGCCACAGCATTGTCCCCCAATGATTGCAGAGCGCCACAGCATTGTCCCCCAATGATTGCAGAGCGCCACAGCATTGTCCCCCAATGATTGCAGAGCGCCACAACATTGTCCCCCAATTATTGCAGAGCGCCCACAGCATTGTCCCCCAATGATTGCAAAGTGCCCACAGCATTGTCCCCCAGTTATTGCAAAGCGCCACAGCATTGTCCCCCAATGATTGCAGAGCGCCACAGCATTGTCCCCCAATTATTGCAGAGCGCCACAGCATTGTACCCCAATGATTGCAGAGCGCCACAGCTTTGTCCCCCAATGATTGCAGAGTGCCAGCATTGTCCCCCAATGATTGCAGAGCGCCACAGCATTGTCCCCCAATGATTGCAGAGCGCCACAGCATTGTCCCCCAATGATTGCAGAGCACCACAGCATTGTCCCCCAATGATTGCAGAGCGCCACAGCATTGTCCCCCAATGATTGCAGAGCGCCACAACATTGTCCCCCAATGATTGCAGAGTGCCAGCATTGTCCCCCAATTATTGCAGAGCGCCACAGCATTGTACCCCAATGATTGCAGAGCGCCACAGCATTGTCCCCCAATGATTGCAGAGTGCCACAGCATTGTCCCCCAATGATTGCAGAGTGCCACAGCATTGTCCCCCAATGATTGCAGAGTGCCACAGCATTGTCCCCCAATTATTGCAGAGTGCCACAGCATTGTACCCCAATGATTGCAGAGCGCCACAGCATTGTCCCCCAATGATTGCAGAGTGCCACAGCATTGTCCCCCAATGATTGCAGAGTGCCAGCATTGTACCCCAATGATTGCAGAGCGCCACAGCATTGTCCCCCAATGATTGCAGAGTGCCACAGCATTGTCCCCCAATTATTGCAGAGCGCCACAGCATTGTCCCCCAATGATTGCAGAGTGCCACAGCATTGTCCCCCAATTATTGCAGAGCGCCACAGCATTGTACCCCAATGATTGCAGAGCGCCACAGCATTGTCCCCCAATGATTGCAGAGCGCCACAACATTGTCCCCCAATGATTGCAGAGTGCCAGCATTGTACCCCAATGATTGCAGAGCGCCACAGCATTGTCCCCCAATGATTGCAGAGTGCCAGCATTGTACCCCAATGATTGCAGAGCGCCACAGCATTGTCCCCCAATGATTGCAGAGTGCCACAGCATTGTCCCCCAATTATTGCAGAGCGCCACAGCATTGTCCCCCAATGATTGCAGAGTGCCACAGCTTTGTCCCCCAATGATTGCAGAGTGCCACAGCTTTGTCCCCCAATGATTGCAGAGCGCCACAGCATTGTCCCCCAATGATTGCAGAGTGCCACAGCATTGTCCCACAATTATTGCAGAGCGCCACAGCATTGTACCCCAATGATTGCAGAGCGCCACAGCATTGTCCCCCAATGATTGCAGAGCGCCACAACATTGTCCCCCAATGATTGCAGAGTGCCAGCATTGTCCCCCAATTATTGCAGAGCGCCACAGCATTGTACCCCAATGATTGCAGAGCGCCACAGCATTGTCCCCCAATGATTGCAGAGTGCCACAGCATTGTCCCCCAATTATTGCAGAGCGCCACAGCATTGTCCCCCAATTATTGCAGAGCGCCACAGCATTGTACCCCAATGATTGCAGAGCGCCACAGCTTTGTCCCCCAATTATTGCAGAGCGCCACAGCATTGTCCCCCAATGATTGCAGAGTGCCAGCATTGTCCCCCAATGATTGCAGAGCGCCACAGCTTTGTCCCCCAATGATTGCAGAGTGCCACAGCTTTGTCCCCCAATGATTGCAGAGTGCCAGCATTGTCCCCCAATGATTGCAGAGCGCCACAGCTCACTTACCGGTGGTGATCGAGTCTTCTCTTCCAGTCCAGATGACCTCCACTCCTCTGGAGACGCTGCGCGGCTGCGGCCTGGTGAGGTGACTGCCTGGTCGGGTCGTCCGTCTCTCTGAAGTCGATTCCGGTGTCCGGTCTGCTCTCCGAGTCTCCGCTGACTCTGAGTCCGCTCCGCTCTGCTGTGCCCATCCGTCCACCGCACTGACTCGTGACTGACGTACGCGACGTCAGCGGGGTCACGGGTCAGCATCGGATGTCCTGGATGATGATTGGTCCAGGCTGGAGACTGGACCAATCACAGCCAGGACATTCCAAAAGTGGGGGTTTCCTAGCGCTGTACCCTGCGCCCAGGTTACGCCCCAGAAGGCAGCCAATCGGCGCCTCTTCTGGGTCGTAAACCCCACCCCCCCACAGCCTCCACATAGGCCGGCGAACACAATTTTTTTTTTTTTTGAAAACTTTATCGATTTTTTGTAATTTTTTTTTTTTTTTTTTTTTTTTTAATTTTTTTTTTCTTTTCTTTTTTTAGGGGGGGGCGGCGCCCTGGCGCCCCCTATGCACAGGCCGCCACTGAGTCTGTTTTGCTTTTTTTATGAAAAAATATAAATATATTTTTTTTTACAGAATGTATGCCGATTTATACTACATGGAACTGAAAGCAGCATAAAATTATGAAAGTAATAAATGAAGTGTAGAATTGGACAAGTAGTATCTCATCTATGGTATAATACAAAGACAGTGTGCATTTGATTGCATTTGCTTTGGAAATTGCAACAATCTAAAAACAAGCAGCAATACAAAATTCAATAAGGTAATATAAGGATCTATCTAAAAGCCACAAAAATATCCAATTACGGATACAGTCTGTGTCCCTTTGGGGGAGATTTCCTTTCACTTCTCATTCCAGAGATATTGGAAGAGACCCAGGGCCATCCTACTCTTTTTTCAAATATAATTCTGAGCTTCAAAGTCAGAATTTTGAATATGAAAAACTCAGAATTCAGACTTTAAAACTCAGAATTCAGACTTTAAAACTCAGAATTCGGACTTTAAAACTCAGAATTCGGACTTTAAAACTCAGAATTCGGACTTTAAAACTCAGAATTCGGACTTTAAAACTCAGAATTCGGACTTTAAAACTCAGAATTCGGACTTTAAAACTCAGAATTCGGACTTTAAAACTCAGAATTCGGACTTTAAAACTCACTCAGAATTCGGACTTTGAAACTCAGAATTGTATTACTTTTTTTTTTTTAGGATGGACCCAGGGCTCTTCCATACAAGTACAAATAGAGACAGCAAGTCTGAGATTCAAAGTCGGAATTCTAACTTTGAAAGTCAAAATTCTGACTTCAAAACTTAGAATTGTGTTAGGATGTCCCCAGGGCTCTTCAATACTAAGACAAAATGGAGAAAGGAAATATTTCCAGCTGGGACACAGAAAATTATAAAAACCTGAGGGGGGGGGGGGACTAACTCCCATGAAAAAAATTAACTCGTCTTTAGATAAACTTTAAAACTGTACCTACGATATAAAAATTGAAATAAAAACGCATTAAAAAACCTAAAAAAAAGGGAGTTAAAATGCATCAATGTAGGCTTGTTAAAACTGTATTGCCAGTCAATTGATTTGGGTAATGAGATTTATATTAACTAAGATTATTCCAGTTCAATATTTTACATGCTGTGCCCAGGCAACCATATAGAACATAATGTAAAAGTAACACATTCATGTATCACAGTGGTAGGAAAAAACACTAAAATCTAAAACGGCATAGCATAAATCCTTCATTAATAACAATGAACCCCCCAACTCCTACTGCCCAAACTCCCATCCCCCAACATCTGACCTGAATGTTAGTCCAGATTTGCTCTTCAGGTTCCGAAGAAGATCTAGTTGGTTCAGTGGTGGGATCAACCTATGGAGAGATGATAGAAACACAGTATTAAAATGTATAAAAATTAATCATTCTAACTATTTTATGGCCACTACCCTGATTTTTCTATTCCATAGGGCCCCCTTCTCTGAGCATAATTAAATTCAACCTGGTTTTGGTGGTTGGATACAAAAACAGAACTGGTTTTGGGTTTGGGGATTGGATACAAAAACAGAACTGGTTTTGGGTTTGATGGTTGGATACAAAAACAGAACTGGTTTTGGGTTTGGAGAATGGATACAAAATTTGACCTAAATGAGATTGACTAAAGTGACGCCATTTTTTGTTCCAAGCAAAGCCGTGGTGGAATATATTAGTGGTGTTGGTGCAACTTTCCCGTTGGTGACAAAGGAAACGTAATTTAGAAAGGGATCACACTAGAACCAGCAGGCCACAAAACACAAGCAAAGAACAGGGTTAATTACAACACGACCACAAAACATCTCATACCCAACGAGCAATACGGAGGAACGCCAAGATCAAGCAACATTAAGTTGTGTTTTCAGCGTGAAATAGCGACTGTGTTAGACGTCTTGGATCTGAGCAAAGCTATTGGTTAAAAGCCAATAGGCAGCATTCTCACAATTCAGCTCAAAGTGGCAGCTCCCAAGCACCCATAGTCTTTAAAGCGGCCAATTTGTCAGTTAACCCAAATCCCAAAGGAAGCAGACCATCAATTTAGGAGGAACCAGCTCAATGTCTATGGTTCCTGGTGAATTCATAGGCTGCTTTTTCCTAAATTTGCCTTTAATGGTCACCTCCACTCATCTAACATATGCTTTTTTTTTTTCTCTTTTTAGTGAAGCTAAAACCGGGACCTATTTTCCATTCTGAACACATGCAGGGTCATGTTGGGTGGACACCAGTGAATACAAACTCTCACATTCGTTCGCGCACAGCAACAGCACAAAATGGTGACAGTGGTTTCACAATCCCCGAGTGTACACAACACCACAATTGGGATGGCAGACCGACAGCACAATGCTAGGAGGAGGGAGGGTGAAAGACACTACAGTGCACATATAAGTGTGCCATACCTGGACGCACCGTATGTTTGAGAGCTGCTCCCCAAAATACAAAATGGGTGGGAGAAAAAAAAAAGGTAGGGGGGAAAGAGCAAAAAAAAAAAAAGTCAGGAATTATATGGAAGTGCTCAAATTATGGGTGAGGGATCAAGCATGCCACGGAGACTAAAATGCCAAGTGTCCAGAGATTTAAGTCAGGAAGTCAAAAACATTGCACAATCATTACTGGACCCATAAAATGGAATTTAATTGCAGTACCTTCTAAGCACACAGGCAGAGATGCTATTATAATCAATATGTATGTGCCTAAGAGCATAGACACACATGCTAAAGTGGTGAATAAAAACATTTAGCTCCCTCTAGAGGTGATGATAATGTGCTACACTACACTAAAAATAAATAAACAAAAAATAAAAAAATAATAAATAAACCACACCTTTCTGAAATAATGTAGATGGTTGTACCCATCTTCAACCATGGTTATAGAAAGGACACATGTATGCATAGTTTAAGGATTGTTCTAAGGAAATTTACTGATCTCTTTAGTGCCGGCTCACACTGTTCCGACTTGTCAGGCGACTTGGTCGCCTGACAAGTAGCGGACCGTGCTGTGCAATTGGAACTGTTCTAATAGGAGCGACTCAAGTTGCTCAGACTTAGAAAAAGGTTCCTGCACCTTTTTTTTTTGCAAAGTCGGAGCGACTTGCATTGACTTCCATTATGTGAAGTCGTTGCAAGCCGCGCCGAAGTCGCGGTGCACAGGCGACGGCATTAGTCGCCGAAGTCGTGTCGCCCTAGTGTGAACCGACACTGACTTTGAGAAAAAATAAATAAAAATCTTACTTGTCTTGTTATTAAATATTTTCAATACTGAATAAGGATTAGTTTGACAACAAAAAAAAAAAAAAACATACCATGCATAACAAAAGCCCGATCTTCCCACAGGATTTAATCTAAGGTGTTAACACACTGATTCCTACACATGTGAATAACAGTACCCAAAATTTCCTAGGAGCAGTTAAGGAAGACGAGGGCTGTCCACACACTGCTCACAACCAGAGTTATCTACAATACCTGTGATCACTGCGATTAGTTCACAGCAGTCACAGAGCTGTTCTGATAGGCTCTTCTGATTTTGCCTGTGTTCTGTGCTGTCCAATGACAACGTGATCACAGGTATTGTGAAAATTAAATTACAAAAAATGAGGATTATAAACGTCCTCTCAAAACAAAGGTGCCCCAACCGGCCATTTGGCTGGTTGAGAAGAGGTTAGTCACTGCCTGCAAATTAGTCCACACACAAGTACCCCATAACTTGGAGGAAAGTTACCTAGTGTCCTCGATGATCTGAGCCGTCTTCATAGGCTGATATGAGGCAACAACACATTACAAGTAATGGGAGGGGGGGGGGGGGGCGAGGAGGGGGGTTGAAGTGAAAAAAAGAAAAAAAATTAAATAAAGAAAAAAGAAAAAAAAGGGTAGACAACAAAAGCAAAAAGTATAAAAATTAATGCAATAATAACACAGATGTCAAACATGGAATTCAACTTAAAAAAAAAAATCAAACTGAAAATTCTCGAGTGAACAAATGCAAAATGATGGCAAGGGTGGAGAAAAGAATTGTGGCAAGGGATGGCAGGAGGAAGCGATGACACATGGGTTTTCAGCAGGTACCTGTACATGGGCACCGCCACAGTGCGCTCATAGTAGTGCCAAGTAGAGTGCAGGTCCATGCGTGACAGATTGGTGGCGTAAAATCTCCAGGAGGCCTAAAAGAGTCAAAATAGGTGAAGGATTTGCAACAAGCACTACCGACCCCCAAGAAAAAGGCTATTTTTTTCATTTGTAAGACAAACTTATACGCATAAAGATATAAGCCATGAATTTACAGAGTTACTGTCTAACAGATCATTTAAAAAAGGTTCAAGAAAATAATTTTGACGGTAGGTCTGCT
Organism: Pelophylax lessonae; assembly: GCF_965119305.1. Classification (NCBI taxonomy): domain Eukaryota; kingdom Metazoa; phylum Chordata; class Amphibia; order Anura; family Ranidae; genus Pelophylax; species Pelophylax lessonae. The sequence goes on from NC_138778.1 coordinate 204,504,613, forward strand.
TAAAAACTGAACTCCAAGCAGATATAAAAACCCACATATGAATTCAACTCTGTATTCAATACTACATTAATGCTAGTAATGTAAGCACCAAGTTCTGACTTCGTATCAGATTCTTGCAGTCCATGTACAGCAGAGCTTAGACTAGGGCAGGAAGACGCAACATAGGGAGCCAATTGGGTGTGCTGCTGTGCAAGCAGTATGCTGATAGCAGGAGAGAGCAGAGTGATGGGCTCATCAGTCTGCTGCTTCTCATTTCAATGTCTGGGGTTCAGCTTAGGAAGAACTGGGGACATGGGGTCCTGTAAAAAGCGGCATTGCTTGCTACAGAAAACATTTACTATTAATTGTATTTTTTTTTTTTGCTGCCAAAGCTGGCGGCAGCAGCGGAAAGTAACAAAGGCAGATGTGACCGCCCAGCTCTAAAAGAAAACTGGTTATAGTGCTATTCAGAAAAACACAAAGTCTGGGTTTTTTTTTTTACCAGGCAGGCAGGAGCAGCGAATGCTGATGAGACAGAAGTCAGCTCGGATCACGTGCTCCTGGCTGGTATACGGGAAACTGAAATACTGACTGCATAGGCTTTGTTTCAAGAAAATTCCTGCAGCTATTATGTTCCTTACAACAAAAAAAATAAAGTGCAGTAGGCTCATGAATCCTGAAGGTGGCGCTACTTCACAGTGGAATCTGAAAGGCGACTACATGTAACAGATCACAAAGTGAGAGAGAGCAAGATAGAGGGTGTTGGTGAAAAAGAGAGATAGAGGGAAGAGAGAAAGAGTAAACAGAAAAGGGAGATTGAGGGAGTAAAGAAAGAAAGGGTTGACAAAGGGAGAAAAAGGGGGGGGGGGGCAGTAAAAGAATAGATGGGAGAGATAAAGAAAAAAAAGACAATAAAAGGCTGATGGAGTTGGAGAGAGAGGAAGGAGGGGGGCGAGGGAGAGAAAGGAGGGGTAAGAGGGGAGAGAAAGGAGGGGGAAGGGGGGAGTGAAAGGAGGGGGAAGAGGGGAGAGAAAGGAGGGGGAAGAGGGGAGAGAAAGGAGGGGGAAGAGGGGAAAGAAAGGAGGGGGGGAGAGGAAGAGTAAGGAGGTGGGGAGAGGAAGAGTAAGGAGGTGGGGAGAGGAAGAGTAAGGAGGTGGGGAGAGGAAGAGTAAGGAGGGGGGGAGAGGAAGAGTAAGGAGGGGGGGAGAGGAAGAGTAAGGAGGGGGGGGGAGGAAGAGTAAGGAGGGGGGGGAGAGGGAGAGTAAGGGGGGAGAGGGAGAATAAGGGGGGGGCAAGAGGGAGAGGAAGGAGGGGGGGAGAAGGAGAGAAAGGAGGGGGGGGAGAAGGAGAGGAAGGAGGGGGGGGAGAAGGAGAGGAAGGAGGGGGGGAGAAGGAGAGGAAGGAGGGGGGGGAGAAGGAGAGGAAGGAGGGGGGGAGAAGGAGAGGAAGGAGGGGGGGAGAAGGAGAGGAAGGAGGGGGGGAGAAGGAGAGGAAGGAGGGGGGGAGAAGGAGAGGAAGGAGGGGGAGGGAGAGGGAGAGGAAGAAGGAAGGGCAGAGAGGAAGAAGGAAGGGCAGAGAGGGAGAGGAGGAAGGAGGGCAGAGAGGGAGAGAAAGAAGGAAGGGCAGAGAGGGAGAGAAAGAAGGAAGGGCAGAGAGGGAGAGAAAGAAGGAAGGGCAGAGAGGGAGAGGAATAAGGAAGGGCAGAGAGGGAGAGGAAGAAGGAAGGAAAGGAAAGAGGGTAGAGAGGCAGAAGGAAAGAGGGTAAAGAGGACTCATTGTTGTCTCCTCTCAGATTTTTCTATCTCTGTCACTCAGAGATGACGACTAGCTGCCCAGTAATGCACTGATAAAGGACTTTTGCCTTATGAATGGTGCTGTAGGGTGTGACATTTTTAATTTCTCCATTAACAGTATTTATCCCTAACAGAGGTGGAACCCTTCCTGGTACAAGGCAGAAAGGTCACACCTGACAGTGTAGACAGAGTGTACTGGTCTGTATAACCTTTTAATATGAACTTGGCTCAACATGTTGAATATGCCAGAAATTTCATTGTCATTGTTTCGGGAACCCAAGTGTCAGCATTTTGTTTTTCTGCCCCCCAAGTGTCAGTGTGTCTTTGTAGTTGGGTCCTCCAAGTGTCAGTGTGTCATCATCTTATTCTAGGACCACCCCAAGTGTCAGAATATCATTGTTCTGGGACCCCCAAATGCCAAGATGCCAATGTCCTAGGACACCAAGTGTTAGAGTGAATTGTTCTTGGATTCTATGTGCCAGTATTTCAGTGTCTTGGCACCCCTAAGTCACCACGTGCATGCATTTTGATGAGGTTACAGAAATGGTTTTATTACATATCACTGAGTTGCAGTGTCATCAGCTATTTTGGTTTATGAGCCTGGCTATGATTACTAAGAAGCCTGCATTTACTTCATCTCTTCGTTTGTGGCCCCTGCCTGCCTGAAATAATATATGACAGCAGCTGTGTCTTCCCCCAACTAGGCACTGCTCCCAACTGCCCAACATACGGGGAACCCAACTTCTTTATAGACTCTTTTATCAACCTGGATAAAAAAATCTCACTTCCAGTGTTCCTGATATCAATCTTAATGCTAACTGAATATGAACAGGAAAAATAAAAGTAGAGACTTAACTAAGGTACATCTAAGAAAGTGGTCAGCTAGGCCTGAGCTGGTCTACCTACTTTAGCCCCAGAGGGTTTTACCCCCTTCATAAACAGACCATTTTCTGCGATACGGCACTGCGTTACTGTAACTGACTATTGCGTGGTTGTGCGACGCTGGACCCAAATAAAATTGATGTTCATTTTTTCCCCCAAATAGAAATTTCTTTTGGTGGTAATTGATCACCTGTGCGTTTATTTTTTTGCGCTATAAACCAAAAGAGAGAGACAATTTTGAAAAAAATAAATAAAATCTAAGTTAAAAAAAAAAAAAAAAAAAAAAAGTTTTTAACAATTTAGGCCAATATGTATTCTGCTACATATTTTTTGGTAAGAAAAAACCCCAATAAGCATATATCTACAAACGATAAAATATTTTTATGGACTTTTTATGTATTTATTACTAGTAATGGTGGTGATCAGCGACTTATAGCAGGACTGCAACATTGCGGCAGACAAATCTGACACTGACACTTTTTTGGGGACCAGTGACACCAATACAGTGATCGGTGCTAAAAAATATGTTACTGTACTAATGATACTGGCAGGGCAGAGGTTAACCTCAGGGGCGATCAAAGGGTTAAATGTGTTAAATGTGTTCCCTGGGAGTGCTTGCTAAATGTGGGAGGTTGCTCTGACTGTGGGAAAACAGAGAGCTGTGTTCCTGCTTAGCAGAAACACAAGATCTCCATCTTCTCCCTTGTCAGAACGGCGATCTGCCTTGTTTACATCGGCAGACCGCCGTTCTGCCTCGCTCGGGAACGAGGGTGGGTGGCCGGTGGTCATTGGGACTGCAGGACCCGCTGATTGTCTCCCCCTCTATCCAATCAGTGCATGATCGGGTTTCCGGTGCAGCGTGCGCCCACCCTAAATGCTATTGCACGAAATTATGTAGAGATACGTGATTTTCCGCAATAGAGCCAACCTGCTGCAGCAAATGTATGTTATGCGGTCGGAAGGTAGCTACTTATGCCCAGCTCAAGACAGCAAGACTGTAGTCAAGAGTGAAGAAGTTACCTATAGTGCCTCAGTACGGACTAAAAGCATTGCATCGGTTGCCTGATCAAGATCTGTCGAGCAACTCTTTAGCTGATTAAAAATGTTAATTTTTGACTTACTATAACATCCATTTCTCTGATGTTCATTGACAGACACAGCTCCTGGTATTCATAACTATTGGGTTATACTGCCCCCTATAAGAGTAGGATACTAGGCAGAGAAGAATTCTGGCTACAACCATGGGCAGTCCCAGAGGGTATACTCCCTCGCTCTGCTATAACCACTGAGTTTTGTTACAAGCAGTGTCGGGAGAATAATAACTCTAAAGAGGGGTGGGTGCTGTGTCCGTCAATGAACATCAGAGAAATGGATTTTTTGGCAAGTCAAAAATCCCATTTTCTCTTTCGTTCATTGACGGACACAGCTCCTGGTATTTATAACCATTGGGACATCTCAAAGCAGTGTTAAAACATGAGGGGTGGGAACAACCAAACAAAATTCCTAAGGTTAAACATTAGCCAACCAGGCAACAGGAGCTCAACCAAGCAACCGGAGCCCACCTGAAAAAAACAATACACCCTCAAAGAGGATCCGGTCCTCTTACAGCAGCCTGCAAAATCTTGTGGCCAAAGGAAGCATCCAAAGATACCAACACATCCACTTTATAAAACTTTGCAAAAGTATGCACCGATGACCAGGTGGCCGCCTTGCAAACCTGTGTCACTGGCGCCTGATGGCGGAAGGCCCAGGAGGCACCAAGCGCCCTAGTGACAGGGAAAGGAGGAACCTGACCCCTGATGGAAAAGGCCTGAAACACTGTCTTTCTGATCCATCTGGAAATGATCACAGAGGAAGCAGACAACCCTTTTTGAGGTCCGTCTGTGAGCACAAATAGAGAGTCTGACTTCCTGAAAGTAGCTGCCAGGTACACCCTAATTGCCTGGACCACATTCAAGGCATGCAAGGTAATTTCCTTCAGATGTTTAGGCCTGGGACACAGGGAAGGCAACACAATGTCTTCATTCAAATGAAAATCAGAGACAACCTTTGGAAGGAAAGACAGACAGGGTGAAGAATCACCTTATCCCTGTAAATCACCAGATAGGGTGAACGACAGGATAATGCCGTCAGTTCCAACACCCTCGGCAGAGAGGTGATAGCCACCAAAAAGGCCACCTTCTGGGACAGCGTACGCAAGGGAATCTCCCGAATATTTTCAAAGGAAGGCTTCTGTAGAGCTGAAAGCACCAAATTGAGATCCCAAGGTGGCAACGGAGCCCGCACTGGAGGGACCAAATGTCAGATACCCTGAAGAAAGGTACGCACCAGTGAGTGTGTGGACAAAGGTCGTTGAAAGAAGACCACCAAAGCCGACACCTGGCCTTTGATGGTACTCAAGGCCAACTTCTGTTCAGCCCCCTGTTGAAGGAAGGTTAAGATCCGAGCCACCGAGAAGGAGTGACGATGGACCCCAAGCGACTCACACCACGCAATGTACGTCTTTCACATACAATGGTAGATCTTCCTAAAAGTAGATTTCCTAGCTTTCAACAGTGTAGCAATCACTGGTTCAGATAAACCTCTATCCTTCAGCACCTGGTTTTCAACAGCCAAGCCGTCAAAGCCAGCAACTGTAAAGCAGGATGTAAAATCAGCCCTTAGGACAGCAGATCCTCTGAGAGGAAGCTTCCAATGAACATCGGCGACCAGCCGCACCAGATCGGCATACCAAGCCGGACAAGGCCAGTCCGGAGCCACTAAGATGACCAGAATCCCTTCTGCCTTGATCCTGTGTAGAAGTCTTGGCAGAAGCTTGAGAGGAGGGAAGGTGTAAATCAGCCGATACTGACCCCAAGGGGCAACCAGCGCGTCTGTGGACTCTGCCAGAGGATCCTGTGACCGAGCCACAAACCTCTGCACCTTTCTGTTGAGCCGGGACACCAACAGAGCCACAACTGATGAAACACTTCTGGAAGAAGGGAACCACTCCCCTTGGTCAATCGCCTGCCGGCTGAGATAATCCACCTACTAGTTTTCCATCCCGAGAATGTGTACGGTGGAGAGGGCTGGAACGAACCGTTCTGCCCACCTTAGAGTGCCGGCTACCTCCAGAGCCACCAGGAAACTTCTTGTGGCCCCCTGGTGATTGACATAAGCCACGGTTGTGGCATTGTCCAATTGAATGCGCACTGGACATCCCTGAAGATGATCCGTCCAATGTTCCAGGCACAGTCTGATCACTCGGAGCTCCAAGACATTGATCGGTAGTCTGGACTCTTCCAGTGTCCAGACCCCCTGAGCAGAATTTTTGCCGAGGACACCTCCCCAGCCAGACAGGCTTGGCATCCATGGTGACCACTGTCAAATACAACGGGAGGAAGGATTTGCCAGCCGAAGCACCGGAGAACGAAGCCACCATATCAAGGACTCTTTCGTTCCCCAGCTCAGCGGAATCGGACTGTCCAGAGACTGCGGATTCTGGTCCGATTTGGCCAGAATCCCCCTTTGCAGGGACCTCATATGGAACTGTGCAAATTGAACCACCTTGAATGTAGACACCATTTTTTAGGCCCAGAACCCACATGCAAGTCCGGAGGGAGCACCATCTGCTGGACAGCAGGAGAAGAATTGCAGCCTGCAGTATCTGGAGTTCGTCCAGAGGAAGGAGCACTCTGGCCAAGGCGGAGTCCAGAGTCAGACCCAGATAGTCCAACTTTGTGGACGGAACCAGAGCAGATTTCTAAAAAAAAAATCAGAATCCAGCCGAACTCCCATGTATGGTGATTTACAGGTTTTCCACCAGAGCAGTAGGAGACTCCGCTTGCAGAAGGAGGTCGTCCAAGTAGCCCAGTACCCCGATCCCCCATTGGCGTAACAATGCTAGCACTGGGGCTAACACTTTTGTGAAGACCCGAGGAGCGGAGGCAAGTCCAAAGGGCAAAGCGGAGGAAGCGCTAGTGACCGGCACATATTGGAATGTGAAGGTAAGCATCCTTGATGTTGATAGAGGCAAGAAAATCCCCCTGATACAGGAATGCCACCACCTTGTGAATGGAATCCATTCTGAACTTTTGCACCCACACAAAGCAGTTCAATTCTTTGAGGTCCAGGATTGGATGCACCTTGCCTTTCTGTCTAGGAACTGTACAGAGGTTTGAGTAAATACCCTGAAAACATTCCGAACTCGGGACAATAACCCCTTGACTAGGATGACGACAAGGGTCCATGCCCTTACTTGCCTGCAGAAGAAAGGTACTCTTCCCCCCTGCGAGACCCTTAATGATGTCATCCAGGGTAGCTCTAAACAGGCGATCTCCTTGAAAAGGAAGATCAGTCATGGCCTTTCTAGAAGTCTGGTCCACAGACCAGCTTTTAAACCAAAAAATACACTGAAGGACCACTGCTGAAATAGAGAGCATAGCGAATAGAGGTGCCGCATCCAAAGATGCATCACAGATAAACTGCAGCCGCTGGACCAACTGGTCCGCCAGCTTGGCAAAGGCAGGGGGGAACTGCTCCCCCTCCAGGTCACATCATAAAAGCTTAGCCCACTCAGTCTGAGTTTGCGACACACCAGAGCAATGGTAAATAACGGTCTCAGTGCCGAACCGGCCAGGGTGTACATATTGCGGGCCAAAGCCTCCGCCTTCCTGTCCTTAAAGGCCGCGGACTATTCAACCAGAATTAATGGTTGCTTTGTTCAATCTGGAGACCAGAGTGTCCACCACCAGTGGAACAGTCCACTTTTTAAGAAGGGACTCCTCATAGGGGTACCAAATAGCAAATCGCTTAGGGACCACAAGGGGACATTTTGGCTGTTCCCACTCTTTAGCGACAATTCTGTCAAAATAAGCAGGGAAAAGAAACACCTTTGCCACTCTGGATGGCTTGGGAGTGCCAAAGGGAACAGACGCCCCTGTCGGAGCTTCAGCTGCATCCTCCACGCACTGATACAATAAGTGCATCCACCAGCGCCTTTTCGTGCGTGGTTGCAGAAGTGGTGGAATACTCCTCACTATCTGAGAACTCAGGGTGCATGGTTGCAGACCCAGCAGTGACCCACGTCAGCGGCAGCCAAATCAGATTTAGTATCTGAGCACACAGATGAGGCAGGAGGTGCTTTTTGCTAGCCCGTCGCCCAAAAACCACCTCCACCCGGAACACAAAGGACTCCAGGACCGCCGTCTGTGCATCGATGTATGGTTTGGACCCGACCGCACCACTCGGTCGCCAGTAACAGAGCACCTAATCGATCCTCAGCAGAGAGGGAGAGGACCCCACCAGACTCATCCCCCAGCAGAAACAGGCACCTGCTGCCACCAAGATAATCTGCACTCCACGTGCAGCGATCAGGAAGTGAAAAGATTCAGGAGTCAGTACCAGGGATCAGGATGAGGAGGGACTCCCACCGCCGCCCGAAGGGCTCCACTGTCATGGCTGCCATTATTTTCAATGTCAAACCACTGCAAAATGGCCACCGGATTACACAAACATGCCGGCCGTGCTTTGAGCACACAGGCTACAAGAGAATGGCGGCCCCATGCGGCTCCCAGGAGAGATCCCTAGGCCTCAAGGACAGGCCCAGGCAGGACGGGGCAGGAGCCCCCACCAGGTACAACCCCCCCGCACAGCTGATTGTCCGGACGCCAGAGGCGCACCCCTCCTGCCACCATCACCAGTATAGCGGCAGGAGGTGGACCAGAACACCCACAAAGCGCCAGCATTAGTGGAGGGGAGAGGGGGGGTAGGATGGGGGAAGAGATGAAGGGGGGGTGCCTGATGGGAAGGAGGGGGAACCCAGGGTTTTGACTGCCCCCCCGCGTCGCCAGCACAGCTTCTTGCCCCCACCCTAGGCTTGGGACCAGGCCACCCCAACGCCAGTGTCAGTGGGGGGGGGTTTGATGGGGGGTGAAATATGACCCACAGACCAATGAGAGGGGTGCCCAACAGGAAGGAGGGGAACCCAGGGGTCAGACTGTCCCATGAAGGGGCCCACATCCACCCCAAAACCTTCCAGGGAGAGAGGGGGGGGACAGTTACTTACTATAACAGGAACCAGACGGGCACCACTCCTGACAGAACCTCCTCTTCATCTAAATGGGGGGGCTGTCAGCCAGGAAGAACACTGCGACTCGGGCCGAGACCCGGTTGTATGCAACCTCATGAAGCATTTAAATTGCAGGCCAGCCCCCGTCCGGTGGGGCTATATTGCAGCTGACCTAGAGCCGAGCTGAGGTCTGCGTGCGCTCACTGGCCAGACTGGAGACACCACTGGATCTAGATTATCCAGCCCAGCAGTTGATTGTAGATCTCCCAGGAAAAAAAAAAAAAAATCTACCTTAAAAGAAAATATTGCCAGGACCAGAGAATCCCAACAAGGAACTAGGCAGAAAAAACTGAGTGCCTATTGCAGAGAGGAGGAGAATACCACCTGGGACTGCCCATAGGCATAGCCAGACCTTTTTTTCTGCCTAGTGTCCAACTCCTGTAGGGGGCAGTATAACCCAATGGTTAAGAAGATCAGGAGTTGTGTCCGTCAATGATGCAAGAGAAATTTTTTTTTTTTCAACGTGTATACCTTACAGCAATATAAATCAGTCAGTGAAGGCAGCTAAATTGAAGGTGTTTTTTTATGGTTTCAAGGGTTCGGAAAGGTGCTGGACACTGGAGCTGTCCTTGTGTAGCTGGAAAAATGACACTTGGAATTGAAGGACAAAGGACCCCATTAATGTTCAGCCCATGAATGACAGCATGTGGTGGCCAGCCCGTGTACAACAGCGCGTGGGGGCCAGCCCATCGGGGACACCACCCAGGGGGCCAGTCCGCGAACAACATCGCGTGGGGCCAGCCCGTCGGGGACACCACATAGGGGGCCAGCCCATAAAGGACAGCATGTTGAGGGCTAGTCTGAAGGACAGCACGTAGGGGACAGTCCATGAAGGACAGCACATAGGGGTTAGCCTTTTGGGGACATCGCACTGGGGGTCAGCCCATTAGAGACTGTGCGCTCAGGGTCAGCCCATGAAGGACAGCACAATGGGGGTAAGCTTGTAAAGGACAGCATGTAGGGGTCAGCCTGTGAAGGACTGTGCTTAGGGGTCAGCCTGTCGGAGACATCAAGCTGGGGGTCAGCCCATAAAGGAAAGCACGTTGGGGGTTAGTATGTGAAGTACAACACGTTTGGGGTCTGCCCATTGAGGACAGCGCACTGGGTGTCTGCCTGTCAGGGACAGTGCACTAGGGGTCTTTTTGTTTGTTAGTACCGATATTTTTGCCAATAGTCAATGATGTCTATAATACTACACTATGGAGTTTTTTTCTTTGTTTCCTCCAGATTATTTAGCTTTAGTGACTGATATTGGTGTCTTGAAAGGGGAAGTAGTTTAAACCAGCCACCCATCCAGGATTTGTGCTAAAGCACTGTATGACCTTTGTAGATGTAGCCTCTATTGCTCTGCTAAGCAGTCCTGTGTGCAGGCGGAGGAGCACTGGATGGATTATTTTTCACACCTCTGAAGCATGTTTTCTACACATGGATGGACTTTGTTTAATCACTGCAGAAATTTGAGCACGGTGATTGATATTGATTGGATATCACTATGTGTTTGATACAGTAGATCAATTGTTACACAATATCTGGAATTTTATGTATATCTGTGGAATTTATCATTTAAAGAGACCGCGCAACACATTTTTGCTGATATTTCTGTATTTTTGTGTCCAAATAACTGAGTGCAGCTGTCTCCTAGTATTATTTCTTTGATAATTTGCACACTTTGACCGCAGTATATTGGTTTACTGGTTCACCTTAGAAGGATGCCTGGATACGTTTCAGGATAACTTTATCTCTACTTACATGATTGGATTCAATTCACAACACTTCTACAGCAGGAAAAGGATCTTTTTTTTCCAAAAAAGTAACGGTTATTTTTAGCGGAGTCCAATAAGTCTTAAAAAATCACAGTCACATGGCCTGAATAACAAACTTTATCATTGTGATAAAGCTTTGAACGACTCTGAATATGAAAAGTTAAAACTCCTGCACCATACAGCCCATTTCCCACTGTTAGCTCCAGTCTCACCTTTCCCAAAAATTCCCCAGGTGCCATCTGTTCCAAACAGCTGCTCCCATAGATGACGTCTGCTGTACAGCGAGTATAGGCCAATGTAGGGAGTAGGTGAATGCGTCTCCTAGAGACAGGTCCCAGAGGAAGAAGAGATCTGAACTAAAACATCACCTACCTGAATCAAGCCAGCTGCGGGGTTACGCCTTTTCTCGAAGTGCTTCTGTCGGTGCTGCTCTTGGACTTTCAAAGCAAAGCCAGATCCCAAGATGCCCTGTAAAAAAAAAAAAAAAAAAAACAGATCAGTTCCGTGTTTCCTCATTGGTCATGTTTACTGATGATATTCTGTATACAATGCCGATACACTCTGCCGCTCTTCACAGGGTCTAATCCCCACCAGCAGATGAAGAAGCAGATTGGCTGCTATCATGGTGATCTAGAAAGTTCTATAGTTACCAAACACGCCTCTGTCTTCATAAACAAGTATGGATTGATAATAAAGCCAAAAAGCCTTAAGGATCAATCCACCCAAAAGTGATATTTTAATTATAGGTGGAGACAAGTCCTAGCTTCCTCAAGTCTTAGATGCTCCTACACTGAGATCTCCTTGTTAAAGTTCCTTACTGTATTCCTGTCGCCCTGGGAAGGTTAGGTGTATTTGCCCACCTTTGTGCGTCCCAATTCCTCCTGGTATATACTCCATAATATCAAATAAATATAAAACCCAGCAGGGATGATGGGAGCCCTTCACACAGCAAATGTGCAGACCCGGGGAACTCTTACAAGGATGGTAAGAACCCCTCATAGTGACCAGAGATGGTGTTCACACCCAGGAACTCAATGTAGGGATAGTGTAACCCCTTATATTGGGTATATTAGGTGTACAGACCCAGGATGGTGGGAACCTCTCACAGTGGGCACAGCAGGTGTGCAGACACTGGAACCCAGCACAGGGATGGTGGGAACTCCTCATAGTGGGTACAACAGGTTTGCAAACTCAAGAACCAAGAGTAGGGATGGTTGGAACCTGTCATAATGGGTACAGCAGGTGTGTAGACCCAGGTAATCAGCACAAGAATGGTGGGAACCCCTCATAATGTGCACAGCAGGTGTAGAGATCAGGAAACACAGCACAGATATGGTGGGAGCCCCTCATAATGAGCATAGTGAGTGTATAGACCAAGGAACTCAGCACAGGGGTGGAGGGAATCCTCACAATGGGCACAGCAGGTGTACAGACCCAGGAACTCAGCACAGGGATGGCGGGAACCCCTTATAATGGGCACAGCAGGTGTGTTTTGACTGAGCACAGAGATCTCATCAACAGAGTCCCAGAGAGAGAGGAGATTGTCAGGTATTTTAACTCTTCAGCATCCAATAAGCACTGAAATATCAGTTGGGGTGGACTGACCCTTTCATTTTTAAGTCTTTCCTATATATGCTTTTTTTCACTCAATTCTCATCTTTCCCAATATCACAGCAATAAAAAGGGGAGCAGAAGACTTACGGCTGGCAACGCAAAAAAGGAGACTCCGATCAACGTGAAGGTGGCTGCAAGCAGCCGGCCGTTCCAGGTCGTTGGATACTTATCACCATAGCCAATGGTGGTCAGTGTGATCTACAGAGAGGAGACAACAGATTGAACTCTTACCAATAAAGAAAAGACACAAATATAAATTTGGGATCAAAACAAAACTTCTGCATAAGTAAAAATGGATAAACTGTACAGTAGATTATTATACTTTATACATGCAACATTTTCATATGACGCAACATTTTCATATGACGCTAATATTGCCTTTCCAGGTCAGTTTTAGGCCAATTATAAATTATGCTCACTACTGGCAAGCCAGACTCCAATTCCTCATATTTCAGTTTCTACGAATTGACTGGTAATCTTCAGTGTAGGACAATAAAAATAAAAAACGAATCAGCTCAAACACACACTAATGGAAAATAAATCTAAATTAATAAGATTTCTATTGCTAGCTGAACACTGGGCAATAAAATCACATAATCTCAAAATGACCCATAGAAAAACAAAAAGTGCAGCATAATAGTTAATAAACAGATACAAAGAAATCAGTCCAAAATGGATTCTATCAGATTCAACATTAGTTCAAACCGCAACCATGGAGTCCAGAATATAGCATAGACTTCCACGTGACTTAAAAGAGATCCGGTGACAGTGCCCTCCACCACCATGCAGATTGCTTGCTCACCTTAACAAATGGGGTTACAAAAAGACAACAGTCCATCCAGTTCAACCTATGATGAGTGTGTTTGCTGTCAAAAGTGCATTGCATACTCCTTTATGTTGTGGTCGTTAAGGTGCCCATCCAATAGTTTTTTGAAGCTATTGATGCTCCCTGCTGATACCACTGCTTGTGGAAGAGAATTCCACATCCTTACCGCTCTGAGGGTAAAGAACCCTTTACACATTTTAAGGTTAAACCGCTTCTCTTCTAATGTTAGTGAATGGTCGCGTGTCTTTTTAAATACTTTCGCTGAAAAGTTTGTTCCTTATGCTAGGGTCACCAGTACGGTATTTGTACATTGATATCATATCCCCTCTCAATCGTCTCTTCTCCAGAGAGAATAAGTTCAGTGCTTGCAGTCTTTCCTCATAGCGGAAGTCCTCCATTCCCCTAATTCTTTTTGTTGCCCTTCTCTGGACTTTCTCCAGTTCCAGCACATCCTTCCTGAGGACCGGTGCCCAGAACTGGACGGCATACTCAAGATGTGGCCGGACCAAAGTCTTGCAGAGTGGGAGATTTATCCTTTTATCTCTGGAGTGAATCCCCTTTTTTATACATGCCAGTATTCTGTTGGCTTTACTTGTAGCAGCTTGGCATTGCATGCCATTGCTGAGGCTGTCATCTACTAGGACCCCAAGGTCCTTTTGTATCTTAGATTCCCCCAAAGGTTCTCCCCCTAGTGAGTAACTTGTGTTTGTATTTCTAGCACCCAAATGCATTACCTTTCATTTTCCAACATTAAACCTCATTTGCCATGTAGTTGCCCACCCCTATATTTTGTTCAGGTCTTCTTGTAAGGTTTCCACATCCTGTGTAGAAGTTATTGCCCTGCTTAAGTTTAGTATTGTCTGCAAATACTGAGATTGAGCTTTTTATCCCATCCTCTAGATCGTTTATGAATAAATAGGATTGGTCCCAGGACAGATCCTTGGGGGACCCCACTTTCCGCACCAGACCATTCTGAGTACTCGCCATTTATCACCACCCTCTGGACTCACCCCTGCAACCACGCTTTTAATCCAGGTACTCACCCTATGGTTCATACCTACGTGAGGAATTGTATCAAGTGCCTTTGCAAAGTCCAGATACACCACATCCACAGGCCTTCCTTTATCTAGACGGTAGCTCACTTCACAGAAGGTTAATAGATTGGTCAGACAAGAACCATTCTTGAATCCATGTTGATTACTACCAATGATACCATTTTTATTACTAAAACCTTGTATATAGTCCCTTAACCCCTCCAATAGCTTGGAGACTATTGATGTTAGGCTAACCGACCTGTAGTTCCCAGGGATATATTTCAGGCCTTTTTGAAATATTGGTGCCACATTGGCTTTTCTCCAAGCAGCTGGTACCATTCCAGTTAGTAGACTGTCCATAAAAACTAGGAACAATGGTGTGGCTATCACCTGACTGAGTTCCTTAAGGACCCTTGGGTGCAAGCCATCTGGTCCCGTGACTTATTTATGTTAAGTTTTTCAAGTCTAATTCTGAGTCGTACTTCTGTTAACCATGAGGGTGCTTCCTGTGACAGGTTATTAACATTACAGTCTAGGTTACTGTATCCCCATGTTTCTTTTGTGAAGACTGAGAAGAAGAATTTATTCAGAACCTTTGCCCTTTATGGGGCCAATATGTATTGGCCTCACTTTCTTACTATTTTTATACTTACAGAATTTCTTGGGTTTTTTTTTTTTTTTACTCTCATCTGCTATGTGCCTTTCATGTTTTCTCTTAGCCGCCTTTATTGCACTCTTACATTTCTTATTGCATTCTTTGTAATGTTGGAATGCTGACAACGACCACTCTGCCTTGTGTTTTTTCAAGGCCCTTTCTTTTATTTTTATATGCATTTGTAAGTTGGAGTTTAGCCACCCAGGGTTTATTTTAGCTCTTTTAAACGTAATCCCTGTTTGAATGCACTGGCCAATACCTTTATTTAGTATGTTCTTAAAGCACTCCCATTTTTCCTCCGTGTTTTTTGTTCCAAGGATTCTATCCCATTTATTATCATCTAGCAAAGAGCTCAGTTTAGGGAAGGTTTAACAGAAGGTCAAAAGCACTTGCCCCACCAAAGGGTAAATGTAGAGATCAGCAGGGGGATCTTTAAAAGTTTGGACGGATCCCACATACATGCGGATAAACAGAATCATACTAAGTGTTCTCCACTAGCTTTAAAGGGTTGTTTTAATAAGTATAAAGATATACACTCAAAACGATTCTTTTTGTCAAAAACTCAGTCCAAAAAGGATGGCAGCGGGTAATGTCATCCGTAGGAGCTCCTCCCTCTATATGCCTTACGTCCAGCTTCATCAGTAGGGTGCTACCAGAGCCACCTAGTCATCTGGTGTTTAATATTGAATACAGGCTGCCATGGAATCCTCGGACGCCCGAAAAAGCGCCAGCGGCAGATCCTCTAGCGATATATAGAACATACAAAAAAGCAATCTGACAGACCGCTCCTAGATGAAAAATCTCACAAAAAAATAAGATAAATGTAACAAGTCGGGGGCCAATAAGAACCATTCAAGCCTCAGACCACCAAATAAAGAAAAACCAGGACTAAAATAAAAATCAAAGCCCTAGCAATATATACACAGACGGCCATCTTTCACAATAATAGTCTTCCATATGTTACACTAAATGCAACTTAGTACCAACAAAATATACAAGTATAAATAGCATTTTATATATATATATATATATATATATATATATACATATATACACACACACATACATACATACACACACACACACACACACACACATATATATACATATACATACACACACAAAAGTGAGTACACCCCTTACATTTTTGTAAATATTTTATTATAGCTTTTCATGTGACAACACCGAAGAAATGACGCTTTGTTACAATGTAAAGTAGTGAGTGTACAGCTTGTATGACGGTGTCAATTTGCTGTCCCCTCAAAATAACTTAACACACAGCCATTCATGTCTAAACCGCTTGCAACAAAAGGGAGTACACCCCTAAGTGAAAATGTGCAAATTGGGCCCAATTAGCCATTTTTCCTCCCTGGTGTCTCAGGTGTGAATGGGGAGCAGGTGTGTTCAATTTGGTGTTATGGCTCTCACTCTTTAATACTGGTCACTGGAAGTTCAACATGGCACCTCATGGCAAAGAACTCTCTGAGGATCTGAAAAAAAGAATTGTTGCTGTACATAAAGATGGCCTAGGCTATAAGAAGATTTCCAAGACCCTGAAACTGAGCTGCAGCACAGTGGCCAAGACCATAATGCGGTTTATTAGGACAGGTTCCACTCAGAACAGGCCTCACCATGGTAGAAGAACCAAAGAAGTTAAGTGCACATGCTCAGCGTCATATCCAGAGGTTGTCTTTGGGAAATAGACATATGAGTGCTGACAGCATTGCTGCAGAGGTTGAAGGGGTAGGGGGGTGCTCAGACCATATGCCACACACTGCCTCAAATTGGTCTGCATAGCTGTTGTCCCAGAAGGAAGCCTCTTCTAAAGATGATGCACATGTAAGCCCGCAAACAGTTTGCTGAAAACCAGCAGATTAAGGACATGAATTACTGGAACCATGTCCTGTAGTCTGATGAGACCAAGATAAACTTATTTGGTTCAGATGGTGTCAAGCGTGTGTGGCGGCAACCAGGTGAGGAGTACAAAGACAAGTGTGTCTTGCCTCTTGCCTACAGTAAAACATGGTGGTGGGAGTGTTAGGGTCTGGGGCTGCATGAGTGCTGCCGGCACTGGGGAGCTACAGTTCATTGAGGGAACCATGAATGCCAACATGTACTGTGACATACTGAAGCAGAGTATGATCCCCTCCCTTCAGTGACAGGGCCGCAGAGCAGTATTCCAACACGATAACGACCCCAAACACACCTCCAAGACGACCACTGCCTTGCTAAAGAAGCTGAGGGTAAAGGTGATGGACTGGCCAAGCATGTCTCCAGACCTAAACCCTGTTGTGCATCTGTGGGGCATCTTCAAATGGAAGGTGGAGGAGCGCAAGGTCTCTAACATCCACCAGCTCCGTGATGTCATTATGGAGGAGTGGAAGAGGACTCCAGTGGCAACCTGTAAAGCTCCGGTGAACTCCATGCCCAAGAGGGTTAAGGGTAGTGCTGGAAAATGATGGTAGCCACACAAAATGTTGACACTTTGGGCCCAATTTGGACATTTTCACTTAGGCGTTGTACTCACTTTTGTTGCCAGCGGTTTAGACATTAATGGCTGTGTGTTGAGCAAAGTGTAATTTCTTCAGTTTTGTCACATGAAAAGATATAATAAAATATTTACAAAAATGTGAGGGGTGTAGTCACTTTTGTAAGATACTGTATATACATTTATTTTTTATTTAAAAAATGTAGCTAGCAAATTACTTATCAGATCTAAAACATTTTAAATCCTACTGTACAAACTAAGGTACGTAGGTATGGACCATAGGGTGAGTACCTGGATTGAAAACTGGCTCCAGGGGCGAGTCCAGAGGGTGGTGAAAAGGAGAAGCGGTTTAACCTTAAACTGCATAAAGGGTTCTTTACTGTCAAGAGCGGTAAGGATGTGGAATTCTCTTCCACAAGCAGTGGTATCACCAGGCAGCATCGATAGTTTCAAAACACTATTAGATGGGCACCCTATAGACCACAACATACAGGGGTATACAGTGTACTGTTAACAGCAAACACACACACTCATCATAGGTTGAAATGGATGGACTGGTGTCTTTTTTTCAACTTCACTATGTAAAATCACATTCTACATTTAATCCATCTGGCGTCAGAACTTTTGTTTCATAAATCTAGAAAGATTCTCTTTGACTCAAATGCCAAATAAAATTCCTCCCCTCCAGTGCTTTCTAACCCATTCAACTCCCCAGAACCTAAGTCCACTGAAGAAACACTAGGAGACCTAAGCCCCTTCTTGATATTATTAACATGTTCGCCTATACGGACACTAAGTGGCCTAGAGGTCCTCCCTATATATTTGAGTGGGCAATCTCACTCCAACATATAGAACACCCCCCCCCGAGTGCCACAAGTTATCAAATCCTTAAACTAGTATTTATTTGTAACGGAATGAAAATTCAAGCATCTAGTTTGAGTACGATTGCGGACTTCAATGTATAGGAAGGACATCTAAGCCACTTAGTGTCTGTATAGGCGAACATGTTAATAATATCAAGAGGGGGCTTAGGTCTCATAGTGTTTCCAAGTACTGTATTTTCTGGCGTATAAGACTACTTTTGAACCTCAAAAAAATCCCCCAAAAATGGGGGGTTGTCTTATACGCCGAGTATAATATCTCCAAGGTAACCTAAGTATAAGTATTACCGGTAGATGTAATCTCTCAAGATGCTGGCTATGTGGAAATCCTGTACCGGTATACCATATGTACCGTAGCTTCGGCTACATACAGTGTAGCTCTGAGCCAATCAGGGAGAGTATGTATACTGAAGCTATGGTACATACGGTATACCTGTACAGGATTCCCGCACAGCCAGCGTCTTGAGATTTAATCTACTGGTAATACTTAGGGTACCTTGGAGATATTATGAGAGATTAAATGTATTTCAGTACTTGGGGTACCTTGGAGATCTATGAGAAATCTGATATTTTTCAATGGTGTTGCCTTGCTTCGGAAGGGGGGTAGTCTTATACGGCGAGTATAGCCCAAAACCTATGTTTTAACTTGAAAATTAGGGGGGTCGTCTTATACGCCCAGTCTTATACGCTGCAAGATACGGTACTTCAGGAACTGTCATAACAGGGATGGCATTGGACTTCAGATTGCATGTTGTATGTATATAGCCAAAGGGTCTGCCACCGGCGCAGTTTCCGGCATCCAAGGTTTCCATGGAAGCCTGTATTCAATATTAAACACCAGATGACTAGGTAGCTCCACCCCGCTAAAGAGGTCCCGCTGGACGTAATGCGTATGGAGGGAGGAGATACCACGGATGATGTCACTCGCTGCCATCCTACTCTGCCGACCCGATATTGGCTCTTTGTGGACTACCGAGTTTTTGACCAAGAGGATCGTTTAGGAGTGTATATCTTATACTTATTAAAGTAACCTTTTGAAGCTAGAGGAGAGCACTTAGTTTGATTCTGTTTATCTGCATGTTCAAGCTTTTCTAGACCCCCTGCTGATCTCTACATTTACCCCTTGGTGGGACAAGTTCTTTTGACCTTCTGTTAAACACAGGGTCCATTTGTTAAGGTGAGCAAGCAATCTGCATGTTGGTGGAGAGCAAGTTTTACCACATCTTTTTTAATTCACATGGAAGTCTGTGCTATATTCTGGGTTCCATGGTTGCTGTTTTGTCTAATGGTGGATCTAATAAATGCCATTTGGAACTGATTTCTTGTTATCTGTTTATTAGCCATTGCACTGCACTTTTTGTTTTTCTTTGAATCTTCAGTGTATGCACCCTTAGGCCCCGTTCACACTAGGGCGATCCAACTTCCAGGGGCGACCTCCGAGGTTGCAGTGCGAGCAGCGCGCCGCGACCTCGGAGCGGCCGGCATGGACTTCATAACATTGAAGTCTACGACGGTCGCTCCGGGTCGCCCCAAAGAAGCTCCGGACCCTTTTTCTAAGTCGGAGCGACTTGTGTCGCTCCTATTAGAACGGGTCCGCAGCTTCCCTATGGAAGGTGACCTACGGCGACCAGGTCGCCTCACAGGTCGCCCCAGTGTGAACGGGGACTTAGAGCTAAAGAAAAAAACAAAACAAAAAGAAAAATGTTTATATACACTGATCAGCCATGACTTTATGACCACCCACTTAATATTGCATAGGTCGCCCTTTCTGCTGCCAAAACAGCCCTGACCTGTCGGGGCCTGGACTCTAAGAGACCTCTGAGGGTATGCTGTGGTATGGGGCACCAAGCTGTCAGTCGCAGATCCTTTAAGTGCTGTAAGTTATAAGGTGGGGCCTCCTTCCATGGCTCAGACTTTTGCAGCACATCCCACAGATGCTCAATTGGATTGAGATCTGGAGGCCAAGTCAACATCTCAAACTTGTTTTATTCCTTAAACCGTTCTGGCAGGGTGCAGTATCCTGTTGAAAGAGGCCACTACCATCAGGGAATACCACTTCTATAAAGGGGTGCGTTTGGCCAAAGCATCACAGTGCAGGGTTCATACACATTTTTACCAATAAAATTCCATGACTTTTCCATGACTTTTCCATGACTTTTCCATGACTTCACGTAAATATTAATGACCTAAAGTTTCATGAAATGTCTATGTACACATGTTATATAAGAAGTAAATCCATGTCACACCCAGCATATTTTTACTAAAATAAATGACAAGCGTACAGTACTTGTACTTGTTGTAGTGTACAGTACCTCTGCAGTTAGGGTTTCGTTTCTAGGTACAGCGCGACTAAAAATGGTCCCTTGTTTTACAGTGGATGAGATGGAAGCACCACTGGGAGCCGGTGTCACTTCAGGCGCACGGGTAAAAAAGCCAGCGATCGGATTGGAAGCTGTCGAGCACGCAGCTGCTAGACAGCGCTGCCTCTCCCATGTTTGAAATGTCAAACGTTTTATGACACAATGTACATTTAGCACGTCCCGAATCCTGATCTTTCTCCAGCCACCTCTCATACTTATCATAAAGCCATACATTTTAAAGCTGCATTTCCCTGACATTGCTACCCTGTGAACACACTAACTTTAGCTGAAACTGTGTTACCCCCATAAACTTAACTTGTAATTTGACCAATATACTGTAACTGGAGAAAGAAGATTAATGGCCGCTCCCGCTTGGGGGGGCTTGCTTCAGTTCAGGCAGTCATGATGGAGCTGCAGCCGGACTGGTATGGATGGCACAGTCAGATGCACCAAATGTGGCACTTACTCTTTAGGCCCAAGCCACAGTCATGATGGAGGTGAAGGTGGACTGGTATGGATGGCACAGATGCACAAATGCGGCGCTTACTCTTGTCTATACTCAGGGGTCAAGTCCTGGGGAAAAAAGTGTGGGGCTGTGGACATGATACAGGAGGTGGTCAGGGGCTGTGGACATGATACAGGAGGTGGTCAAAGGCTGCAGACATGGTACAGGAGATGGTCAGAGGTTGCGGACATGGTAGAAGAGATGGTCAGAGGTTGCGGACATGGTAGAAGAGATGGTCAGAGACTGCGGACATGGTAGAAGAGATGGTCAGAGACTGCGGACATGGTAGAAGAGATGGTCAGAGACTGCGGACATGGTAGAAGAGATGGTCAGAGACTGCGGACATGGTAGAAGAGATGGTCAGAGACTGCAGACATGATGCAAGAGATGGTCAGAGACTGCGGACATGATGCAAGAGATGGTCAGAGACTGCGGACATGATGCAAGAGATGGTCAGAGACTGCTGACATGATACAAGAGATGGTCAGAGACTGCAGACATGGTAGAAGAGATGGTCAGAGACTGCGGACATGATACAAGAGATGGTCAGAGACTGCAGACATGATGCAAGAGATGGTCAGAGACTGCGGACATGATGCAAGAGATGGTCAGAGACTGCTGACATGATACAAGAGATGGTCAGAGACTACGGACATGATACAAGAGATGGTCAGAGACTGCGGACATGATACAAGAGATGGTCAGAGACTGCAGACATGATACAAGAGATGGTCAGAGACTGCGGACATGATACAAGAGAAGGTCAAGAACTGCGGACAGGATAGAAGATAGAAGAGCACTAGGGGGGCCGGAGAGCACAGGGGAAGCAGAGAGCACTGGAGGAGCTGAATGGCACAGAGGGGGGGGGGGACTGGAGAGAATTAAGGGGGGTTTGGAAAGCATTGCAGGGGGGTTGGAAAGCGCAGGGGGGTGGAGAGCACTGGGGGGGGGGGGCAGGGAAAACCAGGGGGATGGAGAGCACAGGGGGAGGGAACTGGAGAGCACTGTCTGGGGAGGAACTGGAAATCACTGAGGTGGGAGCCAGGGAGCACAGGGGGGTGGAGAGCACTGGGGGAGCCAGAGAGCATAGGGGGCGGGAGATTAAAAGCACTGTGGGGAGCTGAAGAGCACCGGGGGGGGGGCTAAAGAACACTGGGGGGGCTAAAGAGCACTGAGGGGTGGGGGTTAATAGCATTGAGGGGGTGGGGCTAAAGAGCACTGAGGGGGGCCAGCAAAGGAAGTTGTATAAGGAGGGGGATGTGGCAGCTGCATATAGATGAATTGAACTTTCCATATTCCTCATGCAGCCGCTGAGACGAGGAGTAACAAGCATTCAGCGACAGCAGGAGGAATATGGAAAGTTCAATTCATCTCTATGCAGCTGCCCCATCCCTCTCCTATCCAGCACACAAAACAAGGCTGCTCAGACACTCTCACTGACCTTCTTCCTGCCGCTGCAGCTGCCTTCTTCACACGGAGATGCGGGCGGCCCGGCGGACACCAGCCTGACACCCCCCCAGTGTGGCCTGACACCCCCTAGCGCGGCGATGCGAGTGGCCCGGTTGACACCCCCCAGTGCGCCCCCTCCCTCACCGCTGGTATGCCCCTGGGAGCGGGGACAGTAAGTGCTCTATTTCTTGGTTTCAGGTTTAGGTGGATGAATCTGCCGTAGAGTTCCTAACCTGTCACGGTCTATTCATATTGAAGAGGCCAGTGACCAGGCTTCAGCTGTGCAGTGCACTGCAGCAGATTAATCCGCCTAAACCCGAAACAGAGAAAATAGTCCACTTACTGCCCCCCGCTCCCACAGAATACAGGGGGCCCGGAGACATTTTCTAAATTAAATAGTTGCACAAAATTCCATGACTTTTCCAAAACTTAGTGGGGTTTACTCATTTTCCATAACTTTTCCAGGCCTGGAAAGTGTCACGTCAGAATCCCATGACTTTTCCAGGATTTTCATGAACGTATGAACCCTGACAGTGCCTCCACTGGCTTGCCTTCTTCCCATAGTGCATTCTGGTGCCATCTCTACCCCAGGTAAGCGACAGGCACGCACCTGGCCATCTAACTGATGTAAAAGAAACACGATTCATCGGACCAGGCCACCTTCTCCCATTACTCCGTGTTCCAGTTCTGATGCTCACATAATCATTGTAGGAGCACACTGACTGGTCTGCGGCTACACAGCCCCCTACACAACAAACTGCGATGCCCAATATTTTTTCTGCTTTCATCATGTCAACTTTGGGGACAACATGTTTACTTGCTGCCTGATTTCCCACCCAACTTTCAGGTGCCATTGTAATGAGATAATCTGTTATTCACTGTCAGTGGTCATAAAGTTATGGGTGATTGATAGATATCTATATAGATATATATATATATATATATATACACACATACATACATACATACATACATATATATGTGTGTGTATATATCTATATACATCTATATATATCTATATATAGCCTATCTGTGTGAGTATATATTAGTATGTATATATGTGTGTGTGTGCTTCAATTTTTCCACATTTTGTTATGTTACAGCCTTTTTCCAAAATGGAATAAATTCATTATTTCCCTCAGAATTCTACAAACAATACCCCATAATGACAATGTGAAAGAAGTTTGTTTGAAATCTTTGCAAATTTATTGAAAAATTACTAAATAAATAAAAAAAAAAATCACATGTACATAAGTATTCACAGCCTTTGCCATAACACTCAAATATGAGCTCAGATGTATCCTGTTTCTAATGATCATCCTTGAGATGTTTATACAACTTGATTGAAGTCCACCTGTGGTAAATTCAGTTGATTGCACAGGATTTGGGAAGGCACACACTTATCTTTTTAAGGTCCCACAGTTAACAGGGCTTTTCAGAGCCTAAACCAAGCCATGAAGTCCAAGGAATTGTCTGTAGACCTCAGAGACAGGATTGTATGAAGGCACAGATCTGGGGAAGGGTACAGAAACTTTTCTGCAGAATTGAAGGTCCCAATGAGCACAGTGACCTCGTAAATGGGAGAAGTTTGAAACCACCAGGACTCTTGCTAGAGTGGGCCGCCCTGCCAAACTAAGTGTTTGGGATAGAGGGGCCTTAGGGAGATGACCAAGAACCCAATGGTCACTTTGACAGAGCTCAAGTGATTCTCTATGGAAGAGGAGAACCTTCCAAAAGAACAACCATCTCTGCAGCACTCCACCAATCAGGCTTGTATGGTAGAGTGGCCAGACGGAAGCCACTCCTCAGTAAAAGGCACCTGGCAGCCTGCCTGGAGTTTGCCAAAAGGCATCTGAAGGACTCTTCGATCATGAGAAACAAAATTCTCTGGTCTGATGAAACAAAGATTAAACTTTTTGGCCTGAATGGCAAGCGTCATGTTTGGAGGAAACCAGGCACAGCTCATCTCCTGGCCAATACATCCCTACAGTGAAGCATGGCGGTGGAAGCATCATGCTGTGAGGATGTTTTTCAGTGGCAGGTACTGGAAGACTAGTCAGGATTGAGGAAAAGATGAATGCAGCAATGTACAGAGACATCCTTGATGAAAACCAGCTCCAGAGGCCTCTGGACCTCAGATTGGGGCAAAGGTTCATCTTCCAACAGAACAATGACCCAAAGCACACAGCCAACACAGGAGTAGCGACAGGACAATTCCGTAATTGTCCTTGAGTGTCCCAGCCAGAGCCCAGACTTGAACCCGATCGAATATCTCTGGAAATATCTGAATAAGGCTGTACACCGACACTGTCCATCCAACCTGATGGAGCTTGAGAGGTCCTGCAAAGAAAAATGGGAGAAGCTGCCCAAAAATAGGTGTGCCAAGCTTGTAGCATCATACACAGAAAGACTTGAGGCTGTAATTGGTGCCAAAGGTGCTTCAACAAAGTATTAAGCAAAGGTTGTGATACTTATGTACATGGCATTTGTTCGCTTTTTTATTTTTAATAAATTTGCAAAGATTTCAAACAAACTTCTTTCACATTCTCATTATGGGGGATTGTGTGTAGAAATTTAAGAAAAAGAATGAATTTAATCCATTTTGGAAAATAGTTGTAATATAAAATGTGGAAAAAGTGAAGCACTCTGAATACTTTCCGGATTGACTGTATTTATACACACACATACACTTCCCTGACCAAACATAATAACTGTTTCAAAAACTGAAGGGAGCCTGGGGCAGCATTTACTCCAGGATACTGGAAAGGTAAGCGCATTTCAATGCCTCCATTAAAAGTCCAACTCCGGTTCAAACATTTTTTAGTGGATAAGAGCGAGGAGGGGTATGAACCTCTAAAGCCCCGTACACACGTACCGAATGTCGGCCGAACGATCGGCCGTCTTTTGTCCGGTGCTGTCCTGTTGGCTGAAAAGTGCAAAAGACTGCACACAAATTTTGTCGGCCAACAACAGCCGACTGCAGAAGTGATGTCATGTGATGGTTAACTTTCCGTGTGTTTTTTCTTTTCTGAGCATGCCCAGTCTTGCTAATCTGCTGTTTGTCGGCCGAATTCTGTACCGACTGGCGAACAATCGGCCGTTCTGGTGACGGCCAACAAAAATTTTTATAGCCTGCACACC
Source organism: Pelophylax lessonae (assembly GCF_965119305.1). NCBI lineage: Eukaryota > Metazoa > Chordata > Amphibia > Anura > Ranidae > Pelophylax > Pelophylax lessonae. The sequence goes on from NC_138778.1 coordinate 204,530,092, forward strand.
CGATTCTGTTTGGCTGAAAAGTCGAAGTCGGTTGTCGGAAGCATCATACTAACAAGCCGACAATCGGCCGATCGTTCGGCGGCCGAATATTTACGGCCGACAATCGGTACGTGTGTACGGGGCTTTACAGATTTTGGTTGTGGCCTGCTAGGGAGATTTTCCCTTCATTTCCTGTCCCAATGACAGTGAAAGGAAACACCCAAGGTGGATATTGACAATAAGAGTTTGATTAGGGTTATAGTCATCCTTCAAACACTAACACTTTTATAGCTGTCTGGGACCCCATTGGGACATTTCCCTTCACTTCCTGCCTCCGGTGTCATGGTGACACAATGGAATCCTATTTCATACAGAATGTCCTCTAATTTCTTCTGTAGCAAAAGGGGACCACTCTGGTAGTCACCCAAACAGGAAGCGAGGAGATATTTTCCCAAAGGGGGGGGGGCACAGACAGCTAAAGAAACCTGACAGAGGTCTATCCCTGCCACAGATTTGGCTGGAGTTCCACTTCTATTTTTATTTGTCTACCCCTATAATGAGGAGAAACTCACCAGGCCCCACCACAGGGCGTCTGCGTAGGTGTCAAACATGTCGCTATTCTCCTCCTTCTCTGCCAGGTAGACCAGGAAAGATGCCAGGATGAGGCAGAGGAAGCCGATATACCAGGCTGTTATCAGTTCCTGCAGGGGAATACAGAAGTCATTTACAAAGGTCAGAGTAAAAGAAGGACGTAAAGAGGACCTGTACTGTTATCAATAAACCAAAAACTGTGCATTAAAGGGGAGGGCAGAGGTTTCTCCTCTCCTCCAGCCCCTTCCTGTCTATGTGAACTCCAGTGATGGCTACATGGCATTTCTCAGGAAGGGTTACCTTGATGGTGACAAAAGTGGACCATGCCTGTGTTATGTGTGTTAAAATGGCCACCTGCAGTCCCCACTGGAAGCCCGTGAGAATGGGTGACAATTGAGGACATTGGGGAGACAGACACAGGTTCTCCTGGAATTATTTTAATGAAAACTGCAGATTTATAGAGAAGCTCACAGTGTGCAATGAAATCAGAGGAAGCCATTTCAGTCCAGGAGGTCGGGTATAATGCCCCTCTAAAAGGTTACCTTGCTGTGCGCATATACGACGGACCCCAGCAGTTTCCACGTTCCTCCTCTCCGGTCCATACGAATCATACGCAGGATCTGTAGAAACCTCAGACTTCTAAGGGCCGAAGTGGCAAACACATTGCCCTGGGATCCTGCCGACAGGACCGCTATGGAGGCGATCAACACCAAGATATCTGCAAAGAGGTAAATGTAATATTTACCATATAGTATAATAAAAAAAAAAAAATATATATATATATATATATATATATATATATATATATATATATATATATATATATATATATATATATACACACACAGGGCTTTTTTTCTCAGAGAAAAGGTGCAGGAACTCCCCTTTGTAAGTTACTTTGTGTCTCTGCCCCCTACCCACCTTCGAGCACTAACCCTTGGTTCCACCCCTACCCACCTCTGAGCACCGACACTTGGATCCACCCCCTACCCAGCTTCCAGTACAGCCCCTTTTAGAGAATATAGAGCCAAGTATAATTTTGTAGTGGAATGTATGGAATTTGGTTATTAAAACAAGAAAAGCAATAAAATTGATCCCCCACAGCCAGCAGCAATATACCCCCCCCCCCCCCCAGCAGCAATAGACCCCCAGCCGCAGCAAAAGATCTCCCAGCAGCCAGCATCAATAGACTCTCTAGCAGCCAACAACATTAGACCCCCTTCCCAAACAGTAGATCCCTTCCAGCAACAATTAACCCACAGTATCAAAAGATCCTCCACCAGCAACAATAGATTGCCATCCAAAAATAGATCCCCTCCAGCATCAATAGATCAGTAGACCCTCCAGCACCCCTTGTCATGGCATACATTCAGTGCTAGAGGTGCCGGAACTGCGTTCCCCCACGTTCCTGCTGAAAAAAAGCCCTGTATATATATATATATATATATATATATATAAACACTTTATACATTTCTTGCTGTTGGTGGTTCAACAAAGAAAAAAGGCATCTCTTTATATGTGCAGGTTCCTTGCTCATCTTAACCATAGGGACTATGAACACCTAGGATGCAGGGATGCCTTCTTTGATACTCCAACTCTGGAAATTTGAAGTGGAAGGGACCTTGATGGTCCTGGTGCAGCCTGAAGAAGTTGATCCATTTTTTTTGCAAACTTGCTTCACTCATTTGTTAAAATGACCTACACAACATATAAACCCCAGGAAAAAAAAGTGTAGCATTACAAGGGGAAATGCAGAGCTCCAAGGTCTGAACGCCTGCCATACCCTTTATGAGGGGTTCCCCCATCCCTGTGCTATGTTCCCAGGTCTGTACACCCACTGTGCCCATTTTGAGGGGGTCCCACCATCCCTGTGCTGAGTTCCAGGGTCTGTACACCTGCTGTACATATTATGAGGGATTTCCACCATCCCTCGACTGAATTCCAGGTCCTGTACACCTGCTGTGCCCATTATGAGGGGTTCCCAACATCCCTGTGCTGAGTTTCCAGGTCTGTACAACCGCTGTGCCCATTATGAGGGGTCCCCACCATCCCTGTATTTAGTTCCTGGGTTTGTACCCCTGCTGTGCCCATTAGAACGGGTTCCCACCATCCCTGTGCTGAGTAGGTATCCAAGACTTATAAGAAGCCAGGGGGTGAAGCAGCTCATCAAGCTCACTGTTCGGTTAGGGTTGAGGGGGTTAGGTTTCAGGCTATGCATTAGGGGTTTTTATTACGGGTTAGGTTAACGGTTGAGGGTTCAGGTTGGGGGAGGGGCAAGTGTTAGTACATTAGTATTAGTGTTCTTGATAGTTAGGGAAGTAGATTTTTTTTTAACCCCACAGGAAAATTTTCTGCTGCCACCCCAGCATAGGACAATGTCATTTTCTGTAAGTTAAGGACACTTAGCCTCATTTTCCTCACCGATAACGCAGAATGGTTTGCGGGCAAATTTCAACCTCCCCCTCCATCCTCGGTAGCGGCAGCAGCAGCCGGCGGCCCAGATCCGCACAAAGTACTCCACGCCAAAGACCACAATGGTGACGATTTCCTGTGGGAGGAAAGCGAGAGCGGAGGAGCGAATATAAGACAGGTTCACCTTCTAACACACAAACTAGAGAAACATAAAAAAAAAAATTGTTCAAAATTCAATAGACCCCTTTTTCTAATCACACAACCAACTTGTTTCAGGGCCACAAGCTCCCACTTCATCAGGGCTTTAAATAGCTAATATGGACTCTGCAGCACAATCTGTATTCAAATGTCTGTTAAATGTTTAGTAGAGTGAAGTTATGCCGGGAAGAGATTTCTGCCCAGGTGTAACTGCAAAGGAGAGAAGAGAAGTCATTCTTCTTCATCAGGATTAGACAGACAAAGAAAAAAAAGACATCACCAGCATGAACCGTTATGTATTGATGAAGAAGAAGAGCACCACTCACACGTTGATTGAGAGTTGTAGGTCTCCACACAGTTATGTATGCACAGAAATCTCTGCCAGACCAGTGAGCTATTAAAGCCCCGTACACACGCACAGATCGTCGTCATACAAACGTCGGCGGACGAAAGATCTGCCGATTGTATGCGTGTTAGTATGGTGCCTCCGACAGCTGTCTGCACACAATCCGCGGACAAGAGTCTTTCTTGCAAACATGAAAATTTTTGTCTGCGGACACCAGAACGGACGATTGTTCGCCTGTCAGTACAGAAATCAGCCGACAGACCGCAGATTTGCAAGACTGGGCATGCTCAGAAAATAAAAAACACAGGGAAAGTTAACCATTACATGACATCACTTCTGCAGTCAGCTGAAGTCTGCGGACAAAATTCTTGTGCTGTCCTTGTGCTGTCTTTGCACTTTTCAACAGACACCGACATCCCGGGGAGAAAAGACGAACATTTGTATGACGACGATCTGTGCGTGTGTACGGGGCTTTATGGAACCCTTCTCAGCAATAAGGTTTTAACTGATCCAGCAAACAGAGGATTTTATTAAAGTCCACCTTCACAGCTGAGTGTTATTGCACCTAGGCCTCTGGACACCAGACTGCGGGTGGCTGCTACTCAAGGACACCAGACTGCAGGTGGCTGCTACTCAAGGACACCAGACTGCAGGTGGCTGCTACTCAAGGACACCAGACTGCAGGTGGCTGCTACTCAAGGACACCAGACTGCAGGTGGCTGCTACTCAAGGACACCAGACTGCAGGTGGCTGCTACTCAAGGACACCAGACTGCAAGGGGCTGGTACTCAAGGACACCAGACTGCAGGTGGCTGCTACTCAAGGACACCAGACTGCAAGGGGCTGGTACTCAAGGACACCAGACTGCAAGGGGCTGGTACTCAAGGACACCAGACAGCAGAGGACTGGTACACAGGACACCAGATCGCAGAGGGCTGGTACTCAGGACACCAGACAGCAGAGGACTGGTACTCAGGACACCAGACAGCAGAGGACTAGTACTCAGGACACCAGACAGCAGAGGACTAGTACTCAGGACACCAGACAGCGGAGGACTGGTACCCAGGCCACCAGACTGTAGAGGACTAGTAATGATACCAGACCATAGATGACTAGTACTGAGGATACCAAACTGTAGGTGACCTGTACCCAGGCCACCAGATTGTAGGTGACTTGTATTTAGGCCACCAGACTGTAGATGACTATTTAACAGGGCAGGCACAGAACAAACAGCTACAGCATTCCAGTCTTTGTCTCACAAAGCATTGATAATTACACTGAACAAAATTATGAACGCAACACTTTTGTTTTGCCCCCATTTTTTATGAGCTGAACTCAAAGATCTAAGACTTTTTCTAAGCACACAAAAGGCCTATTTCTCTCAAAATATTGTTCACAAATCTGTCTAAATCTGTGTTAGTGAGCACTTCTCCTTTGCCGAGATAATCCATCCATCTCAGGTGTGGCATATCAAGATGCTAATTAGACAGCATGATTATTGCACAGTTGTACCTTAGGCTGGCCACAATAAAAGGCCACTCTTAAGGCCCGTACACACGGTACGAAAATCGGAAGTAAAATTTCGTTCCGACGAACGATCCGCCGATTTTCGGATTGTTAATATGGAACTTTCGACAGCCGATTACGAATTTTCGGACGCCAAAATCTGGATGTGCAGGCTATAAAATGTTTATTGTACGTCAACACAACGTCCGATTTTCGTTTAGTTAGTACAGTTTTCGTCCGAAAAAAAATCATAAGAGCAAGACTAGGCATGCTCAGAAACGAAAGAACACATACAAAGCAATCCATCCAACACATGGCATCACTTCTGGATTTGAATTCTGTCGTATGGAAATTTTTGTATGAAAATAACCTCTTCACTTTTGATATGAGTCTAGCATGCATCAAAAATCGGATGCAAAATCAGATCGATAATCTGATCGTGTGTACGAGGCTTTAGGCTCCTTTCACACGGGTTTTCCGATCCGGGCCTTTTTGCAGATGGACCGGATCGGATGCTCCATGCAGCCCTATGGACTGGCGGATGTCAGCGGAGACATCCCCACAGACACCCGCTGCTATCTGATCCGATCTGTGAAATCCGGACGGATGGAAACCCTATTTTCCATCCGTCTGGAGGATCGGATCGGATAAGACCGGATGAAGACGAACAGGCGGTCCGTTCTCATCCGATCTCCCATAGAGGAGAGCAGGGCTCTGATGGCTCCGTCTCTGCACACAGAGTGGAGACGGAGCGGTCATCTGCCTGCTCAGCGGGGATCGGCAGATCCATCCCCGCTGAGCAAAACGGACTCCGTTTGGCGCACCGCCCATGTGAAAGGAGCCTAAAATTTGCAGTTTTATCACACAGCACAATGCCACAGATGTTGCAAGTTTTGAGGGAGCGTGCAATTGGCATGCTGACTGCAGGAATGTTCACCAGAGCTGTTCCCCGTGAATTGAATGTTCATTTCTCTACCATAAGACGTCTCCAAAAGGAGTTTCAGAGAATTTGGCAATACACCCAACCAGCCTCACAACTGCAGACCACGTGTAACCACACCAGTCCAGGACCTCCACATCCAGCATCTTCACCTCCAAGATCGTCTGAGACCGGCCACCCGGACAGCTGCTGCAACAATCGGTTTGCATAACCAAAGAAATTCTGCACAAACTGTCAGAAACCGTCCCAGGGAAGCTCATCTGTATGCTCGTCGTCCTCATCTGTGTCTCGACCTGACTGCAGTTCATCGTCATAAACGACTTGAGTGGGCAAATGCGCACATTCGATGGCGTCTGGCACTTTGGAGAGGTGTTCTCTTCACGGATGAATCCCGGTTTTCACTGTACATGGCAGATGGGAGACAGCGTGTATGGCGTCGTGTGGGTGAGCGGTTTGCTGATGTCAATGTTTTGTTACTTGTGTGGCCCATGGTGGCAGTGGGGTTAATGCATGGATAGGCATTTCTTTTGGACAACGAATACAGGTGCATTTTTTTGATGGCATTTTGAAGCACAGAGATACCGTGACGAGATCCTGAGGCTCATTGTTGTGTCATTCATCCACGACCATCACCTCATGTTGCAGCATGATAATGCACGGCCTCATGCTGCAAGGATCTGTACACAATTCCTGGAAGCTGAAAACATCTCAGCTCTTGCATGGGCAGTAGGTAAGAGCTTTGAGTCAAACGTAAGTTTGACTCGAACATCGGGTGACCATTCGTGGGAAATTCGCCTGCCATAATGCAATGCTTGCGATTGGCCAAAGCATGCACCTTGACCTGAATGCTTTGGCCAATCATGGTTCAGGGGCTAAGTCCACGCCCCACACTATATAAGGCTGCTGATTACACGGTAGCCATTGCAGTGTGTTAGAGGACAAGATAGGAGTGAGATTAGGCAGGTAGTGAATGGATTGTGCGTATTATATAATAAATCAGCCAGTGTAATATTATATATATACATACACACACACACACATATATATATACAGGTCCCCCTCAAAAAATTAGCATATTGTGATAAAGTTCATTATTTTCTGTAATGTACTGATAAACATTAGACTTTCATATATTTTAGATTCATTACACACAACAGAAGTAGTGCAAGCCTTTTAGTGTTTTAATATTGATGATTTTGGCATACAGCTCATGAAAACCCAAAATTCCGATCTCAAAAAATTAGCATATCATGAAAAGGTTCTCTAAATGAGCTATTAACCTAATCATCTGAATCAACTAATTAACTCTAAACACCTGCAAAAGATTCCTGAGGCTTTTAAAAACTCCCAGCCTGGTTCATTACTCAAAACCGCAATCATGGGTAAGACTGCCGACCTGACTGCTGTCCAGAAGGCCATCATTGACACCCTCAAGCAAGAGGGTAAGACACAGAAAGACATTTCTGAGCGAATAGGCTGTTCCCAGAGTGCTGTATCAAGGCACCTCAGTGGGAAGTCTGTGGGAAGAAAAAAGTGTGGCAGAAAACGCTGCACAACGAGAAGAGGTGACCGGACCCTGAGGAAGACTGGGGAGAAGGACCGATTCCAGACCTTGGGGGACCTGCGGAAGCAGTGGAATGAGTCTGGAGTAGAAACATCTAGAGCCACCGTGTACAGGCGTGTGCAGGAAATGGGCTACAGGTGCCGCATTCCCCAAGTCAAGCCACATTTGAACCAGAAACAGCGGCAGAAGCGCCTGACCTGGGCTACAGAGAAGCAGCACTGGACTGTTGTTCAGTGGTCCAAAGTACTTTTTTCGGATGAAAGCAAATTTTGCATGTCATTCGGAAATCAAGGTGCCAGAGTCTGGAGGAAGACTGGGGAGAGGGAAATGCCAAAATGCCTGAAGTCCAGTGTCAAGTACCCACAGTCAGTGATGGTCTGGGGTGCCATGTCAGCTGCTGGTGTTGGTCCACTGTGTTTTATCAAGGGCAGGGTCAATGCAGCTAGCTATCAGGAGATTTCGAAGCACTTCATGCTTCCATCTGCTGAAAAGCTTTATGGAGATGAAGATTTCATTTTTCAGCACGACCTGGCACCTGCTCACAGTGCCAAAACCACTGGTAAATGGTTTACTGACCATGGTATTACTGTGCTCAATTGGCCTGCCAACTCTTCTGACCTGAACCCCATAGAGAATCTGTGGGATGTTGTGAAGAGAAAGTTGAGAGACGCAAGACCCAACACTCTGGATGAGCTGAAGGCCGCTATCGAAGCATCCTGGGCCTCCATAACACCTCAGCAGTGCCACAGGCTGATCGCCTCCATGCCACGCCGTATTGAAGCAGTCATTTCTGCAAAAGGATTCCCGACCAAGTATTGAGTGCATAACTGAACATAATTATTTGAAGGTTGACTTTTTTTGTATTAAAAACACTTTTTTTTTTATTGGTCGAATGAAATATGCTAATTTTTTGAGATAGGAATTTTGGTTTTTCATGAGCTGTATGCCAAAATCATCAATATTAAAACAATAAAAGGCTTGCACTACTTCAGTTGTGTGTAATGAATCTAAAATATATGAAAGTCTAATGTTTATCAGTACATTACAGAAAATAATGAACTTCATCACAATATGCTAATTTTTTTTAGAGGGATGTGTGTGTGTGTGTGTGTGTGTGTGTGTGTGTGTGTATATATATATACACACACATACACACACATATACATTATATATATATATATACACACACACACACACACACACACACACACATATATATATATATATATATATATATATATAAATAAAATAGAGTGGCCTTTTATTGTGGCCAGCCTAAGGCGCAACTGTGCAATAATCATGCTGTCTAATCACCATCTTGATATGCCACACCTGTGAGGTGGATGGATTATCTCGGCAAAGGAGAAGTACTCACTAACGCAGATTTACACAGATTTGTAAACAATATTTGAGAGAAATAGGCCTTATGTGTGCACAGAAATAAAGTCTTAGATCTTTGGGTTCAGATCATGAAAAATGGGGGCAAAAACAAAAAAGTTGCATTTAGAATTTTGTTCTGTATACTTCACATACCAGAATATAGAGCGCTCCTTCCGATTTCTCTTCATACTCCTTAATGGTGGAGAACACAGAGAGGACCAGACAGGAGAAGACAAGCAGGAACCTGGAATAAAAATAAGATATATGACTTTAGTGCCATTCATTAAATTATGTGTGTGGGCAAAGCAACAGCTGTATTCCAAGAAGATATAAATACAATTCTGTAATTGTTAAAACAACATTAAAAGGGTTTTTTTTTCCATTTAAGAAGTGCAAGTACCTCAATGTGACCTGGAATCATTCTCTTGTAGTCCCTGTACAGCAGAGCTCAGACTTGGAGAAGGGGAAGCAGTACAAGGAGCCAATTAGTAACACTACAGTACTCAAGAGATAAAAAGTGATGTGCTGACAGTAGTAGAGAGCAGAATGACAAAGGGATGAGCTCATTAACTTGCGGTGTCTTCCTTCACTGCCCAGTCACAGGGTCAGGGAGGGACATACTGGATCCCTTTATAAAATGACAGAAATTCACACAGCCATAATCAATAATCCAAAGAATCCAAAGTAATGGGCCTAATATGTGTATTTCTAATGATCACCAGCTCCATCTAGTGGCCACAATAAATGTATTTTTTTCCTGAAATACCTCAATGAGGCAAATATTGCATTATGGGCACCAGATGAATGATCACAGATATAAACATATTAGACAAATTATGGGGATATTTTGAGGCATTTGCAAAGGTTTAATAAATAGACTCCTTCGTGTTCCTTAACCGCAGCAGAGAAAAATCAGGAGTCTTGCCTGGTAAGACTGGACTATGTTGTGTGGCAGGGCTATGGATATCTCAGGACTGGATAGACAAGATGTATAGCTCTTGGCAAATAGAGTTGGGCAAGCAGTTCGGGCCGAACATTGCCTGTTCACTCATTCAGCGAACACCTGAATTTGCGGGGTGCTGGATGGGATTTTTGCCCACGAGCGCCCCACAATGCACTGCGAGCTGCACAGTGCATTTTAGGCCCTGATTGGGCACAGCTTTGCCCAATTAGGGCACATTGAATAGCTGGCTGTTAAGGAGCAGCGCCAGGAAGCTGGCCAGGGCATCCTTAATGACGGATGAGTCATCAGCTGTCAACAGGCTTCCTGCTGACAGCTGAACGAAAAGAAAAAAAAAAAAACATTGCTGACAATAGAAAAACGAAAAAAAAAAAAAAAAAAAAAAAAAGGCCAGTTGGGTCTAGTATGGATTATAAAAAAGGAATTTCACGGCAAAATGTAAATCAAAAACATGTGGGGTCCCCCCGCCCGCACAGACCCCTACAACCACAGGGGCCCTTCCCCCTATCAACATGGGGACAAGGTATATAGCATAGCATTGAGGGCACGTGGCCTGGTATGGTTTAGGAAGGGAGGGGGTGCTCGCCCCCCCCCTTTCCTGACCTGCCAGGCTGCATGCTCCGGATAAGGGTCTGGTATGGGTTTTGTTGAGGGGGGGGGGGGGGTCTGGAAGCGTACGCCGCCGTTTCTTTTTTTTAATTGGCCGCATTTTAAATGTATGTTTTTTTTTCTTTAAAGAAGTCAGTTTTGCTGCAGCAGGTTCTATACATGGTACACACGTGCCATTTGACAGGCAGACTAAGGGGACCCCCCCCCAGGCACTACATTTAACCACTTCCCGTCCACGCTATAGTCAAAAGATGGAAGACGGCTACAGCGCAGACCTTAATTGCCAGGAGGGCGTCCATGTAGGCCCCTTTACATGTGATCAGCTGTTAGCCAATGATCATGTGATGTAAACAGCAGCTGGAAATCATTTTTTTTTTCTCCTCACGCTGATCGCCGGCTGCTGTTAGAGGGACATCTGTCCCGAAGAGGAGAAGATAGTCTGTGCCCCGGTGCCACCTACCAGTGCCCACCAGCACCACCTTCCAATGCAGGTCAGTACCACCTGTCAGTGCCACCTATCAGTGCCCACCAGTGCCACCTATCAGTGCCACCCATTAGTGCTGCCTGTTCAGTGCCGCCTATCAGTGCCACATACCAGTACCCATCAGTGCCACCTATTAGTGCCCATTTTTTTCCAACATATTCGGTCTTATTTGTTCAGCAAAAAAAAAAAAAACCCAATAGTGATTAAATACCACCAAAAGAAAGCGCAACATCACTGAAAGCGGAGAATTGGCCTGGGCAGGAAGGGGGTTTAAGTGCCCGGTAGGCAAGTGGTTAAAGGAATTTCATTGTTATTGTTTCATTTTAAGCATCATTAAAATCACGGCTCCTGTAAAAACTTTTTAAAAAAAAAAAAGTTTGCATTGATACATGTCCCCCAGGGCAGTACCCGCCCCACATCCTTTTCCATGGCCAATAACTTGCATATAAGCCTTCAAAATTTAGACTTTTGATTTTTCAGCTTCGGGTCCCATAGACTTTAATAGGGTTGGTGGCTCGGGTCTGAACATTAAACATGTTCGGGAGTTCTGGTGCGAACGGAACAGGGGGGGTGTTTGGCCAAACTCTACCCGCTACCTAAAAATGCAAATTGCCTGGCTGCTATGGTACACCACTGACTGAATGCAAACCATTAGGAGCTACGGACCACCTAAAATGCAAATTGTCCAACTGCTATACTAAACCACTGACTCCAAGCAAATAGGTTATTAAGTCAGAAGTTCCAGTATGGAGACTTGCTCCGGGTCAGGGAGCCGCAGGATCAGCATGACAGCCAGTCTTCTATCAGTTTCCGGGGAGGTCAGCAATGGCAGGATCTGGGTTCTCCTTTGAACATAAGTCTAGATGAGGCCCATTGGGATACAGAATACATTTTCTAGTCTTGAGTCACTGCAAACGTGAACATATAGAGCCATCCATGAACAAAGCCCCATCCCTCGCCCATCGCTCACTCCATGCGCTCCCACAATACATGAACAGTAAACGTTGCTTGGCCTCCTACATGACAGACGAGGCTCTGACACCTCCAAGACTTATAGGCTGAGGAAGCTGATAATTGCAGAGAAGGTCTGACAGACAGGATCCCATGAGATAAGCACTATAGGATTGGGGGGGGGGGGGGGATTAGTCTCTGGGCACCCAGAGGATCTCAAATTTAACAAAGTGCTGCACTCCAGTCAATAAAGTCACTTCAGCGTTTTCTCCCAGTCTTTCCACCATCAGCACCTTTTTTTAAAGGGAGACTCCACCTTAAATCCTGCGGATGCGGATTTACAGCTCATAGGAAATAGACATTCTCACCACAAAGGTCAATATCTTCTTCCCCCATCACATCAAATATTGTTTTCACCTTTTTTCATCTTTCTTCCTATATCGGTGCTGCTGATCTCCTGCAGCCACTATCTGTCTACATGTACATTATTGCTCTGGACTGGTGACAATGGCGGACCATGCCTGCACACGGCCGCTTGTAATCTCCAGGTGCTTATGTGACAGGGTCACAATGTAGGAGCACAAGTGGGAGACAGTGGTCACCCTTTAACAGGAAGGAAGTCCTTCAAGGCAGGATCAGCACTCAAAGCTGCAAAAATTGAATTTGAAATTGCCTAAGCCTTGGTTCCCACTGATGTGATTGGTCATGCGATTTGACAATTCAAAATTGCATGACAAGTCGCACCCTATTGCCGGCGACGAAAGCGCTCAAATCGTTGCGACTTTGAAATAGGTTCCTGCAATACATTTTTGGGATTTCATTGAGACTTTTCATAATTTTCTGTTAAATGAAGTCGCAAACCACAATGAACTCACAGGTACAAATGGCACTGATCTCCAGGTTTGAAATCGCACTGAAGTAGCATGATTTCAAAGCGGCACAGGTGTGAACCACGGCTTAAAGCGGTAGTATACAGTAATCCCCCGCTCCATCGCGGTTCAGTTTTTGCGGTCCCGGTAATTCGCGTTTTTTTTGTAATGTTATTTTACTATATAAATCATTAAAAATGAAATATTTTTGTGTTTTCCATAGCTCTTGCTCTGTCTCTAAGTATCTTTTATGTGTTTAAATGAGTTTCTATTGTTTTAAAAGTGTGTTTAAAGACCTTAAAATGCTTTTACACGTACAGTGACAGTAAAAAAACATGCCTACAATGCATTTTAATAGGGTTTTTCTATTTCGCGGAATTTCACTTTTCGCGGCTGGGTCCGGAACGTAACCCCCGCAATGGAGGGGGGTTTACTGTACTCCGCTTTTTAATTTTTACCTACAGGTAAGCCCAGAGATGTATAGTAACTAAGTAGAACTATTTCACTACTGTACTTAAGTACTGAAAGGCGGTATCTGTACTTTCCTAGAGTAGAATTTTTTTCTCCTACTTCCACTTTTACTTCACTACATTTTTTCAATGATTTCAATACTTCTACTCCGATATTTTTTTTTTGTGCTGCATAGTTACTCGTTACAATTATAAAAATTACCACTGCCAGAACAGTAGATGGCAGGTTTCATGAAGCTCAAAACATGTGTATTATCAGCGCATAGGAAAATAAAAGCTACTGTATGTATAAATAAAAGCTGCATTTGAAATAATAAAAAACAATATGACGTTCAAACTTTTGACTTCTTTCTTTAACCACTTAAGCCCCGGAAGATTTTACCCCCATTCCGACCAGGGGGTATTTTGCGATTCGGCACTGCGTGACTTTAACGGAGAATTGCGCGCTGTACCTAAACGAATTTGGCGTCCTTTTTTTCCCACAAACAGAGCTTTCTTTTGGCGGTATTTGATCACCTGTGCGATTTTTTGATCACGCGCTATAAACAAAAAAAGAGCATCCATTTTGCAAAAATAACAATATTTTTCCCTTTTTTTTATATGAAATTCCCCCCAAAAAAAATGTAAAAATCAAAATTTTTTAAAATTTTCGGCCAATTTGTTTTATGCTACCTATGTTTGGTAAAAAAAAAAATCGCAAAAAGCGTATTTTGATTGGTTTGCGCAAAAGTTATTGCGTTTACTAACTAAGGGAAAGATTTTTGTCATTTTTGTTGTTTTTTTTTTTAACGCGTAATGGCGGCGATCTGCGATTTTTTTTGCGGTACTGCGACATTGCGGCGGACAGATCGGACCCTTGACTGACATTTTTGACACTTTTGGGGTTACCAGTGACATTTCTACAGTAATCAGTGCTATACATATGCACTGTTACTGTAAAAATACACTGGTAGTGAAGGGGTTAACTTTATTTGAGAGGGAGGGGCTGTGTGTGTCCCTAGGGGCGTGATTCTAACTGTGATTGGCTGGGGCTTCAGCTGTATGCAGAGTGATCAACGGATCTACATAGTAGATCCAGATGATCAGCTCTCATACAGCGAGGAGAATGACAGGCAGCTTGTTTACACAAGCTGCCTGACTTTCTCCCTCTCCCCCGCCGATCGCAGAGTGGCCGCCGGTCACACGCGCGGGGGGGGTCCGTGACCACTCGGGAGCGGGAGCGCGCCTCCGGGGGCGCGCGCTCGCTCCCTAGACCCTCACAAGCTAGTGACGTAGCCCTACGTCACTTTGCCTGTGAGGGGCTGACCGCCGACGTAGATAGTCGTGCGGCGGTCGGCAAGTGGTTAATAACTACATAACACAGTACTTGTACTTTTACTTTCAGTACTTGAGTAGCAAAATTTAAAAAAAAAAACTACTTGCAATACTTAAGTACAAAAAATGTTGAATACTTTAGTACTTCTACTCAAGTCACTTTTTGATCGAGCACTTCCACTTCTACTCAAGTCACTTTTTGATCGAGCACTTGTACTTTTACTCAAGTATGGGTTTCGAGTACTTTATACAACTCTGGGTAAGCCTATAATAAGGCTTACCTGTAGGTAAAATTAATATCTCATAAACCTGCACGGTTTAGGAGATATTCGCCCTGCATGCAGCCACTGACACCAGCGGTGCATGCACTCTGAAGGTCCAGCGTATCTTCAGAGCTCCTTGCCGGCAAGTGAACTCCCGTGTGCATGCGCGGGAGTGACGTCATCGCGGCTCCGGCCACTCACAGTGCCGGAGCCGCCAAAACCGGAAGAGATGCCGAGGTAGATGTCAGCTCCCTCAGCGGTGTCCGGGGCGACCGTGTGGGGGCTTCGTTCTAAGGTTAAGTATTTCATAACGAGCCAGTATGCGATGCATATTAGCACATGATGCCTTTGTCCTGCAGGGTTTTTTTTTTATTTTTACACAGCGGATACAACCACTTTAAAGCTGAAGTTTAATTTGTTTTCATTTTGCCTTCCCCGGATGCTCTGTTCCCTTATGCTAAGGCAGCCTTTTTCAACCAGGGTGCCCTAAGGTTTCCTTAGGGGTTTTTCGTGAGTTGTCATCCATTTTTCGTCCGATCCGTTTTTTTGACAGATGAAAAATAGGGCATTCATCCATTCAAAAAAACGGACATTGACGGAAGCGGGTGAAAAGGGATGTTAAGGGATGATCATCCGTTGTCATCCGTTTTTACATAGAGATACATTGATGTCCGTTTTTCATCCGTCAATGGATGGATGAAAAAAGGACAAACGGACCGTATGTGTGAAAGGGGCCTAAATCAGATTTTTTATTTATTTTTTTAATCAAAATTTATTTTATTTTTTTTTTTAAACAATTTTTTATTGGGTTTTATACAAGATAACAAACAAGTAAGGTAAAGCGTTTGAAATACAAATCAAATTTATTTTAATAAAATGCTTTTGGAGTAAACATCTATCTAAATATTTTTCTATTTAAGATACATTAGTAATTTAGTTTATTGCAGCATGAAATGGAGCTTAGTTGCATGAGGCTTTATATTCTGCAATATGTCCCATTTTTGGAAACGCATTTAATGAATCCAAGCTCTGCAAGCTGAGATAACATGCACTGCATTGCTGCATTCACACAATTTCACACTAACTACAAGCAAGAGTGAGTCCTTACATTTAAAAAGAGCACCTGTCATTTCAGAACCATCATGGCAGCAACTGTTCGCAGGAATCCACGTCCCTCACCTTGAATGTGAATGGAATGAAAGTGAATGGCACTCTGCGGGATAGAGCTGACAGTTGTTCTTTAATAATTATGGATTTAAATTGACTTGATTTAAATTAAATTCACCCTGGTGTCCTAACAATCAATGACCCTCCCCTGCCCCTCTCTGCGAGCACTGGGGTCCCTCTCATTAGCTGAGTGATGGGGAAAAACTGAGGGAGAAAAGAAACATTGGAATACTAGTCAGTCCCAGTGTGCAAAAGTGTATAGGGTTTGGAAGAATAAATCACCTTTAACGTTGGGTGTCTTATGTGTTGTGGATGTTGATGTATTACCGTATTTTTCGCCGTATAAGACGCACTTTTTCTTCCCCAAAACTGGGGGGGAAAAGTTGGTGCGTCTTATACGGCAAATATACATTTGCCTGCCAGTTCCGGAGCCAGAAGTTCAGTGGAGTCCTTGCCACGCCCCCCCGCTCGCGCCTCACGCTCTGCCCTGCAGCGACTACTGGTAGTTATCCGAGTCAGGCTGACTGTCTGAGCCGAGCGACCCGCACGATCGTACTGTCCGCCCCAATCCCCCCCCCCCCCCCCCGTGCCGCTGTGTCAGAAGGAGCCGATGGCTCCGTTCTGACACTGTGAATCTCCTAAAAGTGTGGAGCCCGCCCATTTGTGTGACAGTAGCGAATGAAAATTCGCTACTGTCTCACGGATCCTCCTCCTCCTCGGCCAATGCCATTGGCCGAGGAGGAGGCGGACTTGGAGGACTCGAAGAGACGCGGGGACTGAAGAGGAAGCCGCTGCTAAAACAGGTAAGTCACTGTGGCTTGGTACGCTGTTCACTCTGCATTCTGGGCACTTCGCATTGAAAGGGGGCAGACTGTGGGCACTCCGCATTGAAAGGGGGCAGACTGTGGGCACTCCGCATTGAAAGGGGGCAGACTGTGGGCACTCCGCATTGAAAGGGGGCAGACTGTGGGCACCCCGAATTGAAAGGGGGCACTCCGCATTGAAAGGGGGCAGACTGTGGGCACTCCGCATTGAAAGGGGGCAGGCTGTGGGCACTCCGCATTGAAAGGGGGCAGGCTGTGGGCACTCCGCATTGAAAGGGGGCAGGCTGTGGGCACTCCGCATTGAAAGGGGGCAGGCTGTGGGCACTCCGCATTGAAAGGGGGCACTCCGCATTGAAAGGGGGCACTCCGCATTGAAAGGGGGCACTCCGCATTGAAAGGGGGCACTCCGCATTGAAAGGGGGCAGGCTGTGGGCACTCCGCATTAAAGGGGGGCATTGAAAGGGGGGGCACGCTGTGGGCACTCCGCATTGAAAGGGGGCACGCTGTGGTCTGCATTGAAAGGGGGCACGCTATACCTTGATTACTGAAGGCTCCTTTCAAAATTGTTCTTAAACTGTTGTTAACTTTATACAGTTTATATAAAATATTTTACTACAGTTTTTGGTTCAAAATCTTTTTTTTCTAGATTTTCCTCCTTTAAAATTAGGTGCGTCTTATACGGCGAAAAATACGGTATGTAAAATAGTTTTATGTAAAACTATTTACATGTAAAATGTAAATTAGAATATTTTTTTACATTTTAGAAAATAAAAAATAAAAAAGGGGAGGGGGAGGTAGAGGAAGGAGGAGAGGGGTTGTCTCTAGCTCCCACCTCAGAGATATGGGGAGTTTGAGTGGTACAAATGTAGACGGTGTAGTAGGGAATTGGTGAGGTTAGGGGGATCAGGATAGTTACCACGTTACGGCATAACCGGTATAGGTAGAATCTGGTTACTGGATGAAATTGTTCTAGAGCTGGCTAGGCGAGTTTGTCAAACTGGAGTATTCCACAGTAGTCAGGAAATGGGTCCAGTAGGCCCATTTGGTAAAGAATTTAGTAGGAGAGTCTTGGGTTATACTCATCAATTCTTCCATCCCAGCAAACCTGAGGATCTTGGCAAACCATTCTTTGATTGAAGGGGGGTGGGGGAGTGCACCAATAGGAATGCACAATTTCGCAGCATTTATCATGTGCAAGAATCTTCCATATGGGATCTGCTTGGGATAGTTTAAGATTTCCTTGAAATGATCACCAACCCACACCTCAAATAATGGCTCAATCCCAGAGCCTGGTGAATGGTTGGAACAATCAACAGAGAAGAAGTTACTCAGAACACCATCTAGCCCAAAGTCCAAAATGCCCAACCTCAGAACAATATAATTTATGTTTTAGGAGTCAAATAAATTATAGGATTTTAGGATTCTTATGTTGTGTACCCTTCAAGTCCCGAATATTATGCAAGTGTATATTTTGTTATATATGCTCTACAGAAACAGTATGGTGATTGAGGATAGTCACCTTAGGATCAAACACAATCACCAGGTGAAAATAGAGCCTGAAAATGCAGGCTGCAATATATCCCATATTTGTTCTTGGGTGTAGATAAACTTAAAGCGGAGTTCCAGCCACAAAATCGACATAAATCGATTTTGTGGCCATCCGCTTGATTTTTTTTTTTTTTACTTACCTTGTAATTGCAGAAAGAAATACTCACCTTTCTTCCACCTCCTCCCTCGGCGGCCGCGGCCCGCGCCCCGCGGCGTCACTTCCGGTTTGCAATGATTCCTGGGAGCTGAACGTCATCGCTCCCAGGAATCAATGCGACGGCACCGGCCCCGCTCGTCACTTCTGGTGCGACGCCGCATTCCCTGCTAAACAGCTTCTGGGCATGCCCAGAAGCTGTGGAGGAATGCGGCGCCGCACCGGAAGTGACGAGAGGGGCCGGTGCAGGCGCATTCTGGGAGAAGAAGACACGGAAGAGGACGCAGAAGAGGATCGCGCCGGCTTCAGCTGCCCACAACAGAGATGGCAACGCTGGAGAAGAAATTTTATAAGTGAGTATTTCTTCTTGCAGGTAAGTGCGAACCGGGACAGATCAGAGGCTAGCCATTGTGGAATGTACTAGCTCTGACTGTCCCGGGGGTATGTTCATTGAAATTTTTTTTTTGTGGCTGGAACTCCGCTTTAAAGTATGACCAGACAACGATCGTGACAGTCAATTGGGATCCTGCACAGTGGTCAGCAGTGGTGGCAGTCACCCTGAAGGTTTCCCTTGGAATAAAGAATGCCAACGAGGTTGGCGATAATCTATCACGCAGGCCTGTATACGCAGCGCACCCGTCTCAGAGGCTCCAGTCCCAGTGTTAATGAATTGACCAGTGACAATTACAAAATGCAATCTGTCTACGGCTAGAATGGCTTTCTGAATTTTCCTGGAAATAACAGGAACAAAACGCCGACTCTTGGGATCCAGAGCTCTGATAATTAGATTGTGAAAATTTTAAATTAATTTGTGGTTTTAGAAAATGCGCTTTGGTAAATCTGTTTTATGCAAACTACTCCAAGCCGCAAGAATTGGAGGCTGACGGGGGCGAGATGCTTGCAGAAACAATATAATTATTATCTGCATAAATTTACATTGTTACACTGTCCAAAAAGGTCTGGTCATCTGTTCTGGGAAACTTGTGGTCCAAAGCTTTGGGAGGGGGGGGGATGTAAACTTCATGACTGTAGCAAACAATGCTTTAGATTTCAAACATGCCCTTGCTCTTTGTACTCCTGGGGGGCAGTAAGGGGCACCCTTGTTTGTTGTAGAGGGCAATTACCTCTCTATGGACAGACACCCCTTTAAAGCCACCTGACAGCCTATTCTGTCTCTCTGAGACTCATTGGTTTGATCTCTGCATGCATTCCTACCATCGCTGCAGTTCCCAGGTCTGCACACTTGCTATGACCATTACGAGGAGTTCAATCGACTCCTGTGCTGAGTTCCCTGGACTGGACACCTGCAGTGACTATTGACTGGTTCTCATCATTCCTGTGCTGAATTCTGGGTCAGCACACCTGATGTGCCCATTATGAAGGGTTCCCACCATCCCCGAGTTGAGTTCTTAAGCCCCGTACACACGCAACGAATATCGGCCGACCGATTGTCCGTCTTTTGTCCAGAGTTGGGTTTTGTTGGTTGGAATGTGCCTAGACTGCACACAAATTTTCTCGCCCAACAAAATTCTACTTCAGAAGTGATGTCATGTGTTGGATTGCTTTCTTTGTGTTTTTTCTTCACTGAGCATGCCCAGTCTTGTTCATCAGATTTTCCCCTGTCGAAATCTGTACTGACTGCACGAAAATCGGCCAACAAAAATTTTATAGCCTGCACACCAGATTTTGTTCGGCCGAAAAGTCGGAGTTGGTTGTCGGAAGCATCATACTAACAAGCCGAAAAATCAGCAGATCGGTCGTCGGACAAAAATTCCCTGCCAATTTTCAACGCGTGTGTACGGGGCTTTAGGTCTGAAAAGCTGCTGTGCCCATTAGGAGTTCCCACCATCCCTGAGCTGAGTTATCTGGTTTGTACAGTACACCTGCTGTGCCCCTAATAGGAGGCACCATCATCCCTGGGTTTAGTTCCAGGGTCCAGCTGTGTCCAATGGATTGTTCTGACCATCCCTGTGCTGAGTTCCCAGGTCTGCCTACCTGCTGTGCCCATTAGGAGGGTATCCCACCATGCTGGATTTTATATTTATATTATGTAGAATACAACAGGATGAGCTGGGACACACAAAGGTGGGTAGGAACACCCAAAACTCACAGGTGGACAGCAGGGATATCTCAGTGTTGGGAGTATCCAAAGCACAGAAGAGTGGGCTTGCTAACTCTACTTCCCATGCTCTACCCATATCACAAAATCCTTTGGCTGGAATGACAGCACAGGCATGGTGGGTACATTAGCTTTAAAGCCATAAAATAAATCAATGGCCAGCTCCTTGTGTCTACATGATTTTATAAGGTTATCACATCAATAAAGAACCTACTTTTATGGTGCCATCTCTTGCAATTAACCCTTAACCCCCATTAACGGCTGACGTCTGAGACTAAACAGTGCGGCAGATACTGATAGACCACAAAGCTCTGTGATTGATCATCAAGACAGTGGTGAAGATACTAAAATGACCAGGAATCGCCTACCATCAATCAGGTCACTAATGCTCTGATGGGTCTTCATCTAGTCCTGGTGGGAATGCAACAATGAGACCCTCAATTCCAAAAACACAGCAAATAGCAAAATATCCAATGAATATTAAAGACTATATGGCCAGAAGGTTCTTGATAAGTGACCATCACACCTACCTAGAAGGCCAAAAGATTATGGATGCTTCTATTGAGTTTAGGGGTTTCCAGTAAAGGGTAACATTAATGCTACGTCACACAAAAGACATTTAGGTCTTCCAGGAGTTTGGCGAAATACATTTTCTGTTCCATTCATGACTTCACCTCAACCCTACTGAACACCTTAACTGGAATGAGGATTGTGAGCCAGGTCTTCTCCTCCAACATCAGTCCTAACCTCAACCCTACAAGAACACCTCTGGGATCAATTGGAAACTCAAAAGAGCCGTTTATGAAGAGGATGGTAAAGACACAAAGTTGGGCCAACTCCATTTTAATGACCATGATTTTGGAATAGGATGTCCAACAAGATCATATAGCTGTGAAGGTCTGGTATTATTTGGCCATTTAAGCCCCGTACACACGTACCGATTGTCGGCCGAAAATATTCGGCCGCCGAACGATCGGCCGATTGTCGGCTTGTTAGTATGATGCTTCCGACAACCGACAGCGCATTTTCGGCCGAACAGAATCGGGTGTGCAGGCATTAAAATTTTTGTTGACCAACACCAGAACGACCGATTGTTCGCCAGTCAGTACAGAATTCGGCCGACAGACAGCAGATTTGCAAGACTGGGCATGCTCAGAAAAGAAAAAAAGACAAGGAATTTAACCATCACATGACATCACTTTTGCAGTCGGCTGTTGTTGGCCGACAAAATTTGTGTGCAGTCTTTTGCAGTTTTCAACAGACACGACAGCCCTGGACAAAAGACGGCCAATCGTTCGGCCGACGATCAGTACGTGTGTACGGGGCTTTAGTGTATATATTGTTAAAATTATCATAATACGGTATTTATGAACTGCCTTACCCGCTCATATTTTTGAAATACAGTTCAGCCAGTCTACTGATTGACACACCCACTGCAAGTGAGTCGTTAATAAGATTGCAATGCCAAAACAAGTGTAAAAAAAAAAAAAAAAAAAAAAAAAACAAAGCTACTGGAGAAATTAGAGACAACTGTGTAATAGAAAGACAAGTGTTACACCAACACGACTGCCAAATCAGCTGCAATAAACCGCATTTCATTTATTTAAGGCTTTTAACAAATGAAATTGGATACACCAACATCAGTAGGGAGCCGGATCCAACCATTATTCTGCTGACCCGCAGCTTTCCTGCTTCCTTGGCGGACGGGCTGAAAGGGAGCCATGGTTTTAACCTGCTCAATGCTGGGGTGGGGTGGTGAAATAGACAAGCACTCTATATGCACTGATATATGTAGCAGGAAAAACCAAGAAAGCAAGAAACAGAACGAGAAGAGAAAAAGAAAGAAAAGAAAGAAAAAAAAATAGGTGGGGGAGTAGGGTGACCACGTGTCCCGGATCGCCCGGGACAGTCCCGCATTTGGAGAGTCTGTCCCAGGTCCCGGTCACCCTCATTCCGGGACAATGCAGTGTCCCGGAATGATCTGAGCCCGTGAGCCGCCGTCCGCCGACTGCTGCTGTGCTGTGACAGATAGTCACTTCCTTATACTATGCGATCGCCGAATCAGATCGGCATCGCATAGTACTGTCCAGTGTGTGTGGCTCCTCCCCTGCCTTGCTGCACGCAGTGCGCGGCCGAGTCACGTGACGACGGTGACGTCAGCCGGAGCCGGGATCTCTACTGTGCGGTGCCTCAGCCTGCTGTAACTGACTGTCTGTAATCCAACGGCCGTATTGTAGAATAATATATTGGTTATTTATACATTAAGAAATATGTGGAATTGTTTTGCAGTCTGTTATTTATGGTTGGTAAAGTATTCATATTTTGTAAAAGTTCCTGCTCATTAAGAAAAAAAAAAAAATTAAAAAAACTGTTCTTTAATGCAACTTGTTTTGTTTTCTATTTCTTCAGAGATATCTAAGTAGCCAGTTAAAGTGTGCAGAAATACTGAAAAATGCACAGACAGATATGTTTTTGCCAGTCTCACGTATAAGTTTGACGAAATGCACTTGGGAAAGTAAGTGTCCCTGAATGGCAGTTAGGAAATGTGGTCACCCTATGGGGGAGTAAGAAGTAGAAGAGCACGCGAGAGAGAGAAAGAGTGTGGAAAAGAGAGAGGGCGCGAGAGAGAAAAGGGTGAGAGCGAGAGAAAGAAAGAACGAGAAGGCGAGAGAGCGAGAAGGCGAGAATATACATAAGGGGTCTATATAGTGAACTTGGTGTTGAGTTATCCAAGGTAGGTGCTAGGTAAAGTATAGTGGGCCTTGTCGGCTTATCAGCATGGCCATGATTTTCAGCTAGGCTGGCAAGTGTTCCCAGGTGTGCCTGTAGGGTTGGGGAGTCTCCCACTGTGTCCCAATGAGGGCTCTCATTGGGCAGTGGAGGAAACCTGACCAATAGTACACCAGGGCTTGTATCCATCCTGGAAGGGCAGATTCTGCCGCAGAGCATTCTGGGAGGGGGTATAAGTCTGTGGGGAGCACATGACAGGTTGTCTTTGGCGGGAAGCAGAGTCCCAGGACGGAGGTTACGGCTGTCTCTCCTCCTGAGCTGAGCTGCAGGAAGGATCCAGTGTGCTGAGGACCAGCGGAGCTGTGGAGGGGAGGGGGGGGGGGGTCGAGTTCCAGGAAAGCATTCTGAGTCTTGAGTACTGTGAACTGTCCCTGGGGGTCTGCCTAGTCAGAGGGGACCACTCTGCAGAAGGTCAGAGGGATCCAGGAGCTAGCTAGGCAGTGGAGAAATAGAGTAAAGGGGGTGCCAGAGTTTAATCCAGAAGAGTAAAGGGGTGCCAGCGGTTGGGCCCTGAAGTGTACAGTGTTGAGAGTTGCAGCAGTATTTACTAGCCACTTAAGCCCCGGAAGATTTTACCCCCTTCCTGACCAGGGCCTATTTTGCGATTCGGCACTGCGTGACTTTAACGGACAATTGCCCGGCCGTGCCACGCTGTACCTAAACAAATTTGACGTCCTTTTTTTCCCACAAACAGAGCTTTCTTTTGGTGGTATTTGATCACCTGTGCGATTTTTTGATCATGCGCTATAAACAAAAAAAGAGCGTCAATTTTGCAAAAATAACAATATTTTTCCCATTTTTTATATGAAATTCCCCCCAAAATAAAATGTAAAAACTAAATTTTTTAACATTTCAGGCCAATTTGTTTTATGCTACATATGTTTGGTAAAAAATAAAAAAAAAAAAATCGCAAAAAGCGTATTTTGATTGGTTGCGCAAAAGTTATTGCGTTTACTAACTAAGGGAAAGATTTTTGTCATTTTTGTTGTTTTTTTTTTTTACGAGTAATGGCGGCGATCTGCGATTTTTTTTGCGGGACTGCGACATTGCGGCGGACAGATCGGACCCTTGACTGACATTTCTGACACTTTTGGGGTTACCAGTGACATTTCTACAGTAATCAGTGATATACATATGCACTGTTACTGTAAAAAATGACACTGGCAGTGAAGGAGTTAACTTTATTGGAGAGGGAGGGGCTAAGCGTGTCCCTAGGGGTGTGTTTCTAACTGTGATTGGCTGTGGCTACTAGTGTAACAACAGAGATCAACGGTCCTACATAGCAGAATCGTGTGATCTCCATTCTTACACAGGGAAGAATGACAGGCGGCTTTGTTTACATTAGCCGCCTGCCTTTCTTCCGGTGTAACGGACGATCGCGAGTGCCCGGCGGACATCGGGCCCGCCGGGCACATGCGCCGGGGGGGGCCGTGACCGCGGGGGAGCGCGCCTCCGGCAGCATGCGCTCGCTCCCTAGAGCCTCACAGGCTAGCGACGTAGTACTACGTCGCTTTGCCTGTGAGGGGCTGACCGCCGCAGTAAATTGGTCGGCAAGCGGCTAGAGGCTACCTCAGTCAAGGACTTTTGAACTAAACAGAGTCAGCTCAGCTCAGAATCAGATGTCAGCTTTCAGTACAGTACAGCAAGTCAGTGATTTCAAGCGCCAGCAAGCGTTGGTCGGCATTTAGCCGGCATCAAGCCAGCGTTTAAAGACATTTTTCTTCAAGTGTCCCCATTTGTACCTAGTTGAGCCGGAGGAGTATCCCACTCATTCTCTTCTCCCATCCCCATATAAAATAAACAAAAACAACCAAAGATGCCGGACTGTTCATTGTCTCAGATCTCACACTTGGGCAATCAGCTTAAACGTGCTGTTAGTGTTAACGGTAACCATGGCAGACCCACATCAGGCCCAATGCTTACAAATATTGCTACAGTCATCACAGAGGACAAGGGGGCACTCTACGTCTGGAGGAAAAGAGATTTAATCTCCAAATACGGAAAGGTTTCTTCACTGTAAGAGCTGTGAAAATGTGGAATAGACTCCCTCCAGGGGTGGTTCTGGCTAGCTCAGTAGCTTGCTTTAAAAAAAAAAAGGCCCGGATTCTTTCCTAGGTGGTGTACATAATATAAATGGATACTAATATTTTTAGGTAAAGTTGATCCAGGGAATATCCGACTGCCTCTCGGGGGATCAGGAAGGAATTTTTCCCCTGCTGGAGCAAATTGGATCATGATTTGCTGGGGTTTTTCACCTTCCTCTGGATCAACTGCAGGTACAGGATTGTAGGACTCCCCCCCCCCCCCAAAATGGGGTGCTCAGCAGGAAGTTAGCAAATAGCCCCCCCCTATGTGCGCCCCATAATGCACTACACTCTTGTAGTGCATTGGTTGCTGATGATTGGCCAAAGCATGCACCTGACCTGTATGCTTTGGCCAAATCACAGCACAATCTACTGTCAGAGCCATGACTGGCCAAAAGGCAGAGTGCCTCTTTGGCCAATCAATGGCTCGCCCCACACTATATAAGGCTGCTGCTTACATGGGAGCCGTGTATAGCGTTTGATAATAGAGATTAGGCAGGTGGTTAGTGGATTGTGTGTTCAGTCAGTTTAGTGCAGTCAGTGTAGTGTACAGGCATACTCCACTTTTACAATGTATAGATATGTTGTAGACCTGGGTCAGTTCTCGGTGCTCCCCAAGCTTGGTGTCACGGTCACTTATGGTTTGGGAGCAGTGCCATGCCAAGCTGACCGATTTCCCTTAGAGGACAATGAGCACTGAAAGCTGAAAACTGGTCTGGGCAGGAAGGGGATGAAAGTGCCCTTTATGCAAGTGACTAAAAACTAAAAACGGTGTGGGGTCCCCCCCAGAATCCATACCAGACCCTTATTAGAGCATGCAGCCTGGCAGACCAGGAAAAGGGCAGCAAGCAAGCACCCCCCTCGCCCGAACCATACCAGGCTGCTTGACATAAAAAGGGGGGGGGGTCTTTGGGATGCACCCCAAAGCACCTTGTCCCCATGTTGATGGGGACAAGGGCCTCATCCGGACAAGTCTTCCTTACTGGAATCTGGAAGCCCCCTTTAACAAGGGAGCCCCCAGATCCTGCCCCCCCCCCATGTGAATGGGTATCAGGTACATCGTACCCCCACCCATTCAACAAAAAAGGTGTAAAAAAAGTAAAAACCCTGGAAACTGTTTTTGACAAATCCTTTATTAAAATGAAGAAAAAAAATACAATTATATTATATATATATATAATTTAATTTATTTATATATTCTAGGGATGGGCTTCAAGTCGAGGCTACGTTCGACTCGAACATCGGTCGTTCAATCGTTCGTCGAATAACGAACAAATGTGCTTCTTCGCGGGAAATTAGAGTTTCCCATGATGCACTGCAAGCGTGCCGCATTAGGAGATTGGCCAAAGCATGCACCCTGACCTCATGCTTAGGCCAATCAAATGATCACTGCCATGATTGGTTTAAAGGCACGCTGCCTTTAGCCAATCATGGCTTAGGGGCCGAAAACACGCCCCACACTACATAAAGGCTGCTCGCGCAGCCGCAGCGTGTACTGTCATTGTGCGGGCGGTCAGACAGGGACAGGCACGTGATTCAGGCAGGGAGAGAGTAGTTGTTTTCCGAGTCAGACAGTGCAGAGAGACATTCCTAGCAGTGTAGGGAGGGCGAGGTTCCTGTGTGAGGTAGGGAGAGCTGTCTTTCTTTACATCAGATACCAGTACCAGTATTGTTCATCGGTCAGTTTCTGCAACATTCTAAAATATTTATAGAACTGTAGGAATAGAGATCACTACAGAGATATCAGCCACAGTAACCTTTGCTCAGTTGTGGATTTTTCTATAGGGGTCACATACCTGTGGGAATAGAGATCACTACAGATATCAGCCACAGTAACCTTTGCTCAGTTGTGAATTTTTCTATAAGGGTCACATACCTGTAGAAATAGAGATCACTACAGATATGTGGAAGGTAATGTTTTTGGCCTCGTTGGACAAAGCGGTCAGCAGGAAGGTGCACATTACTGTTGACTCTTGGTCCAGCAGGCATGGACGTTAAATTTCTTTCACGGCCCACTGGGTAACTCTGCTGGCAGCTGGGAAGGATGCAGGACAGGGTTCGGTCTTGCAGCCTGTTTTTCCACCACACCTCCAAAAAGCTAGTGCTGGTTCTGCCACATCTGGCTACTCCACCATCACCTCCTCCTCCTCCATGTCCTCTTCTGTGCAATTCTCCACTGCCGAAGCAGTGCTCCCTAAGCGTTCAAGGGACTACGCAAGCAGTCAGGCTAAAAGATGCCATGCTGTGCTTCAGTTTGTCTGTCTAGGGGATAGGAGTCCCACCGGTGTAGAAATTGTCAGCTCTGCAAGGGCAGGCTCAGAGATGGTTGACGCCACGACAGCTTGAGCCAGGAATGGTTGTATGCGATAATGGCACCAACCTTCTATCTACCCTCCGACAGGGACACTTGACACATGTTCCATGCTTGGCACATGTTCTGAATCTGGTGTTGCAGCATTTCTTGAGCAGATACCCGGGCTTCCAAGATCTCCTGAGGCAGGCCAGGAAAGTATGTGGCTTAAGGCAGAACAGAGGCAGGAAGAAGAGGACTTCCTTTACTTACAAGGCCCCCTTTATGCAGATATCATTCCTGCAGGGCCACAAAACACACAGGAGGAAGAGGAGAATTTCGGCAGCATGGATGTAGAGGGAGGAGGATAGGATACAGCAGTGTTCAAGGGATGGTTTTGATTCCCCAGAAACCCCAGGAGTGGTACGTGGTTGGGGAGAGATTGCTCCTGCTGACAATGTCATCCTTAGAGACCCAGAGGACTCAGAAGCACATGCCTTCTCCAACTTACGTTGCATGGGCTCCCTGATTCTTCAAAGCCTATGAAAGGACCCGAGGATTCGTGCTATCAAGGAGAGGATAATTACTGGTTGGCAACCCTTCTTGATCCACGTTACAAGGGTAAAGTTGCAGAGCTCATCCTGCCTTCACAGAGGGAGCAGAGGATGAAACATCTTGAGGAGGCCTTGAAAAAAAAATTGCGTACCACCTTTCCAGACACTGGGAGGTCAACATTCTTCAGACGTGTTTCTGAGGCATCGTTCAGCCAAAGGAGGACCGGTGGAGAAGGCAGCCGGCTGACCAATGCCTTTAAACAGTTCTTTTGTCCTTAGCAGCACCCAGGGCTGTTAGGTTTAAGCAACCATCGCCAGCGTCTCTATCATAAGGTGCATGATTATCTAGGCGCAAGAGCATACTTGAAGACCTTTCCAGCTGCACATCTACTGGCTTACTGGGTCTTGAGGATGGACCACTGGCCAGAACTTGCTCAATATGCAATGGAGCTACTGGCCTGTCCTGCTTCCAGCGTGCTTTCCGAACGGACGTTCAGTGCCGCTGGAGGTTTTGTGACAGAGAAAAGAGTGCGTCTGTCCCCAGACTCTGTTGATCAGCTGACTTTCATCAAAATGAACCAGTCATGGATCAACAAGAGCTATCAGGCCCCTGATGCTCATGTAACAGATTGAATTTGCTAGGGGTCTGCCATCCCTTGAAGACTGCATATGCAGCCTATCCTATTCCTCTACCTTGATTCTGCTAGCTTCCAACAATGTTTTTGGTTTAGGTCACTACCAACCCCCAAGGCCTAATTTTTCTGCATTTGTATGACAGGTGCATACAATTTAAATGTCGTATGTCATTTTTAACAGCAGGCCCTGTCCCTGTCCTTGTGCCCTGCTAACTATGAGGGGTTACGGTGTTCAGGCACCACCAACACCAAAGGCCCAATTTTTGCCACTTGTGTAGCACATGCGATTTCAAATTTGCATGGAATTCTTACCAGCAGGTCCCATTCCTGCACCAAGCAAGAGTAACCGCGAGGCCTTGGTTACGGTGTTCAGGCACCACCTACCGCAAAGGCCCAATTTTTGGCACTTGTAT
Source organism: Pelophylax lessonae (assembly GCF_965119305.1). NCBI lineage: Eukaryota > Metazoa > Chordata > Amphibia > Anura > Ranidae > Pelophylax > Pelophylax lessonae. The sequence goes on from NC_138778.1 coordinate 204,559,507, forward strand.
AGGACATGGGATTTCAAATTTGCATGGAATTCTTACCAGAAGGTCCTGTTCCTGCACCCAAGAGTAACTGCGAGGCCTTGGTTACGGTGCTTAATCTTTGGCGTAGACCTGGTATTAACTGGTGGGGGGACCCTACGTCATTTTTTTATCTGTATTGCCGGGAGTCAACAATACATTACAGCCGCAAGCAAGTTTAAATTACATTTTTTCCTTTAGTAATGTCAGCATTGCTGCAGCAGGCTCTATTCAGACTCAACCACCTGAAAGTAAGCTTTTCTTGGGACATCCACTACGGATCTTCTTGAAAATGCGCATTGCCTGGCTGTCATTCTAAGCCCCTGGACTAAAAATCTTCTGGGTCACCAACCCAGAACAAGCTTGTAGATGAAGTCTATTGACTGTTGAGTTTTCTGATCTGTAAAGCAATTCCAGAATGGGAACAACAAATTAAAAACTAGTGGTCAGCCAAACAGCCAGGCAACTAGCATTTTTACATGGGTCCCAATGGCAGCCTACATTCTCTTTAAGGCGGGCCTTTATAACTGCTTTGAGGGAAGGGATCATGATAAATGACCTAAATACGACATCTGTAATTTTTCTGTAGCCTTGGACCCCCCCCCCCCCCCTCCTCTTGCCAGCATATGTCTTCATATGTGGAATGTGAAAGAAGGAGCAATCCTTTCCGGGAGGCTGGAAAAGCTGCAGAAATTCGCAAGTCCATCTCTCCATCTGGGCCCTGGGGACAGCAAATACAAACAGAGGCCGACAGCCTACCTAATGTGCTCGGCTATTAGCATGAAATGCGCTAACCTCGGCCCCCTTTACCCCACCCCTCCCCCCTTTCCAACGGTACATCACCGCCAGCTCTGCTCTCTGCATTCCATTACAAATTCACACAATGGAACACATAATGCACAACAGAAACACAAAGACCTCGCTGTAATGTACAACGACCTACTTCCACCTGCCAAGAAGCCTGTCATTGGCCATTTGTGCCCGCCAGAGAAAAAAAAAAAAAAAAAAAACATAAGTGCTTATTTAAAAAGCAAACCAATCCTAAAATGTACAGAAGGACTCTAGGTTCAAAATAATACTGGTTTGCCTGTTAAGACATTTAAATTCTATGTTCAGCCAGTTTTGCGGTTCAAATATCCACCAGTGAGCTATTAAGGACCAGTGCTGGGATCCATAAGGCCTACATTGCACCTTTTGTTAGGGTTAGTCTTTATAGGCAGAAAAAAAAAAAAAAGAAGCAGATTTCAGGTATTTTTTCCACTTTTGAAAAGCTTAATAACAATCTCACAAGACCATGATAATGTATATGTATGGCACAGTACACACATGAGAAGTAGCATTGTGGACCACCAAAAAAGTGCGGTGTAGCGTTCAAGAACGGCAATACAGAAAAACAATTAGCAAATAATGATCCCAACCCAAGGACAGTGACACATGTTGGAAAAACGCATAAAAATGCAAAATTGATAGTGTTAAGTGTTACTTTCTCAATGCCAATGGAGAATGGGGCTCTGTAGAACGGCCTATAGAAGGGGAGGAATGTACTGGTGGATTCGGGTCCCTAGTCTTGTAGTTCATGGCATGGACATCCATGCCCAGACTGAAATCTTATTGAGGGCTTTTGGGTTTGTTCTGAGCAAACCTCAGATCCTCCAAGTTTTCTCACAAGAGATGAGCATTCAAGACTCAGAACCTTGCAGTAACCAGATCACAAGGGTCTCCCGTCCATCCCCTGCCCCCGTCAGTGGCATCCCAAGCTTCCCCCCCCCCCCCCCCAGAGGTGTCCCAAGCTCCCCTCAGTGGGGTTCCAAGCTTGTTCCAAGATCGTCCCAAGCTTCCCTCAGTGGTGTCCCCATCCCCTGCTCCCCTCAGTGACGTCCCCTGCACACCTTAGTGGTGTCCCCTCCCCAAGCTCCCCTCAGTGGGGTCCCCATTCACTTCTCCGCTCAGTGACACCCACTGCACACCTTAGTGGTGTCCCTGTCCCAAGCTCCCCTCAGTGGGGTTCCAAGCTTGTTCCAAGATCGTCCCAAGCTTCCCTCAGTGGTGTCCCCATCCCCTGCTCCCCTCAGTGACGTCCCCTGCACACCTTAGTGGTGTCCCCTCCCCAAGCTCCCCTCAGTGGGGTCCCCATTCACTTCTCCGCTCAGTGACACCCACTGCACACCTTAGTGGTGTCCCTGTCCCAAGCTCCCCTCAGTGGGGTTCCAAGCTTGTTCCAAGATCGTCCCAAGCTTCCCTCAGTGGTGTCCCCATCCCCTGCTCCCCTCAGTGACGTCCCCTGCACACCTTAGTGGTGTCCCCTCCCCAAGCTCCCCTCAGTGGGGTCCCCATTTACTTCTCCGCTCAGTGACACCCACTGCACACCTTAGTGGTGTCCCTTTCCCAAGCTCCCCTCAGTGGCGCCCCCATCTTAAGCTCCCATCAGTGGCATCCCAAGCTCCCCTCGGTGGTGTCCCAATCCCCTGCTCCCCCCAGTGACGTCCCCTGCACACCTTAGTGGCATCCCCGTCCCAAGCACCCCTCAGTGGCGTCCCTTTGCCCCCTCAGTGACATTCCCTTGCTCTTCTCAGTGGCGTTCCCTGTTCACCAAAGATTGGTGTAGCCTGCTCCCATCAGTGACCTTCCGTTTTCATCAATAAACCCCCCCCCCCCCGAAGGCGGTCAGTATAAAGCAAACCTAAAAAAAAAAAAAAAAAAAACAACTGATGCATTAGTACAGTAAAAGTAGAAGCAGCAAACTAATGAATTCAACTCTCTGCTCTCTCCTCTCTATCAGCATGCTTCTTGTCAGCGCATGAACTTAATGGCTTCTTGTGCTGCTTCTCCCTCCCCCAGTCTGAGCTCTGCTGTACATGGAACAGTAATGAATTATTAATGAAGACATAGCCACATTCATTTGTGGTCTGCTTTAACAATAGATAAGACAATGTCTGCCAGCCCTCCTTTTCGACACATCCTTTCCATTGATATACAACCTCACCCAGTAACGGTACCCTGCAGCACCAGATTACTCACAGCACTTCAGTTCATTTGCAGCGGCTGAGTAAGTGGCGGCCAGTTCTGCTTCCAGTAATCGAGTTATAAACCAAATTAAAATTCAATGTGGCTGAAAATTGGGGACATCTGGATTTTAAAGGAGGACAAATTGAAACTTCTGACCCAATTTTTCACCATTGGCAGGCCTTTTAACCTCATCGTGGGTCAACAGCAACAGGAAAACCATCAGCTCTGTTATAAGGACAGTTTACATAATGATCTTCATTGATGGATTGGGCCTAAAGAGCAGTCATCTCTGTACAGCCCACTGCGACCAAAGAGTCGCTGTGATAAATAGGGCCGGTGTGACTTTTATCCTTGAGGTGTCAGAAGGGTATATGGTGTACTGCTATGACAGTCTTGTGGCCTGAGGATGGTCACCCTAAGCAATGATAAAAGCCACCATAACTGGGTCATGGGTCAGTGATCATAGAAAATAGTACAACTGACAACAGAG
>NC_138778.1:204563217-204722240 GCF_965119305.1 Pelophylax lessonae
GCGGAGAGAGAGAGAGAGGGGCGAGAGAGAGGAGAGAGGGGCGAGAGAGAGAGAGAGGGGCAAGAGAGGCGAGAGAGAGAGAGGGGGGCGACAGGTGAGAGAGAGAAGGAGCGAGAGAGAGAGAGAGAGAGGGGCAAGAGGGGCGAGAGAGAGGGGCGAGAGAGAGAGGGGCGAGAGAGAGAGGGGCAAGAGAGGCGAGAGGGAGAGAGAGGGGCGAGAGAGAGAGGGGTGAGAGAGAGAGAGAGGGGCGAGGGAGAGGGGGTGAGAGAGAGAGAGGGGCGAGGAAGAGAGAGGGGTGACAGAGAGGCGAGAGAGAGAGGGGGCGAGAGAGAGAGAGGCGAGAGAGAGGCAAGAGAGAGGGGGCGAGAGAGACAGGCAAGAGAGAGGGGGGCGACAGAGAGAGAGGGAGCGAGAGAGATAGAGGGGGAGAGAGAGGGGCAAGAGAGGCGAGAGAGAGAGGGGCAAGAGAGGCGAGAGAGAGAGAGAGAGGGGGCGAGAGAGAGAGAGGGGGCGAGAGAGAGAGGGGGCGACAGAGAGGGGGGCGACAGAGGCGAGAGAGGGGGCGACAGAGGCGAGAGAGAGAGAGAGAGGGGCGAGAGAGAGAGAGGCGACAGAGAGAGAGGGGGCGAGAGAGGCGAGAGAGGGGCGAGAGAGAGAGGGGCGAGAGAGAGGGGCGAGAGAGAGAGAGGGGCGAGAGAGAGGGGCGAGAGAGAGGGGCAGAGAGAGGGGCGAGAGAGAGGGGCGAGAGAGAGGGGCGAGAGAGGGAGAGAGAGAGGGGGCGACAGAGAGGCGAGAGAGAGGGGGGTGACAGAGGGGCAAGAGAGAGGGGCAAGAGAGGTGAGAGAGAGGGCGAGAGAGAGGGGGCGAGAGAGAGAGAGAGAAGAGAGAGGAGAGAGAGGGGGCGAGAGAGAGAGAGAGAGAGAGAGAGAGAGAGAGAGAGAGAGAGAGAGAGAGAGAGAGAGAGAGAGAGAGAGAGAGAGAGAGAGAGAGAGAGAGAGAGAAGAGAGAGGAGAGAGAGAGAGAGAGAGAGGAGTGAGGAGGAGAGAGGAGAGAGGAGAGAGGAGAGAGAGGAGAGAGAGAGAGAGAGAGAGAGAGAGAGAGAGAGAGAGGGGGGGGGGGGGAAGGAGAGAGAGAGGGGGGGGGGGGGAAGGAGAGAGAGAGGGGGGGGGGGGAAGGAGAGAGAGAGAGAGGGGGGGGAAGGAGAGAGAGGGGGGGGAAGGAGAGAGTTGGGGGGGGAGAAGAGCGAGTGCGGGGGAAAGAGCGTGACTGGACTCTGAAAGGATTGGCTTAAAGCTAAAGTTTATTTTGCCTGCACTTTATACCTTCCTTGGTTCCCCCCCCAGCCCCTGCCCCATCCAAACAAGCTGATGAGACATCTAAATAAAATCTTTTCATTTTCACGACACGCCTTATTTTTCACTCAGTGGCATCATCACTGGGTCTCTGTACATAGCTTCCTGGAAACATCACAGCACCCTGCCTCAGCCCAGATGCAAGCAGTAGGCTGGGAAGAGTTATGCAAATATCATAATGCCTTGATGGGTGGGTGTCAGTCTGGAGGAGCGTATTTGCATGCAGACCACCCGAGGTAACTCGCCCATGTGATGCTGGGCCTCCATGATTGAAAGAACTGAAATTAAATTAATAAAAGGGGCGGGCCAGGTATAGTCAAGTTGAGGAGTAAAATGCTAGATCATGCTGAACATCTTCCAACCAAGAAATGGGGCGGGCTGTATAGGACTTGCTGCAGTTTCTAATGCACATTGTGAGAAGCTCACAGTGTGCGGTGAAATCAGAGTAAGCCATTTTTGTCTAGCAGAGGAGCCGGTACAACTGTACAAGGCTGGAGGGAAGGATGGCGGTCAGATTGAAGCCCACACTGACGTCAGGACTGGACGCTCCACCATTCATGTATATTAATAATACAATAAGCAGACTTCAATTATACTGGCAGAGGAAATGTCATCCCGTGTCACCCGCTCATTGTCTGCGAGGTGCTAATCCCTCTTCTCCTGCATAAGAATAAACCGAGTCCTCTCATCTGAGAATCTTCCGAGTGTCAGCGCGGTCAAGGCTGGTCATGTGACTTCTTCAAGGTGCGACACAGCGGAGCAGATCCTCAAAGAGACTAAAATACCAACTGAGCTGCCATGGCAACCAATCATATCCCGCGCTTGGTTTGCAAATTGGCATCCCACTGCGTAATGCCAGAGGCGGCATTGAAGAACAAAGGGTGTGCACTGGCACTTTATGGCGAACTGCTTAGAGTCATGCACAGTTCAGCTCTCAGCAGCCTCAGGAGAAAAAAAAAAAAAAAAAGGTTGGATTTTTTTATTTAATTAAGCTTCGTCCATTTAACAGGATTACAAAAAAAAAAAAAAAAAAAAAAAAAAAAAAAAAAGGAAGAAGAAAGAAGAAGAAAGAAGAAGAAAGAAGAAGAAAGAAGAAAGAAGAAAGAAGAAGATGTTTGCACCCAAGTGTATGTCATTAAAATTAAGAAATGGTTCAGAGAGGAAACAAGCAAATAATACATAGAAAACAAACAAAGGATACAAAAACCAACAGGGAAATTTTACAAAAAAAAAAAAAAAAAAAAAAAGATAAAAATAAATAAAAGAAAAATGCAAAAAAAATTATACAAAAAAAAAAAAAAAAAAAAAAAAACTATACAATAAAACCAAATCAAGAAAATGGAATACAAAAAGTTATATAAAAAAATAAAAGCCCACAAGAATGTGAGGCAAAAAGAATAGAAAAGAAAATGATACAAATGAAAATGATAGATTAAAAAATATAATACAAAAAAAAAAAAAAAAAAGAAACAAGCAAATGGAAAAAAAATAGAAATAAAAAAACAAAAAACAAGAAAATTATGCCAAAATTATACAAAAAGGGGAAAAAAAAACAACAAAAAACAAGTAAATGATAAAACACAAACAATAAATAAATATATAATGATACATACAAAACAAAACTGATACAAAAAGAAGAAAAAAAGATAAATAAAAAAATTAAAATGATACAAAAAAAAAAAAAAAAAACCAAATAGAAATAAAAAAAAAAAAAAAACCAAATAGAAATAAAAAAAAAAAAAAACGAACAAGGAAATGACAAAAAAAAAAAAATGATGCAAAAAAAAAAAAAAAAAACCAAACAAGCCAAGCTAAACAGCAAGGCATGGGCAGCATGGATGTACTTCTCTATGCAGGATAGGGGAGGGGAGCCTTCGGCTGACGTGTTTCAGGCGGTGGCAGTACAAGCAATCGCAGGCCAGCCAATTGCCTTTGCCATTTTTTGGAAGAGACTGCCTGAAACTGCTGCGAGATCAGAGCCACATGTCCTCACACATCCACACAACCATTTCTATCACGGAGCCTGTCAGTGCAGTTCACAATTATAACATACCGGTGTGATCTTGTCTAAAAAGCTGTGAAAATGTCAAAAAAAAAAAAAAAGTTGAAATGTCTTCATTAAAATAAATGCATTTTGTATCAGGCAATATCACAGCAAAGGAGAGCCACAGAGGGGAAATCTGTCCAAAGGGAAAGAGAAGGCGTAAAAAAGAAAACACAAAAAATGATCTGACAGAGGTTCTAACACTTCTCTGCTCCATCTAAAATAATAAAAGAACCTTTGGCAATATGGACACTTTTATTGTATCACTTTAAACAGTGGAGATGAGTCTTTTCTGAGTCTGGAATTTAAAGCTGAACTCCAGGGAGATTAATCTGTAATCATTAATACATCAGTAAATGCATTTCATATAAATACAAGCTGTGTAAGTACCCGAATAGGAACTGCAGTCAACCCCCTGTACAGCAGAATCAGCTGTGCTGAAGTGCAAATATGCTAACTTGGTGCATGCCGACAGGCGGAAAGTGCAGGGAGATAGAGATGGGTTCAACCACCTGTTCCTCCTCCTCCTTTCATTCTGCAGCCACAGGCTGAGGTGGGTCCATGACAGCCTAGAACTGCCATTCTCAACTACGATTCCGTGGAAAATTAGGGTTCCTCCCGAGGTTGCTAGGGGTTCCCTAAACATCACCAGGGGTTCAGAATCGCCCATCTCAAATAGGGTTCCTCCAGAGGTTGCTAGGGGATTTGAACCACCTTTCTCAACCAGGGATCCATGAAACACCAAGGTTCCTCCAGAGGTTGCTTGGGGTTCCTTAAGCAATGCCAGTAATCACTGATCGCAATAATCTTGTTAGCCATCTGTAAGGGGGTCATTCTTCTCAATGAGTCCTAGTGTAAGGATCATTCTTCCCACTGATCATCACACTAATGTATCATGAGCTTTAGATAGAGCAATTATTAACGTGGTCCCTGAGACTAGAGAGTTATTTCAAGGGTTTCTTCATGCTGAAAAGGTTGGGGGTGGCAATGGCTGGCCAAGGCTACCAGAGCATGGGTTGCATAATGTTGGTTGCCATCAAATTCAAGATACTTAGGACATCTAGTGGCAGAAAAGAAGTACTGCCAGGAGCAACTCTGAACTGAAGGCAAGTACAGCAGAATAAGCTGTGCTGCAGTGCTAATTGGGAGCATGCTGACATGAAGATAGAGCAGAGTGACAATGAGACGAGGTCATCAGTCAGCAGCTTCTCCTTTCACTGTCCAGTCACAGGCTGGGGGAGGGACAAAAAAAATAGGGCTGTGCTGTGTGGCAGAGCTGTATAAATCTCAGCACTGGATGGACAGAAATACAAATCCTTTGGAGGGTAGAAGAGCTCAAATACAGCCGTGGCCAAAAATTTTGAGAATGACAAATATTAATTTTCACAAAGTCTGCTGCATCTGTGTTTTTAGATCTTTTTGCCGGATGTTACTATGGGATACTGAAGTATAATTACACGGATTTCATAAATGTCAAAGGCTTTTATTGACCATTACATGAAGTTTATGGAAAGAGTCAATATTTGCAGTGTTGACCCTTCTTTTTCCAGACCTCTGCAATTCCCCCTGCCATGCTGTCAATCAACTTCTTGGCCACATCCTGACTGATGGGAGCCCATTCTTGCATGATCAATGCTTGGAATTTTTGGGGTTCTTTGTTCACCCAGCTTTTGAGGATTGACCACAAGTTCTCAATGGGAATAGGGTGTGGGGAGTTTCCTGGCCATGGATCCATGTCGATGTTTTGTTCCCCAAGCCAATGAGTTATCACTTTTGCCTTATGGTAAGGAGCTCCATCATGCTGGAAAAGGCATTGTTCCTCACCAAACTGTCCTTGGATGGTTGGGAGAAGTGGAGAAGTTGCTCTCGGAGGATGTTTTTGTACCATTCTTTATTCATGGCAAAATTGTGAGTGAGCCCCCTTCCTTGGCTGTGAAACAACCCCACACATGAATGGTCTGAGGATGTATGACACAGGACTGATGGTAGCGCTCACCTTTTCTTCTCCAAGGTTTTTTTCGGATGCCCCAAACAATCGGAAAGGGGATTCATCAGAGAAAATGACTTTACCCCAGTCCTCAGCAGTCCAATCCCTGTTCCTTTTGCAAAATATTAGTTCCTGATGTTTTTTCTGGAGAGAAGTGGCTTCTTTGTTGCCCTTCTTGACACCAGACCATCCTCCAAAAGTCTTCTCCTCACTGTGTGTGCCGATGTACTCACACCTTCCTGCTGCCATTATTTAGCAAGCTCTGCACTGGTGGTGCCCCAATCCCATAGCTGAATCATCTGTAGGGGACAGTCCTGGCGTTTGCCGGACTTTCTTGGGCGCCCTGAAGCTTTCTTCACAACAATTGAACATCTCTCCGTGAAGTTCTTAATGATCCGATAGATGATTGATTTAGGAGCAGCAATAGTCTTGCCTGTGAATCCCTTTTTGTGCAAAGTAATGATGACTGCATGTGTGTCCTTGCAGGTAACCGTGGTTGACAGAGAAAGAACAATGATTAAAGCATCACCCTCCTTTTAAAGCGGAGTTCCGGGCACAAAAACGATATTTTTTTTTTTGTGCCCTTCCGCTAGTTCAGCCTAACCTGAAAAGGAATTGGATAGTTAGATTTTTTTTTTTTTAAAACTCACCTTGTAATTGACGATCGTAAATACTCACCTATGACAGCTTCCTCCTCCAGCGCCGAGGCTCTCCCCGTCACTTCCTGCCTCGCAATGATTCCTGGGAGCTAAACGTCATAGCTCCCAGGAATCAATGCGCCGCACCGGCCCCGCTCGTCATTTCCGGGCGACGCCGCATTCCCCTGCTAAACAGCTTCTGGGCATGCCCAGAAGCTGTTTAGGAATGCGGCGCCGCACCGGAAGTGACGAGAGGGGCCGGTGCAGTGCATTCTGGGACACGAAGACGCGGAAGAAGACAGAGAAGAGGACCGCGCCGGCTTCAGCTGCCCACAACCGAGATGGAAACGCTGTGGAAGAAAATTTCTAAGTAAGTATTTCTTCTAAAAGGTAAGTGCGAACCGGGACAGATCAGAGGCTAGCCATTGTGGAATGTGCTAGCCCTGACTGTCCCGGGGGTATGTTAAAAAAAAAAAACGTTTCTCTGCCCGGAATTCCGGTTTAAATACTCCAATCTGTTATTCTAACTCAATAAGCCCCTGTTCACATTAGGTCGCTCCGACTTCGGGGGCGACCTGTGAAGTCGCGTGCACCGCGACTTCGGCGCGACTTGCACAGACTTCATATAATGAATGTCTATGCAAGTCACCTCCAGCTCGCCCTGAAGTAGTACAGGACCCTTTTTCTAAGTCAGAGCGACTTGTGTCGCTCCTATTAGAACCGGTCCTGTACTACTGAATGGACCCGACGGTGCGCGACTTGCCAGGCTGACCAAGTCGCCTGGCAAGTCGTAATAGTGTGAACCGGCTCTAAGCATTACAGAGTGATTTCCAGCCTTGTTCTTGTCAACACTGACACCTGAGTTAAAGAGATCACGTCAGCTTGTCATTTTGTGGCAGGGCTGAATGCAGTGGAAATGTTTTTTTTTGGGATTACATTTATTTTCATGGCAAAGAGGGACATTGCAATTAATTGCAATTCATCTGATCACTCTTCATAACATTCTGGAGTATATGCAAATTGCCATCATAAAATCTGAGGCAGCAGACTTTGTCAAAAATTAAGATTTGTATAATTCTCAAAACTTGTGGCCACGGCTGTATATGCATTTCATCTGTCTATGTAGCCATTTGCCCAGAGTTTAGATTATATCTCCTATAGAGAGCAATCAATCAGCAGCACAGATACAGAACAAGACCAGGTCCCCTGACAATTGTAACATGAATCTGGACTCTGACCAACCGAGAGGAAATGTGTTACTTCGTCTATTTACTGATATGCTGAGCCAGCAGGCTTCGTATTCTAGAAGTAGGATGCTTTCTATGACGACTCTGGTGTATCATCAATCATTGCTTCTCCATTAATCAGTGTACTAACCATAACCACTTCAAGATCTAAAATAACCCAAAACAGTGTGACATATATGATTCCCTTATTCCTGGCGTGTGATTAATTATAACCTCCCTACGTAATACCAATACTAATATATACATAAGCCCTTCTATTGTAATCATGGCTAATGTTTCGATAATACAAAACATGGAGTCCTTGTAAAAGTGTAACCATTGGATTATGATCATGTCCAGTGGTGGGTCATGTTGGAGGTGTAGTGTTCTATGAATAGAGTACAATAGAATTGTATTATGGTCATGTCCATTGGTGGGTCATGTTGTGAGTGTAGTGTTCTATGTATAGAGTAGAATAGAATTGTATTATGGGCATGTCCAGTGGTTAGTCATGTTGTGGGTGTAGTGTTCTATGTATAGAGTAGAATAGAATTGTATTATGGGCATGTCCAGTGGTTAGTCATGTTGTGGGTGTAGTGTTCTATGTATAGAGTAGAATAGAATTGTATTATGGGCATGTCCAGTGGTTAGTCATGTTGTGAGTGTAGTGTTCTATGTATAGAGTAGAATAGAATTGTATTATGGGCATGTCCAGTGGTTAGTCATGTTGTGGGTGTAGTGTTCTATGTATAGAGTACAACGGAATTGTATTATGGTCATGTCCAGTGGTGGGTCATGTTATGAGTGTAGTGTTCTATGTATAGAGTAGAATAGAATTGTATTATGGGCATATGCAGTGGTTAGTCATGTTGTAAGTGTAGTGTTCTATGTATAGAGTAGAATAGAATTGTATTATGGGTATGTGCAGTGGTCAGTCATGTTGTGGGTGTAGCGTTCTATGTATAGAGTACAACGGAATTGTATTATGGTCATGTCCAGTGGTGGGTCATGTTGGAGGTGTAGTGTTCTATGTATAGAGTACAATAGAATTGTACGGGTTACAAACATCCAACTTACAAATGACTCCTACTTACAAACAGAGAGAGGCAACAGGAAGGGAGGAGAAATCTACCCCTAGGAAGGTGAATTCACTCCTGTAGGATTTATCATGGGAAAAAGGTGTCTCTACTGAAGCTTTATCACCTATCCTTGTTTCTACAACAACCCAAAATTTTCAAAATCCAGTTGTCATAGGGACAGAAAGTGAGGGGAAATCTTCTGAACAGGGGTACAGACAGAAAAACAAATGTTACAGATGTGTTACCCCTTTCCCGTGCTATCCAAAAAAAATAAAAAAATGATTCTTTGGGCTGGAGCTACACTTAAGTCTAATTTGTTTGCAAGTTGGAACAGGTACATTTTTTAAGAAAAAACCTACAGGCCCCATCTTGTTTGTAACCCGGGGACCGCCTGTATTAGGGTCATATCCAGTGGTGGGTCATGTTGGAGGTGTAGTGTTCTATGTAGAGAGTACAATAGAAATATATTATGGTCATATCCAGTGGTCAGTCATGTTGGAGGTGTAGTGTTCTATGCATAGAGTACGATAGAATTGTATTATAATCATGTCCAGTGGTGGTTCTATGTATAGAATGTAATAGAATTGTATTGTGATCATATCCAGTGGAGGGACATGTTGGGGGTGTAGTGTTCTATACATAGAGTTTAAAAGAAATGTATTAGGTTTTTTTTCCAGTAGGGATCAACCGATTATCAGTGGGGTAGATATTCAGTTTTTTTAAGTATTGGCCACAAACTTGCCCATGTGACCGATATTTTCTTCAAATGGTTCTACCGGAGTAATGCCTGCAGCTAGAGGCATCACCCTGGTACCATTATCTAGAGTGAACAGCTGGTTTTCTTGTAATGACAACCGATGTGGCTGAGCAGATGCTCGATTGTCATTATAAGGAGCAGAAGGGCACGTTCCGCCCCCCGCCCGCACCACCACCCTCCTGCTGCCTTCAGCGGCTTGCCCGGGTCTCCTCACCCGAGAGACCCAAGCAACCAGCTGGCACGTCAGTCGGCTGGCCGAAGACCCGAACAAAGCCGCATTCAGCTCTGATCGGGTCTCCAATGTAAAAATCAGGAAGCAATGTCACGACATCACTTCCAGGTACTAGAGCCCTAAAGGCGCCAAATGACAGCATTCAAAACAGCCAAACTTGGCCTTTTGCAATATGTGTAGGCGGCGCATGGGAACATGATAAAAATGATCCAGGGAGGATGCAAATAAGATGACCGATGAATAAAAGTTTGCTTTATTGTTAAAAAAAAAAAAAAAAAAAAAAAAAAAAAAAAAAGGACCACAATGTACATACCACCCCAGGTCAAGAGTCAGGCAGGGTCACTGTCGGAGATGGAGGCCGGATGGCCAGTTGCCAAGCGCCGCTGTGTACTGGGATGAGGAGAAGCCTTGCCGGAGCCAGTCAGCACGAGGATAAACCGTCACTGCGACGCTCCGAACCCTAGAATGGTATCCGGAAGAGAACCACACGCCTTGCAGGAACCAGGGTGCAGTGCAAGTGTCCTCCGTTGCCGTGACTAACTTGGCATTTTGAATACATTGAAGTGCAGAGAAGGGGTTTGGGGTCTTTTAGACCTCAGATCCCTACATAAAGAGTACCCGTCACTGCCTATTACTGTCACAAGGGATACTTACATTCAAAATCTATTTTTTTAAAAAGAACAGTGTAAAAATAAAAAAAAAATAAAAACTTTAAAATGTGCAGAGTATTGGCTCCTAATATCGGCTATCGGTCTGAAGGGTGGCCAGAAAATCAGTATCGGCCCTGAAAAAACAATATCGGTCGATCCCTAATAGGTAATCGTCAAAGCTAGTTCTTTCCAGTAGTTAAATAAAATCAATACCATCAATCATCTGAACCAACCATATTGTGTCTGTAACATCTCAGGGAAAGAAAGGAGCGTAACACTCCATTATAATCAAATTATTCCTTGTGTTTACACAATAGGAAGTCACACGTCCCCAAGCCATTTCACACCAGCTGATATTTTGCAATGAACCCAATTGATCAGCGACCAGGATCCAGGGTCTAATGTAGCGTTCAGCTCATACAATAACCACCATGTGAAGAACAGAAACCAGACTTGTGGGAAGAGATTGTAGCCAGATCAATGGCTTGAGAATTACTACTGCAAGAATGAGCAGAGATTTACAAGGGAAGGTTCTGGAGCAGGTTGGCGGAGGGACAGGAGAGGGCTGACGGCTCTCTCTAGCAGAGGCGATACATTTTAGCACATTTTTTTTTTTTCGGCACGTTTTCCTGAACACTGGATGGGGCTGAGCATTTAGCAGCCCAGCCATGGCGTTCAAAGATCTGAATGGAGAGGCTTCTCCTTTTGTGTCTGGGAAAGGTGGGATGGGCTACAGGCAAGTAAGATGCACAGACAGCCAGCATCTTGATCTGTGTGAAAATAAGAGCTGGTGGGGGGAGCACGGTGGGCAACCGTCAAAGCAAAATCTGTCTGCTGAGGGATCAGGCCGCCATTGGACAACCTGTCTCCTGGAAGGTCCAAAAAAGACCATGGTGGAGGGAAATTATGCTCAATGGACCCGGCACACACATGGTAACCCAATGAAGGGGGAAAGGCTATTTAGAACAGAAAGACAACATTGTTAGGGTGCAGTTGGCAAGGCATGCTTTACCTATACCTTGATCAGGGCCATCTTTCCGAATGGGCATGCTGGGCAGTTGCCCGGGGGCCCCACTTACCCGGGGGCCGCACGCAGGGTGGCAATTTCCCCCAATCTGATATCCCCCCCCCGTTTAATTTACCTGGTGGCCGGGCCCCCAGACCTGTTTGTTCCTCCGCCCGCCGCTTTAGAAAGGGTAAGCACTAAATTTTTTTTTTTTATGTGCAGAAATTTATACTGTCTTTGTATGTTCAGACAGTTCATGTTGATGCCCAAATTAATAAGGATATCAGTGCATTTTATTTTTTTGTTTTTTTAAAATTTATACATTTTTTTTAGCCTTTTTTTTTTTAAATGATTTATTCATTTATTAAATTTTTTATAGCCTTTTTTAACCACTTTACCACCGGAGGATTTTGCTGTCTTACGTCTGGGCCACTTTTTGCGATTCGGCACTGTGCGACTTTAACTGACAATTGCGCGGTCGTGCGACGCCGTACCCAAATAAAATTGATGTCCTTTTTTCCCCCCACAAACAGAGCTTTCTTTTGGTGGTATTTGATCACCTGTGCAATTTTTACTTTTTGCGATATAAACAAAAAAAAGAGCGTAAATTTAGAAAAGATAACAATATTTTTCAAATTTTTTTATATGAAATTCCCCCCAAAAACAATGTAAAAATCAAGATTTTTTTACATTTTTGGCCAATTAGTTTTCTGCTACCTATGTTTGGTAAAAAAAAAAAAAAAAATCACAATAAGCGTATTTTGGATTGGTTTGCGCAAAATTTATTGCGTTTACTAAGGGAAAGATTTCTGTCATTTTTGGTGTTTTTTTTTTTTAACGAGTAATGGCAGCGATCTGCGATTTTTTTTGCGGGACTGCGACATTGCGGCGGACAGTTCGGACCCCTGACTGACATTTTTGACACTTTTGGGGGTACCAGTGACTGATTACTGCAGTGCTATAAATATGCACTGTTACTGTAAAAAATGACACTGGCAGTGAAGGGGTTAATTTTATTGGCGAGGGAGGGGTTAATGTATGCCTGGTGCTTACTGACGTGTGTGGGGGGAGGGGACTGTGTGACACAAGGACAGATCGAGGGTTCAGCTATGCTGAACCCTGCAATCTGACCCTGCCTGTCACTTCGGAGATCCGCCCGCTTGTGTTTACACAAGCGGGCGGATCTCCACACTCGATTCCCCGACGATCGGGGAAGAGCAGCGGCGATCGCCGCTGCTCCTCCCCTGGCCCGACTCCCGCTGTGAATGAAAACAGCGGGAGCGAGCCTCCGGCGGCGCGCGCGCGCCGCCTAGAAGGGGGGAGGGTCTGCCGACGTAGGTCTACGTCGTCAGACCTACAAGAGCCACTTTGCCGCAGTACAGCTCTAGTGAGCAGTCGGCAAGTGGTTAAAAATGATTTAATGTTTAAACGCTGATTTTGTTGTAGGTACCAATAAATATTACCTTAGCAATAATTTGCATTTTTATTCTTGTTGGTGATTGTGCAGGCGGGGCCCCAGTGCACTGCATTGCCCGGGGGCCTCTTAAGATGGCACTGACCTTTATAATACAGTATAACTGCGGGCCACAGCCTAACCAAGACAAAATCACTTCATGTTGGTTGCCAGGCCAGCAGAATGGCTGACAGAGTAGAATTTCTGTCTGTTGAGGAACCTTAAGTATCAGAATGTCCACATCCTTTCTTAACCAAAAGTTTCACTGCGGCATAGACTTGTAGTTCCTTTACAGACCCCCAGCTTTATGGCCCTGGTTCCCAGACCCCTCCATGCTGGGACCTTCAGTGTCTCTGCACTCTAATAAGAACATTAAACCGTGCTGAGTGCATTATTCATGCACGCTGCTTCCCATGATACAATCCCAGACACACAGGAGCCAATTATTTTACACTGGCGTGTAGGTGGATGTCTGTCTGCTGCCAAAGCCGCCTTCACACAATGTCCCCTCAAAAAAAAAAAAAGAAGGAAGAAAAACAGCCACTTAATCTATCAAATACACAATCTGCTCTGAGCAAGCCTTCGAACCACAAACCCTAATCAATACGATCGATCACATGATCAAACACACCCATCACATATCTCTACATCCTCAGTGACAGTCTTTTACATAAACACAGAGCCTTAGGCCCCGATGGGGACAGCCTGCAGTAAGATGACCAGGATCTCCGCGCTGCAAGACATCAACACAACACAGGAAAAGAATAAGGCAATGCATGCAGGTTACTCCATTAGCACAGACCGCCAAGAGTATACAATCCAAATATCTGTAGATCATAGAGGGGTTCAAGGGTCACACCTGCGATAACTGGCCTGTAAAATAAATAAATCTATCTATCTCTCTATCTATCTGATCAACATTACGGATAGAAAAACAAAGGAACAATCTATCATTACCTCCCCTACCAGTGATAGCCAGTGGTGGGATTCAAAAATTTTAGTAACCAGTTCCGACTTTCAATGCACAGTGACCAGTGTGCCCCCTTCAATGCAGAGACCAGCGTGCCCCCTTCAATGCACAGACCAGTGTGCCCCCTTTAATGCACAGACCAGCGTGCCCCCTTTCAATGCACAGACCAGCGTGCCCCCTTTCAATGCACAGACCAGCGTGCCCCCTTTCAATGCACAGTGACCAGCGTGCCCCCTTTCAATGCACAGTGACCAGCGTGCCCCCTTTCAATGCAGCGGTCAGCGGATCAGGAGGAAAGATGTTCAAACTCACAAGGTGCCGGTTCTTCGAACTTGCAGAAATTTAGTAACCGGTTTTATGGAATCCGGGGGGAACCGGCTGAATCCCACCATTGGTGATGGCATGTCCTAAAGACTAGAATTTACTGGAAATTGGCGATTATCATATGAATAGTATAGAGCGGTCACCACGGGGTGCCTTTTTTTTTTTTTTTTCTTCTTATAATAACTGCGGTATCTGGTTTAGTTTTAAAGTTATATATATATATATATATATATATATATATATACACAGTATATATATATATATATATATAAAATAGTGGAGAAAATAATTATTTGATCCCCTGCAGATTCTGTAAGTCTGCACACTTACAAAGGAATGAAGGGTCTCAAATTGTTATCAAAGGTGTATTTTAAACGATGGAGACAGAATATCAACCAAAAAAGGTTATAAATGGAGTTGCAGGTCAGTGAGTAAAAAAAGGATTTGATCCCCTACCAACCAACAATAATTCTGGCTCCCAAAGACTGGCTACAGTATGTGCTCATGTGATACACAGATTAGTCCGGTCATTTTAAGAAGGTGCTCCTAACGACCACTCAATATGTGTATAAAAGACACCTGTTCATAGAATCTCTTTCTTCCATTTAGCCCGTTCACATCAATTTGACATGCCACATCGGAGCCTATTGCTGGAAACTGCACCGTCCAAAATCTGTGCTACATCGACTTTGCGGTGCCACATTGATTCTCAAAAGTAGTTCCTGCACTACTTTTGGCGACTTCGGGGGCGTTTTCAGTAGACATCTGAGCATGAACTTGCACAGATGTGTCTCAAATTGCCCTTGAAGACGGACTGAATTGCCGGTTTGAAATCGTGTGAGTTCAGCTGAACTTGCACGATTTCAAACCCGAAAACAGTGTGAACCTAGGTTTAAAATTCCCCAACATGGGCAAGACCAAAAAGCTGTTAAAGGACATCAGGGACACGATTGTCGAACTGCACAAGGCTAGAACGGGCTACAAGACCAAAAGCAAGAAACTTGGTGAAAAGGAGACAACTGTTAGTGATTATTCGCAAATTGAAGAAATACAAAATAACCATCAATCGCCCTTGATCTGGAGCTCCATACAGGATTTCGCCTCATGGGGTAAGGATTATCGTGAGAAAAGTGAGGGATCAGCCAAGAACTACACAGGAAGAGCTTGTAAATTATCTCAAGGCAGTTGGGACCACAGTCACCAAACAAACCACTGGTAACCGAATACGCCGCCATGGATCAAAACCTTGCAGTGCCTGCAAGGTCCTCCTCCTCAGGAAGACACATGTACAGCCCCTCTGAAGTCTATCGATGAACATCTAAATGTTTCAGAGAAGGATTGGGAGAAAGTGCTGTGGTCAGAGGACAACTATTTTCATAAATCGATTAGTTGGTCAGCTGATTAGTTGGCCTGTATACAGAATGCATTATTTGTTTACATATCAGAAAAAACAGTGCAGCACACATACAGCTCAGTACACCCTCCATACATGTCAGTATACACAGTGCAGCACACATACAGCTCAGTACACCCTCCATACATGTCAGTATACACAGTGCAGCACACATACAGCTCAGTACACCGTCCATACATGTCAGTATACACAGTGCAGCACACATACAGCTCAGTACACCATCCATACATGTCAGTATACACAGTGCAGCACACATACAGCTCAGTACACCCTCCATACATGTCAGTATACACAGTGCAGCACACATACAGCTCAGTACACCGTCCATACATGTCAGTATACACAGTGCAGCACACATACAGCTCAGTACACCATCCATACATGTCAGTATACACAGTGCAGCACACATACAGCTCAGTACACCATCCATACATGTCAGTATACACAGTGCAGCACACATACAGCTCAGTACACACTCCATACATGTCAGTATACACAGTGCAGCACACATACAGCTCAGTACACCGTCCATACATGTCAGTATACACAGTGCAGCACACATACAGCTCAGTACACACTCCATACATGTCAGTATACACAGTGCAGCACACATACAGCTCAGTACACCTTCCATACATGTCAATATACACAGTGCAGCACACATACAGCTCAGTACACCGTTCATACATGTCAGTATACACAGTGCAGCACACATACAGCTCAGTACACCATCCATACATGTCAGTATACACAGTGCAGCACACATACAGCTCAGTACACCGTCCATACATGTCAGTATACACAGTGCAGCACACATACAGCTCAGTACACCATCCATACATGTCAGTATACACAGTGCAGCACACATACAGCTCAGTACACCCTCCATACATGTCAGTATACACAGTGCAGCACACATACAGCTCAGTACACCGTCCATACATGTCAGTATACACAGTGCAGCACACATACAGCTCAGTACACCATCCATACATGTCAGTATACACAGTGCAACACACATACAGCTCAGTACACCCTCCATACATGTCAGTATACACAGTGCAGCACACATACAGCTCAGTACACCGTCCATACATGTCAGTATACACAGTGCAGCACACATACAGCTCAGTACACCATCCATACATGTCAGTATACACAGTGCAGCACACATACAGCTCAGTACACCCTCCATACATGTCAGTATACACAGTGCAGCACACATACAGCTCAGTACACCATCCATACATGTCAGTATACACAGTGCAGCACACATACAGCTCAGTACACCATCCATACATGTCAGTATACACAGTGCAGCACACATACAGCTCAGTACACACTCCATACATGTCAGTATACACAGTGCAGCACACATACAGCTCAGTACACCGTCCATACATGTCAGTATACACAGTGCAACACATATACAGCTCAGTACACCCTCCATAAATGTCAGTATACACAGTGCAGCACACATACAGCTCAGTACACCTTCCATACATGTCAATATACACAGTGCAGCACACATACAGCTCAGTACACCGTTCATACATGTCAGTATACACAGTGCAACACACATACAGCTCAGTACACCCTCCATACATGTCAGTATACACAGTGCAGCACACATACAGCTCAGTACACCGTTCATACATGTCAGTATACACAGTGCAACACACATACAGCTCAGTACACCCTCCATACATGTCAGTATACACAGTGCAGCACACATACAGCTCAGTACACCCTCCATACATGTCAGTATACACAGTGCAGCACACATACAGCTCAGTACACCATCCATACATGTCAGTATACACAGTGCAGCACACATACAGCTCAGTACACCATCCATACATGTCAATATACACAGTGCAGCACACATACAGCTCAGTACACCCTCCATACATGTCAGTATACACAGTGCAGCACACATACAGCTCAGTACACCGTCCATACATGTCAGTATACACAGTGCAGCACATATACAGCTCAGTACACCATCCATACATGTCAGTATACACAGTGCAGCACACATACAGCTCAGTACACCCTCCATACATGTCAGTATACACAGTGCAGCTCATATACAGCTCAGTACACCATCCATACATGTTAGTAAGTGCCTGAGAACTTGTGAATGTGTGAGGTGCAATGCCTCATGGGACATGTAGTCCTGGGCAGGAAAGGTAGAAGTTGTTTTTACCCTGCTATAGGGGCACTCTATACTATACTTTGCAGCTTGCTATTGGGGCACACTGGAGGCAGGAGGAGCCAGAAGTGTCGGTGGGGGACCCCATAAGAGGGAAATCAGGGCAGCTCTGTGCAGAACCATTACACAGAGCAGGTAAGTAGAACATGTTTGTTATTTAAAGACTGTGCGCGGGGAAGATCAGCATCTAAACCCAGAGAAGGTGGAGGCTTATAGACTGTAGGTAATAGAAGGCATTACAATTACATTTGAAGTAAAATTTTACCAGTATTGTGCATTGTATCTAAAATGATTACATCCATGAAAAAAGAAAGGTCTCAGCTTTTAGTACTACTATATATCCCCCCCCTTCCTATAGCTTCATGTCTGACTCCTAGTTAAAATGCCCACATAGCCTACTACTGGGTGTGTGATATATATATATATACATACATATATATATATATATATATATATATATATATATATATATATATATATATATATACATATATATATACATACATATATATATATATATATATATATATATATATATATATATATATATATATATATATACACATACACACACACACCGTAAGTAATATATATGATTACTTTCGCTGTTTCCCAGTATAAATGAACCCCTTATAGTAGCAATTATCTGCTCTTTTTGTAGTAAATAGGGCTAGTTTTAGTTTTTTTTTTTTTTTAACCCCATTAGGACAGGGGACACAACAAAAGAAAAAAAAGCATGCTGTGTTTTTTTGGTAGCTTTTGCAGAAACGCACTACAGTTCATTTAACATGGTTTCCTACGGGACACGTTCACATCTATGCTTTTTTCAGCCGCTGCATATTTGGAAAGGGTCAAGGACTTTTTTCAATGGAAAACTGTGCTTTTTTACTATATTTTGGTTCAATAGACTTCAACGGAGAAGCTGCAGAAAAGCATGTAGTGTGTTTTTGCCGCGATTTGCATTTTTTAATCTGCCCAACAACAAATTGGCCAAAAAAAAAAAAAAAAAACATTAAAAAAAAAATGCAAATCGCAGAATAATCCCATGTGCAAAAATGCAAAATGTACAGCAAATATCACTGCAGAAATTAATCACAAGCAAGCTGCACAGGTGTGAACCAAGCCTTATGCTGGCCATACACGTATCGATTTTCGGACGAGAATATTCATGCAAAAAATCTTTGTACATTCGCTGAAAAAAAATGGAATTTGAAAAGTTCACTTGCTTTTAAAATTCAGTTTTAAAATGAATATCATTTCTGAACAAAAAAACACATACACTGTGAAAATTCCTCTGACCAAGAAGTTTTCTATTCTGCTCCCTAACGATTAGAAATTCGAACAAATGTTTTTTAAATTAATTTTTTTTTGAAGGAAGACATTGTTTTTGTATGGCCAAAATAAGTGACAGCAGGTGCAGGGAGCTTTTATCAATCCACCTGCCTATGACCAGGGAGTCCGTCATACATATTTTATTACAGTTCTGTCTGAAAATCTGCAAAACAGGTCTTTCATTTTATTTTTCTTTTACCAATTCTGGACCAGAAGGATTTACCCCCTTAATGACCAGGCCATTTTTTGCGATTCAACACTGCGTTACTTTAACGGACAATTGCGCGGTCTAACGACGCTGTCTATAAATAAAATTGATGTCTCTTTTTCCCCACAAATAGAGCTTTCTTTTGATGGTATTTGATCACCTCTGCGATTTTCATTTTTTGTGCTGTAAACAAAAAAAGGGCGACAATTCGAAAGAAAAATTTATAAATATATATATTTTATTTTTTTTTTTACATTCTGCTATAAAACATTCCCAAAAAAAAAAAAAAAAAAAAAAAAAATGTAAAAATCTAAAATTTTCTCATCCTTTTAGGCCAATTTATATTCTGCTACATATTTTTGGTAAAAAAATACCAATAAGCGTATTTTGATTGGTTTGCGCAAAAGTTATCGCGTCTACAAACTAGGGGAAAGATTTATGTCATTTTTATTATTTTTTTTACTAGTAATGGCGGCGATCTGTGTTTGTAGCAGGACTGCGACATTGTGGCGGACAGACATGACATGTTTGACACTTTTGGGGGGACCAGTGACATTACTGTAGTAATCAGTGCTAAAAATATGCACTGTTACTGTAATAATGTCACTGGCAGGGAAGGGGTTAACCCAGGGGTGATCAAAAGGGTTAAGTGTGCGCCTAGGAGGTGCTTTCTAACCGTATGGGGGGAGGGACTTGTGAAATGATTATAGAGACCTGTGATCCTATATAGAAGGATCCAGGCGCTCTGATCATTTCAGAGAGAAAAACGGTCAGCTGTGTTTACAACAGCTGACCGTCGTTCTCTCTCAGTGGGGAGCAATCGCAGGTGCCTGGCGGAAATCGGATCGGCATCACCGCAGTATATCTGCGTCGGGATGTCGACAAGTGGTTAAATAAAAAAATTTGATCTCCGAGTCTGATGATATTTACCAGATTCAACCTCTAATAGTATATACAGTATATATATATATCTTCTGTCTGGTATTCTCAGAGTGGGTTAGAGATTTTTCTCCTTAACCATATAGTTAATTATTTATATTTACCACTACACATAGATATTAAAAAATAAATTTCTTTTTTTTTTTTATAACTTTACATATTAACTTAATTATACACCACATTCTTTTAAGATTATTATCCGATTACTCTCCCCTCTACCGCCTGGCCGCCCTTCATTGGGGTTCGGATCCTGGGTTAGCTGGCCTCTCCCCAGACTCGCCTCCTTTGGAGTTCCACCCATCTTTCCGTGTTCACACTCAGCCTGCCTACTTTGGTGGTATCCACAGGTTTCCACCAATCCTCAGGGATCTTATCTAGAGGGTATTTTTCACCCGATTCTCCCGCCCTCCAATAATTGGAGGTCCATCCCCAGGTTTATTTCTCTTCTCACAAGGTTCACAGGACAGTCCTGGAAGGTACACACACAGGGGTCCTAGGACAGTCCTGGAAGGCACACACACAGGGGTCCCAGGACAGTCCTGGAAGGCACACACACAGGGGTCCCAGGACAGTCCTGGAAGGCACACACACAGGGGTCCCAGGACAGTCCTGGAAGGCACACACACAGGGGTCCCAGGACAGTCCTGGAAGGCACACATACAGGGGTCCCAGGACAGTCCTGGAAGGCACACACACAGGGTTCACAGAACAGTCCTGGAATGTACAAACAGGGCTCACAGAGCAGTTCTAGAAGATACACACAGGGCTCAAAGGGAAGTCCTGGAAGGCACACACAGGGTTCACAGGGAAGTCCTGGAAGGCACACATAGGGTTCACAGGGAAGTCCTAAAAGGCACACACAGGGTTTACAGCGCAAGCCTGGAAGACACACACAGGGTTCACGGAGACCTGGAAGGCGCACACTCAGGATTCTGAGGGCAGTCCTGGAAGGAGCACACAAAGGTTTAACAGAATAGTCCTGGAAGACTCACAAAGGGTGCACCAGGCAGTCCTGAAAGGCTCACACACGACGTTCACAAAGCAGTCCTGGAAGGCTCACACAAAAAGGTAACAAAACACCAAGGATTCATAGTAGACATATGCAGAACAGAATACGAGCACGCACCCCCCCCCCTCCCTAACCATACCAGGCCACATACGCTTAACATGAGGGGGTGCTTTGGGGCGGGGGCGCCCCCATAGCATCTTGTCTCCATGTTGGTGGGGACAAGGGCCACTTCTCCACAACCCTTGCCTGGTGGTTGTGGGGATCTGTGGGTGCAGGGCTCATTTGCAGGGGAGCCAGGACCTGGGGGCCCCCTTGTTAAAGGCACACACACAGGATTCACAGGGCAATCCTTGAAGGCACACACACGCAGGGTTCACAGGGTAGTCCTGGAAGGTACACACAGAGTCCACAGGGCAATCCTGGAAGACACCCACACAAGGTTCACAGAGCAGGCCGGGAAGGCACAGGCAGGGTCCACAAAGCATTTATGCAGAGTGCTTTGTGAAATGCATGGCCCCTCCCCCTTGTTTAGGGTGCCCAACTGCTGGCCCGTGGGCCATAGGGGTGCCAAACTGCTGGCTCACGGGCCACATGTGGCCCCTCACCCCCTGCTCTGGGATGGCGGATTGCGGGTTCCCAACCTACCATTCACCAGCATCAGGGTAAAAGGAGCCAATGTTGGAGGAAGTATGCAACTGCAGTAGAAAGCAGAGCCGATGCTACGGATATAGTGCCAGCTCCTGTCAAGGGGAGTGCTACCAAATGCACTCCGTCTTCTGGGATGGCATCCTCGAGGAATACCCACCAACAGTACAGTACCCATCAGAACTATTAGTCAGCAATACCCACCAGCAGTACAGTACCCACCAGTAGTACCAGCCCTGGAGCACAGGCAGCAGCAGCAGCCAGATTTTTAGTTATCACTAGAGGGATCACCAGCAGAAGAAAGAAGGTCCTGATTCCCAAATATCACAAAAAAAAAAAATTATTATAATATATATATATATCTCACCCAACAGTACCCACTAACATTACTCGCCAGCCGTACTCCCCAGAACCACCCACCAGCAGTATCCACCAACATTACTCGTCAGCAGTACAGAGAACCCACCAGCTGTGCAGTACCCACTAACAGTGTTTGAAGTGTAATGCTTGTTTGCATTGTATGCAGAGTTTCTAATAAACCTTTTTCTGATTAAAAAAGGGAAGAATATTGTGTCTACTTCTGGGGACCTCACTTTCAAAAAGATATTGATAAGATACAACAGGTCCAGAGATGGGTAGCAAAAATGGAGAAAGGTCTGATAGATAAACCATATGGGGAAAGACTTCAGGAACTTATGTACAGTCTAGGGCAGGGGTGTCAAACTCAATTTCATTGCATAATGGTTGCCCTCAAAGGGCCAATTGTTCCTGTAAGACTAGATGTCTAGAGCACCCCACCCCCTTACATCAGATGTCTAGAGCACCCCATCAAACCATCAGAAGTCAAAAGTCCCCCACCCTCCCTTACATCAGAGTGAACCCCCCCCCCCTTACTTTATGGTTCTGCCGGGAAGAATGTGGGGTTGAGCTGGGAAGCAGACAATGCATGGTCTGGAGTAGGTCTGGAGTCAGCTGCTGGAGTCTGCTGAATGCTGAGACGAAGGGGCGCTGCGACAGCACAGAGAGGTGCAGGACACTCCTCTCTGCTAAGAGGGGAGAGCAGGATCTGGTGCAGGAGTTTTGTCCTCCTCTTTACTGCTAAGACAAGGAGGGGTTGACGCAACTGCAGGAGATGTGTGAGGGCCACATGAAACGGTCTGGAGGGCGGGATTTGGCCCGTGGGCCTTGTGTTTGACACATGTGGGCTAGGGGAAAAGGTGAGACATAAAAAAAAATCTTGAAACACATCTAGGGGGGTGAAGAAGGTTCAAAAGGGCAGGACATTCAATATGAAATCAAAAACACAAGGACATGACTATTTGGAGGAAATTTCAAAACTCTCAGAAGTCTTAGAGAATATTATGTTACTAAAAGGGTAGTTGATGCTTCGAATACAACTTCCAGCAGAGATAGTGAGACAGTCAACAATAAATTGCTTAAAACTAGGGATAGACTGATTTTTAGCAAAGCCGATAAATCGAGGGCCGATATGCACTTTCCCCGATATATCGGAATCGGTCCCTGAGGTTACCGATATTGCCGATATTTCGGGAAAGTGCTTGTACTGGAGCGATGCCTGCAGCTAGAGCCATCACCCCGGTACCGGCGTCCATAGCCGATGGTCGGCTGTCTTGTAATTACAACCGATGCGGCTGAGAAGCCGCTCGGCTGTCATTACAAGGAGTGGGAGGGGACATTCTCCCCCCCCCCTCCCCCCAGCCGCTTGCCCGAGTCTCCTGTCCCACCGGGAGACCTGGGCAACCAGCCTGCATGGCCACCGAAGACCCGATCAAAGCCGCATTCGTCATGAGTGACATCACTTCTGGGTACTCTCTGGCGCCAGATTTAAAAAAAAAAAGAAACAACAGCATTCAAAACAGCCAAACTTGGCGTTTTGGATGCTTTTAAGTGCAGAGGAGGGGTTTGGGGACCCCCAGTTCCCTCCACAAAAGTACCTGTAAAAAAAAAAAAAAAAAAATGTTTAAATGTACAAAAATTTAAAATTATTACTTACTGGTAACGTCTTTTCCAGTAGTCTTTCAGAGAGGCACTTCTGAGAGAACCTGGCTCCTCCCTTCTTAGGAAACACCGCCCCAATTCATTGGATTTAAGCCTCCCTCCAGCTGGCTGCCTCAGTTCTTCAAGAGTACCTCCGGCCACTGGGGAGACACAAAGATATATCATACTAACCTCCATCCTCTGATCCTGAAAGACTACTGGAAAAGACGTTACCAGTAAGTAACTTTAATTTTCCCCTATCGTCTTTCAGGACAGGCACTTCTGAGAGGATAAGCGAGTACTTACTTTCAGGGTGGGACTACCGCTTGCAGGACTTTTCGCCCAAAAGCCTGATCTTTAGCGGATAGTAGGTCCAGTCTATAGTGTCTGGAGAAGGTTGTGTAACTGGACCAGGTTGCTGCCCGACAGATCTGCTCCGGGGTAGCTCCAGCTCTTTCCGCCTGAGAGGCCGCCATTGCTCTTGTAGAGTGCGCCTTAATTCCCATAGGGACCTCCTTACCGGAAAGCCTATAAGCCTCACTGATGGCTAGCCTAAGTCTAAGTCTAAGCGTCTGGACGCTTTAGTACCCTTTCTTGAACTATTAAATAAAACAAAAAAGGAATCTGACTTCCTGAACTCCTTCGTGATGTTTAGGTATTGCAGGATGCATCTTCGGACATCTAATTTGTGAAAACTAATTTCCTGTTCCCTCACAGGATCTGAACAAAACGTCGGTAGCACTATCTCCTGGTCTCTGTGGAACCTAGAGACTACCTTGGGCAGAAATGCTGGATCGGTCTTAAAAATAACCCGATCTGCAAAAATTTGTAAAAAAGGTGCTTTAACCGAAAGGGCCTCTAGCTCACTAACCCGTGTGGCGGTAGTGATTGCCACTAAAAAAACTGTCTTGAGGGTTAAGGTTCTCACCGAACAAGACTCCAATGGTTCAAATGGCTCTTTAATGAGAGCCTGCAAAACTAAGGACAAATCCGACATTGGAAATGGGAGACTTCCTGTTGGTCTTTGCCTATTCAAAGCTTTAAAGAAGCGGATCACCCAAGGATCCTTTGCTAAGGGCATTTCTAGGAACACGCTAATGGCTGAAACTTGGCTTTTCAGGGTGCTGATGGCTAACCCCTTGTTTGCCCCCTCTTGCAGGAACTCGAGTACTGACACTGTACTTCCTGCGTCTAAAGAGCTTGCTTTGCACCAACCTCTAAAAAACTTCCAAGTTTTTAGGTAAATACTCTGTGTCTCTTTCTGCTTCCTAGCAGAGAGTTTGCACCAGTTGGCCCGAGAAACCCTTGCTCCTCAACAGTTCTTCAGAAGCCAGGCTGCAAGGTTCCAACGTTGTGCCTGAGGACAGAGTACTGGGCCCTGAAAGAGGAGATCTTCCCTCACTGGTAATAACCAGGGGGGTTCTACCGCTAAGTGTTTTAGGGTCGAGAACCATGGTCTCTTTGGCCAGTGTGGCGCTATAAGGATTAGCGTCGTACTTTCCTCTTGAAACTTCCTCAAGACCGCTGGTATTAGCACCGGCGGAGGGAAGGCATAAGATTTGGGGAACACCCAAGACTGAGCCAGAGCATCCACCCCTAGAGCTCCGTCCCATCTGCTCAGGGAAAAAAATTCAGGTGTCTTTGTGTTCTGCCGTGAGGCAAACAGGTCGATGTTTGGTATTCCCCATCTCTGGGTAATCCCATTGAACACCTCCCGATTTAGAGCCCAGTCGCCTTCTCTTACAGTTTTCCTGCTGAGAAAGTCGGCTAGTTGATTTAACTCTCCCTTGAGATGGACTGCCGAAAGAGAGAGGACTTGGACCTCGGCCCATTGAAAGATCCTCTTTGACAAACCCCATAGGAGATTGCTCCTGGTTCCCCCGTCGGTTTATGTATGCCACCACTGTGGCATTGTTGACCGGATCTGAATGCGGCGTCCCTGTAAGTCTTCCTGGAAGGCTATGAGGGCTAGTTCTACTGCCCTCAATTCCCTCCAGTTGGAGGATTGTTTTGCTTCCTCCGGTCCCCAAGCCCCCTGAGCTAGTTTGGATCCCAGATGGTCCCCCCAGCCTGTGCCGCTTGCATCCGTGGTGATGATTGTGGAGGCTATCTGAACCCAACAGAGGCCCTGTGAGAGATTTTCGGCTTTTCTCCACCACCACAGGGATCTTTTTACTGTGGTTGGGATGTGGATTAATGTATCCAGGGAGTCCTGGCTGCGGTCCCAAGCTTCCAGAATGAATAGCTGCAAGGGACGAAAATGTAGGCCTGCCCACTGAACTGCTGGGATGGCGGCTGTTAGTAACCCCAGTATAGACATGGACTGTCTGACTGAAATTGCTTGGTTGGTTTGCAACTGTCCTACCGCCTTGTTTATCTTCTGCTTTTTGTCCAGAGGCAAGAAGATTTTTTGGACCCTGGAGTCTATCTCGTAACCCAAGAACAATATCCTTTGTGTTGGTACTAGGGAGGATTTTTCTAGATTCAGTAGCCAACCCAGACCTTCCAGAATCCGTGTTGCATCCCGGAGGTTCCAGGACAATTGCTCTTGGGAGTGGGCGAGCAATAACAGGTCGTACTGATGACCGACAATCCCTGTAGCTGCATGAATGCCAAGGTCTCTGCTATGACCTTTGTGAATATTCGGGGGGAAGAGGAGAGGCCAAAAGGGAGGGCCTGAAATTGCCAGTGTTGAATGTCCTCCCCTGTTCTTACGGCTAACCTCAGGAACTTTTGGCTTTTCTCTGCAATGGGAATGTGCAGGTAGGCATCCTTGAGGTCTATTGAGGTCATATAACACTGTGGGGGAAGGATCACCCTTATCGAATAGATAGAGTCTATCATGAACCTCCTGTATCTGATTGAACGATTCAGGGGTTTTAGGTTTAAGATTAACCTGTAGCTGCCTGAGGGTTTTATTACCACAAAAATGTGGGAGTAAAACCCTTCTCCCACTTCCCTTGGTGAAACTCTCCGAATGACCTTCTGTCTCTTTAGGTCCTTGAGAGAGGAGAGTATGGCCATGGCCTTCTTTTCGCACTTTGGCAGATGCGTAATTAACATTCTGGCAGGAGGGGGGCTTGAGAACTCCAGCTGATAACCCTGTCTTATGATCTGAAGGATAAAGGGGCTGGAGGTAATCTCCTCCCACTGAGGAAGAAAGGTCCCCAATCTTCCTCCCACAGTGGTGAGGTTGTCATTGTGACTTTCTGGGCTGTTCAGGAGGGCGAAAAATAGCCCCCCCACGGCCTTTTCCTTTTTGACTCCAGGATTTCCTCGGTCCTTCAGATCTTCTTGGAGCCGAAAAAGTCTTTTGGGGATAAGACTTTCTATTGAACCCCGTCTTTTTCCCCTGTTTCACTGGAAATGATTTTTTCCGATCTGCCGTTTGATCTAGGATGGTTTCTAATCCTGGACCAAATAAGTGGTCCCCTGTAAATGGGATCCCACACAGCTTGGCTTTAGATCCCCCATCTCCTTGCCAAGTTTTTAACCAGAGGGCTCTCCTAGCCGAATTGGTTAAGGCCGATGACCTGGCCGTCATGCGCACTGACTCTGCGGAGGCATCCACAATGTATGCTACTCCCTGTAGCAGCATGGGGAAGGAGGACAATATGGTCTCCTTAGCCGTACCCGCCTCAATGTGTGCTTTTATCTGAGTTAGCCAATATTCCATGTTTCTGGCTACTACAGTAATTGCCTTAGCGGGCTTTAGGTTTCCTAGAGCTGAGTCCCAAGCTTTCTTAAGGAGGGAGTCTGCACGCTTATCCATTGGATCAGGGAGCGACCCCATATCTTCGAAAGCCAAATCCGTATGCCTGGAGACTCGTGAAAAGGCTGCGTCCAGTTTAGGTGATTTGTTCCAGACCGCCGAATCATCCTCAGAAAAAGGAAATCTTTTCCTTTCTGGGTCCTGCCACTCGCTTTTTACGGTGTCTACTAGGACCTCGTTTACTGGGAAAACCTTTTTCTTAGGTTTGCCCAGACCCGCATACATCTGATCATGTAAGGATAAGGCTTTCTTCTCTTCCTGGATTCCCAGCGTGGTGTGGATAGCCGCTAGCAGGCCCTCCACCTCTTCTAGAGACAGCTTGTATCTAGAGGTCCTGTTGGATTCCCCATCCGACCCCTCTGCCTCAGATTCGCCTTGAGAATTGGGGGGTGTGCTATCGCACTCTTCCCCCTGACATTCAGAAACCGCAGGTGCCTCCCCACTTGTAGAGGGTAGTACCTGTGGTGTTGGAGCAATTTCCTGCCGTGCCGACTGGGGGGAACTCTGCGGAAGCTGGATGTTAGCAAACAAATCCTTAAAGGACTGGAAAGTGCTAGTAAGCTCCTTGACAGAGGTGGCTAAGTCTGCATTCTGATTTTCAGTGTGCTCTCTGACTAAACTATCCAGACACTCTCTGCATAATGGTTTAGTCCAGGATTCCCCAGGGTTTTCTTTGCAGGAAGGGCATCTCTTCTTAGCAATATGGGCTGTTTTTGATTTCTCAGAGGCTTTCTGAAATTTGACATAAAAAAGCATAGTAAAAAACATACTCCTACTAGTGCCCCCAGCCCGCACAGCTTGCCCCAACAGAGGGTGTTTCTAGGGACGACCATCACCAAAAGATCCCACAGTGTGACCCTCAGCCTCCCTAATCCCCTTATAGAGCCTTAGGGGAAGAAATGGAGCTAGTGGGAGAAGGGAGTACCACCCCAGGTCTCCTTACCTTATGGTGGCTGGTGCTGTTCTCCCCCGGAGCAGTCCCTGAGGCCTGTGCCTCCGACATGGCTCTTGGAGTGGCTCAGGAAGCTGTCCCCCAGCTTGTTGAAGTGCACCAGCCTTCATATCTGGCGCGCTCACCGCCGCGACCCGGAACTGGAAGTCGCGATCGCCGCCGGAAGTGCCCGCCCCTACCAGAAGTGACGTCATCCGGCCCGGCTGCTCCACACCGGCCGCACCGGGGGGCGGTTGCACAATCGACGGACGCTCTACCCGAGCGTGGAGAGCGGGCCCCCAGCCTGGAAGCCCCCCTGAGCGGGGCTGGGGTGATACCTTTTTTGCGGTGAACAGGTAGGCGGGTCCCCCCCCCCCCCGGTACTGTCTTTCTTGGCCGCTTCTGAGAGTACCCGACTCCCTTGTAGCTTCAGCTATGGCTCCTCTTTGGACGGTGTCTCCCCGCTGGAGGAAACACCAGAACTGAGGCAGCCAGCTGGAGGGAGGCTTAAATCCAATGAATTGGGGCGGTGTTTCCTAAGAAGGGAGGAGCCAGGTTCTCTCAGAAGTGCCTGTCCTGAAAGACGATAAGGGAAAATATTGGCCGATACCGATATGCATTGGCTAAAATATCGATACCGGTATTGGCAACAAAAAAACGATATAGGTCGATCACTACTTCAAACATGTTGTTAGGGACAAACATAGATCTGTACTCATACAAAAAAGTTAACAAAGAGTAAACTTAATGGACCACTTGGTCTTTTTTCTGCCATCACTTTTCTATGTTTCCATTTCAAACACGTATCCAGCATGCTGCCTGCACCATGTGACAGCTGTGGCCAATCACAGCAGATCACATGACAGTTGTACAGAGTGAAAGGCTTTGTTACCTGTGTAACGTTAAAAAACCATACCCCGTCAAGAAACCATACCCTCGTCACTTCCTGTGAGAAACAGCTGAGCAGCGAAGGAGTGCGCATGCTCAGAGAGCCGGAAACATCATGGAAGAGCAGAGAAGATGACAAGTGCGCATGCTCAGAAGGTATGAAATAATTACGGTAGTGAAAGTAATGTTAAACTTGCGGCGGTTACATAAAACAGCGCGGCTGCACTATGAGACATCTCCGCTCCTATCCTTGTAACTTTCCTGATGTGGGCTAATAAATATGAAAGCGGCGGCGGGTGTATGAGATGTAAATGTCGGCTCCGTGATCCGCTTTTATATTTATTACCCCAGATCAGGGAAGTGACAGGGAGAGGAGCGGAGATCACTCATAGTGCAGAGGAGCTGTTTTAATGTAACGGCGGCAAGTATAACGTTAAAAACACTGCCGTGAGAAATCCATACCCTCCGGAAGTGACGAGGGTATGGTTTTTTCACGGAACAACCTGCCTTTCATGATGTCCTATTGTTATGCACTCTGTGATTGGTCACAGTCATCACATGATACAGAGAAGGCCGATCACAGCCTATCTGTACCATGTGATTAGCTGTTGCCAATCACAGCTAATCAATGACACAAACACTGAATAAAATAGTTTTCATTCAGAACATACATACATACACACACACACACACACACTCGTCAAGAAAATTAAGGAAATTTAATTAAAAAAATTAAATTACTTTTTAATCAGAGTATAGCATCAAGTCAATTAAACTTCTGGGATATTGTTCTGGTCCGTTAAGTGGCAGAGGGGGTTGGTATTCAGTTTCAGCTGCTTTGGTGTTAATGAAACAGGAGCACTAGATGGGCAACAATGAGACAACCTCCAAAACAGAAATGGTTTTACAGGTAGAGGCCACTGTCATTTTTTTCCCCTACTCCCCTTTTCTGACTGTTTTTCATTAGTTTTGCATTTGGCTAGGGTCAGTTTCACTACTGGTAGCATGAGGCGATACCTGGACCCTATAGGAGGTTGCACAGGCAGTCCAACTCCTCCAGGATGGTACATCAATAGGTGCCATTGCCAGATAGTTTGCTGTGTCTCACAGCACAGTCTCAGGAGCATGGAGATTTCAGGAGACAGGTAGTTACCCTAGGAGAGCTGGACAGGGCCGTAGAAGGTCCTTAACCCATCAGCGGGACCGGTATCTGCTCCTTTGTGCAAGGAGGAACAGAATGAGCACTGCCAGAGACCTACAAAATGAGCTCCAGCAGGCCACTGGTGTGAATTTCTCTAACCAAACAATCAGAAAAGACCTTATAAGGGGTGGCCTGAGGGCTCAATGTCCTCTGGTGGGCCCTGTGCTCACTGCCCATGACTGTGGAGCTTGACTGGCATTTGACTTTGAACACCAGAATTGGCAGATCCACCACTGGCACCCTGTGCTTTTCACAGATGAGAGCAGGTTCACCCTGAGCACATGTGACAGATGTGAAAGAATCTGGAGAAGCCGTGGAGAAGGTTATGCTGCCTGTAACAATCATTTAGCACGACCGCTTTGGTGGTGGGTCAGTGATGGTCTGGTGAGGCATATTCATGGAGGGAAGCACAGACCTCTATAGGCTAGACAACGGCACCTTGACGGCCATTAGGTATCAGGATGAAATCCTTGGACCAGTTGTCAGACCCTACGCTGGTGCACGTCAATGCCCGGCCTCATGTGGCGAGAGTATGCAGCCAGTTTCTGGAGGATGAAGGAATTGATACCATTGAACGGCCCCCAAAGCTTGCCTGACCTAAATCCAATAGAACTCCCAATGGGACATTATGTTTCGGTCCATCCGACGCAGCCAGGTTGCACCTTCTCAGGAGCTCAGTGATGCCCTGGTCTAGATCTGGGAGGAAATACCCCAGAACACCATACGTCGTCTCATTAGGAGCATGCCCTGACTTTGTCAGGCATGTATACAAGCACGTGGGAGCCATACAAACTCCCAAAGTCCACCAAAAGCAGGTGAGAAAAAAAAAGTGTTATGGTCCGCTGAAGCCAAGGTTGAACATTTTTGCCACAATTCCAAAAAGGTATGTTTGGCGCAAAAACAAACACTGCACATCACCAAAAGAACACCATATCTCAGCGAAGCATGGTGGTGGCAGCATCAAGCTTTGGGACTGTTTTTCTTCAGCTGCAACAGGGGCCTTAATCAAGGTAGAAGCAATTATGAACAGTTCCAAATACCAGTCAATATTGGCACAAAACCTTCAGGCTTCTGCTAGAAAGCTGAACGTGAAGAGGAACTTCATCTTACAGCATTTAAACGACCCAAAGCATACATCCAAATCAAGGAATGACTTCACCAGAAGATTAAAGTTTTTGGAATGGCCCAGCCAGATCCCAGACCTGAATCCCACTGAAAATCTGTGGGGGTGATCTGAAGAGGGCTGTGCACAGAAGATGCCATCACAATCTGACAGATTTGGAGTGTTTTTGCAAAGAATATTGCAAAGACAAGATGTGCCATGCTGATAGACTCATACCCAAAAAGACTGAGTAATGTAACAAAATCAAAAGGTGCTTCAACAAAAGTATTGTTTAACCAGTTCTGGACCGGAAGGATTTGCACGCTTAATGACCAGGCCATATTATGCGATTCGGCACTGCGTGCCTTTAACTGACAGTTGCGCGGTTGTGTGACGCTGTACATAAATAAAATCAATGTCTTTTTTTCCCCACAAAAAGCTTTTTGGTGGTATTATATCATCCCTGGGATTTTTTTTTTTTTTGCGCTATAAACAAAAAAAGAGCGACAATTCTGCAAAAACTATTTTTGACATTCTGCTATATACATTCCAAAAAACAAAAACAAAAAAAAAAAACAAAAAAAAAAACAAAAAAATGTAAAAATCAATTTGTAACATTTTAGGCCAATTTGTTTTCTGCTACATATTTTTTTTTTGGGGGGGGGGGGGGGGGAATGCACCAAGCGTATTTGGATTGGTTTGCGCAAATGTTATTGCGCCTACTACTAACTATAGGAAAGATTTATGACATTTCTTTTTTTTTTTAACTAGTAATGGCGGCGATCGGCGATTTTTAGCAGGACTGGGACATTGCTGCGGACAGATCGGACCCCTGACTGACATTTTTGACACTTTTAAGGGGGACCAGTGACATTACTACAGTATAGGCGCACGACCGATGTAGTGATACGTCGGTTCCTGCAGGAGGGGCTGCCTGCCGCAGTAAAAGAGGTTAAGGGTGTGCACACTTATGGAACCACATTATTTTAGTTTTTTATTTTTACTCCCCCCCCCCCCCCCCCCCCCAAAGATTTAAATTTGTTCTTCAATGGAGTTCTACAGTTTATAGATCACATCAAAAAGGTGGGAAAAGTTCTGAAATGATTTATCTTTATCTCATTTGTTTACATCACAGAAACCTGACATTTTAACAGGGTTGTGTAGATTATATATATATAATATATTATATTATATTTTATGTATTTTTATAATTTTTTTTATATATAATCACCATAAAATACAGATATGGCAAGGAATACTAGAAAAAAAAATTATTCCATGGAAATAAAATAAATATATCTTATAGTGATGTACTGTATATCATAGTGATATATACAAGTAGACTGATAAAAATAATTTTAAAAAATTGTCCTGAAACAACACCAACAAGGATTTGATGCTGTTGGATTACTCTTCCCCTCTGTAGGGTCCCCCATTTCTGGATACTAGCTTGTGGTGTCACCCCCAGTATTAGTACATATGGCAACACGGCAGTTTCTACTCCATAGAAGCCCCATGTCTGTCCTGAACTGCAACCACTTTGCTCCCACTAACTGTGCGCATCCCAGTAACTAAAGTTATGATTAAGCAAATCGAATTTGTGAAACGCGTTAACTGCTTCCTCCTGTTGTCTGTTTTGTCCATGAGGTTTGCAATATTTGGATACATTTTTATTCAATAAGGCCCCGTTCACACTGGGGCGATCCGATTTCCCGGGGCGACCTCCGAGGTCGCGGTGCGAGCAGCGCGCCGCGACCTCTGAGCGGCCGGCACGGACTTCATAACATTGAAGTCTATGACGGTCGCTCCAGGTTGCCCCAAAGAAGCTCCGGACCCTTTTTCTAAGTCGGAGCAACTTGTGTCGCTCCTATTAGAACGGGTCCACAGCTTCTCTATGGAAGGCGACCTGTGAGGCGACCAGGTTGCCTCACAGGTTGCCCCAGTGTGAACGGGGACTAAAAGTCCACTGTTTACCTTCCATATCGGAGTGCGGTCAAAACTTCTCTTGTGTTTGGATTTGCTCAGTATTGAACGTACTCCCGCATAGGACAGGTAAATCTCAGATTGATAAAGTAGAGAAAGGCCTCTCGTTCCCTTTCATAAACCTCCATCATTCAGAAAATCCTAATACATACATGCCAGTATGGCTCATCAAGGTGGTACTTTTGCCAGCAACATGCTCACCCCAAGTATGGTGGATGAGGCTGGTAAATGAGTATTGTTCCTCCATGAAGCTATGGTAGAAGATAGCACCCTATTATTAGGCGCCCGAAAGCAAGCATGATAAACGATGTTGGCACCTCAATACAGAATTTAAACCTCGGCACGTCTAATAAATGGTAGTAATAGGTACTCTCACATGCTAGCAGATGGAGGTGGTATCCCTTTGCATGTTGGTGAACCTCATCACTGTTGGTATACTCCAGTACTGTCACGCATAGGAGTGGTAGATAAGTATTGAGTATCTCAGCACTGTTACAGAACTCCAGCATGGTTAGTACTTCACACAGGAC
The DNA here is from genome assembly GCF_965119305.1 of Pelophylax lessonae. NCBI lineage: Eukaryota > Metazoa > Chordata > Amphibia > Anura > Ranidae > Pelophylax > Pelophylax lessonae. The sequence goes on from NC_138778.1 coordinate 204,597,103, forward strand.
TGGTCGATGGTGGTACCTTATTATTTCCAATTAACCCCAGTATTGTCAGGGTGCAGTTACATACAAGCATAGCAAATGGTTGTGATGTCCCAGTATTGTTAGGTACTTCCACATAACTATAGCACATAATGGTACCCCAGTACTGTTATTTACCATGGCAGATAATGGTATACTAATACTGTCACGGTACTGAAGTACTGCCAGGTACTCACAGAGGTACACTAGATGATGATGATGATGATGATGATGCCTTAGTTTTGGAAGGTACTCAATAGGTACGCTAGATTATCAAACCCCAGTACTGGAAGGTACTCGCAAATACTAGATCATATCTCAGTACTGCCAGGTACTCATACAATAGGTGGCATCCTAGTATAGACAGTATGGCCAGTAGTGGCAGGCGTTCACATATAGGCATGGTTGATGGTACCCCACAATTATCAGTGCACAGATAGGTACTCACATGTAGGAACAGAGGGTAGTACCCTTAGTATTGTCAGGTATTCACACATAGTAGATGAAGGTGGTGCCCCAGTACTATCACTGTACCCTTGGTATTCTCACATAGGAATGGTAGATAAAAAGTAGGAATCCAATACAATCACTGTGCCCTAGGTACTCGCATGTAGGCATGGTAGATAAAGATGGCATCCAGTACTAGAGTACCCTCATCCCCAGTGCGCACAGGATGAAGGAGGTACCCCAGTACTGAAGTGGACTCAAGGTACTCACACATAGGCATGGTAGATGGCAGTAGTACCCCTGTATTAGGGTTGTGCTTCCGGTAATCACACATAGGTATGGTAGATAAAGATCATACCCCAAAATTAAGGGTGTATCCCCTGGGTACTCACACATAGGCATAGTGGATGAAGGTGCTATTCCAGTATTAAGGTTGTACTCCCAGGTAGTCAGATTTAGGCATACAAATAGACATTTAGATGGTACCCCATTACCAGAAATCCCCCCCCCCCCCCAGTACTCATACATAGGCATGGTAGATGAAGGTGGTATCTCAGTATTAGGTGTGCCCCCCACAGTACTTACACACAGGCATGGTGAAAGAAAGTTGTAAGCCAGTATTAGGAGGTGTCCTCCAGGTACTCACACATAGAAGTGTTAGATTAATGTGGTAATCCTGTATTAGGTGTGCCCCCCAGTACTCACACACAAGTATTGCAAGTGTTTCTGCAGAATTAGGAGTGTCTTCCCCCAGTACTCTCATGGTGGCATGGTAGATAAAGGTGGTACCCCAGTATTAGATGTATTCCCATGCAGTACTCACACATGAGTATGGTAGATGAAGGTGGTACCCCAGTATTAAGAGTAGCCCCCAATATTCATACAAAGGCATGATAGATGGAGGTGATACCCCAGTATTAGGAGTACCCCCTCTGCAGGACTCTCATATGCATTGAAGATGGTACCCCAGTATTAGAATTATCCCCCGTTACTCACACAGACATGGTAGATGGTGGTATCCTAGTATAAGGAGTACCCCTTAGTGTGCACACAGAATATAGTAGATGATGATACCCCTAAAAGAGGGGCACCCCACAGAACTCACACACGGTCAAGATAAAGGTGATACCCCAATATTAGGTCCACCTCAGATACTCACAAATAGGCTTGGTAAATGTAGGTGTCCCCCAGGTAATCACACATAGGCATGGTTGATGAAGGTGGTACCTCAGTATTAGGACTATCCTTTAGGTACTTAAACACAGGCATGGCAGATAAAGATTGTACCTCAGTATTAGGGGGTCCCTTCCTAGTATTCACACATAGGGATGGTGGTACCCCAGTATAAGGAGTACCCCTCCTCCAGTACTCACACACAGGTCAGGTAAATGAAGGTGGTATCCCAATATTATATATATCTCCCGATTACTCATACATAAGCATTGTAGATAAAGATGGTACCGAGTATTAGCCCCTCACTCCAGTGATCATATATAAACAGGGTAGATAAAGGTCATAGCCCAGTAATATAAATCCCCCCCCCCCTCCACCCCAGTACTTATCCATAGGCATGGTAGATGAAGGTGGTACCCCCAAGTATTCGGATTAACCCCTCCAGTACTTACTCATAGGTATGATAGATAAAAAGGTGGTACCACCAGTAATAGGCAAGACAGATAAAGGTGGTACCCCAGTATTAGGAGTACCCCCTTGCAGTGTTCACACATAGGCATGATAAATGAAGGTGGTACCTCAGTAATATCAGTTACCCCTCCAGTATTCACATCATAGGTATGGTAGACAATCGTACCCCAGTATTGGAAATATCCCCTGGGTTCCCACATATAGGCATGGTAGATGAAGGTGGTACCTCAGTATTAGGACTAACCCCTATCAGTAATGACACTAAAGCAAGGTAGTTGGGAGGTACCAGAGTTTTAAGAATACCCCCTCGTATTCACATAGGAGCATGGTGGATGAAGGTGGTACCCCTGTTTAGGGGTTATCCCCTGCAGTACTCACACATAGAAATGGTAGAAGAAGGTGGTACCCCAGTAAAAAGTACCACCCTATAGTATTCACACATAGAAATGGTGATACCACAGTATTAGGGGGTGTCCCCCAATTACTCACACATAGGCATGGTAGATGAAGGTAGTACCCTAGTATTTGGAGTAACCACCAGGTATGGTAGATGAAGGTGGTAACCCAGTATTAGGAGAACCCTTCAGGTACGTAGAGAGAGTAGATGGTGGTACCGAAGCATCAGGAGTATCCCCTTCTAGTACTCACACATACTGTAGGTGTGGTAGATGAAGATGGTACCCTGGTATTAGGAGTACCCCCAGGTATAGTAGATGAAGATGGTACACCAGTATTAAGGGTGTACCCTGGTATTAGCGGTACTTACACATAGGCATGGTAGATTAAGTATTGGGGATGTACCCCCGGTATGGTAGATGACAGTGGTACCCCAGTAACGGAGATTTAACCCAGGTATGGTAGATGGTGGTACCCCAGTATTGGGGTGTACCCTAGGTATGGTAAATGATGGTGGTACCAAAATATTAGGGGTGTGCCCCCGGCATGGTAGATGGTGGTACCCCAGTATTAGGGGTGTACCCCAGGTACTCACACATAGGCATGGTAGATGAAAGTGGTACCCCAGTATTAGAATTACCCAGAGGTTCGATAGATAAAGGTGGTACCCCAGAATTAGGGGTGTACCCCAGGTACTCGCACATAGGCATGGTGGATGAAGGTGGTACTCCAATATAAGGGGTGTACCCCGGTATTAGCATTACTCATACACAGGCATGATAGATGAAGGTGGTACCCCAGAATTAGAGGTGTACCCCAGGCACTTAGACATGGTAGATGAAGGTGGTACCCCAGTATTTGGTGTGTATCCCAGGAACTCACATATAGGCATGGTATATGAAAGTGGTACCCCAGTATTAGGAATGCCCCCTTCTATGGTAGATGAAGATGGTATCCCAGTATTAGGGGTGTACCCCAGGTACTCACACATAGGCATGGTAGATGCAGGTGGTACCCAAGTACTAGGAGTACCCCCAGGTATGGCAGATGAAGATGGTACCCCCGTATTAGGGGCTCACCTCAGGTATGGTAGGCGAAGCTCGAGCCCAGTATTAGGGGTGTACCCCAAGTATGGTAGATAATGGAGGTACCACAGTATTAGGGGTGTACCACAGGCACGTACATATAGGCATGGTGGATGAAGGTGGTACCCCAGTATTAGGGGTGTACCCCAGGTACTCAGACATAGGCATGGTAGATAAAGGTGGTACCCTTGTATTGGGGGTGTACCCTAGGTATGGAAGATGAAGATGGTACCCCAGTATAGGGGTGTTCTTCTGGTTCCCACACATAGGCATGGTAGATAAAGGGGGGTACCCCAGGTACCAATACATAGGCATGGTAGATGAAGGTGGTACCCCTGGTATGGCAGATGAAGGTGGTACCCCAGTATTAGGGGTGTACCCCAGGTACTCACACACAGGCATGGTAGATGATGGTGTTACCACAAGTATGGTAGATGATGGTGGTACTCCTGTATTTGGGGTGTACCCCAGGTATAGTAGATGTTGGTACCCCAGTATTGGGGGTGTACCCCAGGTATCCGCAAATAGGCATGGTAGATGATGATGGTGGTACCCCAGTATTGAGGGTGTACCCCAGGTATGGTAGATGAAGGTGGTACCTCAGTATTGAGGGTGTACCCCAGGTACTCACACATAGGCATGGTAGATGGTACCCCAGAATTTGGGGTGTACCCCAGGTATAGTAGATGAAGGTGGTAACCCCAGTATTGGGGTGTACCCCAGATACTCACACATAGGCATGGTAGATGATGGTGGTACCCCAGTATTAGGGGTGTACCCCAGGTATGGTAGATGAAGGGGGTACTCCAGTATTGGGGGTGTACCCCAGGTACTCACACATAGGCATGGTAGATGATGTTGGTACCCCAGTATTGGGGGTCTACCCTAGGTACTAACACATAGGCATGGTAGAAGATGTCAGTACCCCAGTATTGGGGGTGTACCCCAGGTATGGTAGATTATGTTAGTACCCCAGTATTGGGGGTGTACCCCAGGTATGGTAGATTATGTTAGTACCCCAGTATTGGGGGTGTACCCCAGGTATGGTAGATGATGTTGGTACCCCAGTATTGGGGTGTACCCCAGGTATGGTAGATGATGCTGGTACCCCAGTATTGGGGGTGTACCCCAGGTATGGTATATCGATGTTGGTACCCCAGTATTGGGGGTGTACCCCAGGTATGGTAGATGATGTTGGTACCCCAGTATTGGGGGTGTACCCCAGGTATGGTATATCGATGTTGGTACCCTAGTATTGGGGGTGTACCCCAGGTATGGTAGATGATGTTGGTACCCCAGTATTGGGGGTGTACCCCAGGTATGGTAGATGATGCTGGTACCCCAGTATTGGGGGTGTACCCCAGGTATGGTAGATCGATGTTGGTACTCCAGTATTGGGGGTGTACCCCAGGTATGGTAGATGTTGGTACCCTAGTATTGGGGGTGTACCCCAGGTATGGTAGATGATGTTGGTACCCCAGTATTGGGGGTGTACCCCAGGTATGGTAGATGATGCTGGTACCCCAGTATTGGGGGTGTACCCCAGGTATGGTAGATCGATGTTGGTACCCCAGTATTGGGGGTGTACCCCAGGTATGGTAGATGTTGGTACCCCAGTATTGGGGGTGTACCCCAGGTATGGTATATCGATGTTGGTACCCCAGTATTGGGGGTGTACCCCAGGTATGGTAGATGTTGGTACCCCAGTATTGGGGGTGTACCCCAGGTATGGTATATCGATGTTGGTACCCCAGTATTGGGGGTGTACCCCAGGTATGGTAGATGAGGTTGGTACCCCAGTATTGGGGGTGTACCCCAGGTATGGTAGATGAGGTTGGTACCCCAGTATTGGGGGTGTACCCCAGGTATGGTAGATGAGGTTGGTACCCCAGTATTGGGGGTGTACCCCAAGTACTCACACATAGGCATGGTAGATGAAGGTCCATCCTCGGGGTCTCTCCAGCACATTGTAGAGGAAATTCTGCAGTTTGCGGTAGAAGGCGTTCCTCTTGGGGGGTTTCCCGGTCCCATGGACGGTAGATCGGGGCTTGCTGCTGAGGATGCCGCTCCTCTTGCCGGTGTGGTCGGAGCCGTCGATGAGCAGAGCCCCGTCCCGGCTACATTCCGGGGGCCCCCCGGGGTCCAGCCCCACAAAGCCCACCTTCAGCTTCTTCTCCCCGGGGGGGCCGGGGTACACCCCCCCATTGCGGGATTTCTGCACCATCACCGGGGATCCGCCCGCTGGGGTGTCCGGACAGACGATGAGAGGGCTCCGGGGGGGCTCATGGCACCGACTATGGGGGGCGATCAATGCAGCGGCTCAATGATCGCCGAATCTCTGCATTCTCTCCCAGGCTCCGCCTACACACAGACACAGGACACGCCCACTGTCCCTTTAACTCTTCGCTGCTCCCCCATTGGCTGCCCATACAATGTACCCAGTCAGCTTCCTCCGGAGGATACATTGTATCTGTGTCACTCTACAATCCCATTGTACGATCTTTTCCCCCATCTGATCGATTATGCTACACCGCCATGGAACGCAGGCCGTATTCGCAACGACTCCATCGTAAGATCGATCGCCGGCTAATTGAGTAAAGGATTTTCAATCAATAACAGTTCATTTTGTATAAAATGTATTCAAATATTCACGATCAATCAGCGATCACAACCTACACCGATCAAAGGATCGATGACTTTACCGCCGTGCCAGAACGCCCGATTTCCCATATACATACAGAATAATCGATTGGGTGTGATCAGTCTTTGCGATATTAACCAGTTCCAATACATCACTGGATTCGGTAAATAATGAGCAGATTAGATCTATATCATAAAATAAGTTGTACAACCAGATTGTAACATCTTTAAGGGGCGCCATACACATTACAATCTCACCGTACAATCTTGGTACCATCATTTTTATGATGGCCGCTTCATTTTAATTTTTTTCTTCTGCAAATAATCCGCAAATATTCAAATAGCCTTTCCAATCGAATTAGACCCAACTTCGATCAAACTAAGACAAACGGGTGTGGAAAACGATCAATCGATTGGCAGCACTGAGATGATTCTACCATGAATACAATCATATTTTGTTTGACTGGATTATGAGATTCATCGGTGGAAAGAGAAATGCGATCAATAACTCATATCTTAGCTATCAATTGAAATCTGCTTCCCTGTGTGTGGCATATTGAATGGGTGCTGACTTTCGATCGATTATACCTGTCGAAAAGGGATCGATCGGAAAACAAAGGGGTCAATTATCAACGTGTGTATGGCCACCTTGGGGCTTACCAATGCTATGTATTATGAGGACAAACCCAATCTATCCAATCAATTTGTATCCAATCAGGCAGGCCTTTGCACTGCATAATTGTTGGTAGATCTAAGGCTCACCATATACGTTACAATCTCCATACAACCTATCTGAGATGTACCCAAACCATGTAATATGAGGACCTACCTAATCTATCTAATCAATTTATATCCGGTAAAGCACACTATTGAAATACATAGTTGTTGGCAGATCTATAGGAGATTGTTCACATCATGTATGGTGAGCATTAAGGAGATTGTACAACAAGATTGTAAAGTGTACAGTGAGCTTTAAGGTGGCCATATACTATACAACCTGATTGTACAATCTCCTATAGATCTATCATTAACTATGTAGTGCACAAGCCTGCTTGAATACAAATGGAACAGATTGTTTAGGCGTGTCCTTCTATTACATAGTTTTGGTAAACGTAGAGATTGTACAATCAGATTGTATAGTTCATGGCCAGCTTATTCCCTTGGAGCCGGCGCCTCCCGGCCCTTTAAGGGGTTTATGATGCTGGGAGGCAGGGTTTATGATCATGTGACCGCCGTAATTGGCTGTCACGGTGGTCACATGATCAATAAGCTCACAATCGCAAGCATCGATCGTGAGCTCTCCATCAGAAGCCGGTAACTCTGCCGGGAGCCCACAGCTGTATTCCACCAATTCACGCAAATATGCGACTGCTCAGCCCACCCACCGAGATATTTGCATGAGGTCGGCGCCAACGCGTGAAGGTATCCACACACATTACCAACTAATTTCAAGATTTTGATCATCTTTATTTATTTCGATAATTTGATAGATGTAATGTTCAATCGGATGCAGGAGTGCGAGAGGAAGAAGCAGCACCTGGAGTCTATCAGTTCATGCTGATAGGAGGAGAAAGCAGAGTGACAGGTTGGGGGCTTGTCCGGGACAGCCAGGAAGTGGTTGAATGATATTGATGATCAGAATGAGGACATCTTGTGGCAGATAGGAAGTCCTGCAGGGTGGAGCTCAAGATTGAAAGTGAATATTACCATAAAATATGATTTTTTTTTATTGCAAAGTAATTGTACAATCAGATTGGTATAGTGCATGGCTAAAGGTTAACTCCACTTTCGTGGGGAAAAATTCAGCAAATAAAGAAAAAAACAATATAGCGTATATAATTGCGACACAAATCATATTGTGATTGAATGTTATTAAAAATCCCCTTTCCTTTTCAATCTGCAGCTGTTGTAATTTTCTGGAAATGCAATGCAATATGGCTGCCTGGAGCTGTTCTGTACACAGAATGTATACTGACCACACCCCCAGAAACATCATTTCCTGCTTGTGTGATTGGCTCCCCAATTTTCCCAGAAGTCTGCACTAAGATACAAGGCAGATTTCAGACATCCCCTGCAACAAAAATGTCAGTTTTGGTGAGATACTCCCAATAGGAACACATCTAAAGGGATGCAGACCCAGCAGCTTTCCTCATTAGTGCTCTGCAGCTGCCACAGCTGATTGATAATTATGAAACCACGCCCATTAGACCCACTCAGCACAGAGGCACAGAGGAACAAACAGTGATTTCTTCAGAATAACAAAAGGTAGGAATCTGCAAAAAAGTTTGTTAATATCCCTGCAATGTACAGAGATCACCCAGAGAGGAATGTTTTTTTCTTAGCAAAAATGGAGTTACTCTGTAAGGTATCCACACATGTTACAACCTAATTGCAAGATTTCGATCATCTTTATTTATTAGATGAATTGATAGATGTAATGTTAAATCTGATGTAGGAATGTAAGAGGAAGAAGTAGCATCTGGAGTCTATCAGTTCATAGAAGAGAGCAGAGTGACAGATTGGGGGCTTGTCCGGGACAGCCAGGAAGTAGGTTGAGTGATATTAATGATCAGAATGAGGACATCTTGTGGCAGATAGGAAGTACTGCAGAGCGGAGTTCTTGACTGAAAGTGAATATTAGAATAAAATATATATTTTTTTTTTGTAAAGAGATTGTACAATCAGATTGTATAGTGCATGGCCAGCTTAAGGTATCCACGCATTTTACAACCCAGTTGCAAGATTTCAATCATTTTATTTATTCAATGATTTGATAGATGTAATGTTCAATCAGATGCAGGAGTGCGAGAGGAAGAAGCAGCAGCAGGAGTTTATCGGTTCATGCTGATAGGAGGAGAGAGCAGAGTGACAGGTTGGGGGCTTGACAGCCAGAAAGTGGGTGGTTGAATGATATTGATGATCAGACTGAGGACATCTTGTGGCAGATAAGAAGTACTGAAGCTTAGCAGAAGAAATTGGTCTTACATGCCTTATAGCAGGGATCCTCAAACTACGGCCCTCCAGCTGTTGCGGAACTACACATCCCATGAGGCATTGTAAAATCTTGACATTCACAGACATGACTAGGCATGATGGGAATTGTAGTTCCAGAACAACTGGAGGGCCACAGTTTGAAGACCACTGCCTTATAGCATTAGGACCAGACAACGCTTGGTTGGCCACCAGGGCCAGGATAGGTACCCCTTCATGGAAAAATTCCTCCGTTTTCAGTAATGCCAGGTTCCACTTCTCCTTTCACCCCACGTCAGGCCGAGGTAAAGTAAAAGAAAAGGGCTCCAGATGACGTGATAACGTTAAAAAGTTGTATTTTTCTCCACCAGTAAAATAACATGTAAAATCAATGCTCATAGTATTCAATAAAACCATCACAGACGGAGCCCAGAGGGGAAAGTGGTGGTTTCCTGCGTGCGTTCCACTCGCTCCCGTGACGTCACAACGTACATTCCATCTTACGCGTTTCGTCACTACGGTGACGTCTTCAGAGGTCCTAATGCTATAAGGCACGTAAGACCAATTTCTTCTGGTGAGTGATCCATCTACTACCCTACACGGTGGAGAGTGATCGGTACCATAAGGCCAATTGGCGGACCTGCACAGAGCACCTGCACTTTACTTCTTTATTTTGCACAAAATAATATTTCCTTTGAATTGTATACACTAAATTCACCTTTACTTATATGGACTTACAGAGCACTTATGAGACACTAGCACTGCACACGTCTCATGCACTTTTATTTGAATTATATTAAATTCACAGTCCATTTTGGCGCGGGGGATATACCAACAGTATGCCATTCTGACATTCTGTTGACAACTAAGATATGTCACTTGGACAGGAAGTGCAGGGAAATCTCCCTGCCGGGACAGATACACTGCATAAAAATAATAATAATAATACAAATAATAATAACGAAAAAACAAAACCAGAACTCTAGCAAAAGATAGCAAAATTTAAATGACCAGCCTATTAACCACTTGACCTTCAGAAGGTTTTACCCCCTTAATGACCAGGCGATACGGCACTGCGTTACTTTAACTGACAATTGTGTGGTCATGCGACGCTGTATGTCTTCCCCCCCCCCCCCCCCCCCCACAAATAGAGCTTTCTTTTGGTGGCATTTGATCACCTCTGCATTTTTTTATTTTTTTTTATTTTTTGTGCTATTATAAAAAAAGAACGACAATTTAAAAAAAAATACATTTTCTTTCTGCTATAAAACACATCCAATAAACAAAAAAAAAAAAAAAAAACCCCACATATTTTCAAAAATTTAGGCCAACATGTATCCTGCTACATATTTTTTGATAAAAACAAATCCCAATGGGTGTATATTGATTAGTTTGCACAAACGTTATGGCATCTACAAACTATGTGATATTTTTATTTATTTATTTATTTATGTTTTACTAGTATTGGCGGCAATCAGCAACTTATAGCAGGACTGCGATATTGCGGCAAACATTCTGACACTAACTGACACTTTTTTGGGGACCAGTGACACCAATACAGTGATTAGTGCAAAAACATATGCACTGTTACTGTACTAATGACACTGGCTGGGAAGGGGTTAACATCAGGGGCAATCAAAGGGTTAAATGTGTGCCAGAATCACTACAGTGTAGCACGACCGCGCAATTGTCAGTTAAAGTAACACAGTGCCCTATCTCAAAAAATGGCCTGGTCATGAAGGGGGGAGGGGTAAAACCTTCTGGAGCTGAAAAGGTTAAAGGAGAAAATAACCAACGCTGTTCACCTTCAATGCAGTGTTTCCCATATTTCTGCCACTAGATGTCCCCCTCACTCTGATGGCCAACCTCTTTCAACCAGCTTCCTCTGCTCCCAGGCCATCCTGGACCTGCCTCCAGCTTGTGATTGGACAGTGAAAGGAGAAGCAGCAAAGTGATGAGCTCCTCTCTCTGTCACTCTGCTCTCTCCTCCTATCAGCATGCTTCCTGGCTTTTTATACTGCTTCTTCCTCTCACACTCCAGCCCTGCTGTACACAAGTTACCAGGTCCAGGTTTGCACACTGCTGGCATTTAAAAAAATGATTTAATGATTACAGATCTGCAGTAATGTGTGTTTTTCATTTCTGCTTGGAGATCAGCTTCAATAATTTCCTTTCCTATCCCTGACCCAATAAAGCATTTTGTCGTCTCATACGATGATATCTGCAGGACAGGCACTGTCAGTGTAAATAGTGGAGTTTGCAGTGTTCACACTGGCTGCTGTCCATTCAGCACCACGTCAATTCCATCTACATCTGGGCTGGAGTCCCATTAGAAGCATTTCCCATAGGAGGGACTGATGACTGCGCAATGACCACCTCCCTCCAGCGCTGACACAGGGGTGACCTCCAGGGGTCACTGTGCTGGGGACAATTAGTTCAGTCATCAGTCTTGTGTTGTCATCGGAACACTTAGTAAAACTCTTTTTGCCATTTGCAGCCTTTTTAAAGACATTCCGTGTTGTAATGGAGCTTTTCCTCCCCGGAGCAAAGGGCCCTAAATGCTGGATAGAACTCCACAGCTTCCATTCAAGGGCCAGTACTGTGTATTGTAAGCACTTGTCTTTTTTTTTTTTTTTTATAAAATGGGGTCAATTCACTAAGTGTTAAATAACGACAAATAAAATGCGGTAAAATAAAGCATGCGATAAATCAGTTGTGAAAGTTCAATTCACTAAGAATTTAGCGTTAAATAACGAATGCGGTATTTTATTTGAATGTTCAGTAACTGCTGCCTTTTCTCATATCGCACGTGTCAGGGGTTAAGGGTTGTTTAACCTCCCTGGCAGTATGATTATGTCTGGAATTACATACCAAAAGCGGTACAATTCTTTTCATGGAAATTTGGCGTTATGTATTATAGGCCTACAATTCTTAGTAATTACTGACTTAAACCTGACCAAAACAAGACTCTAGTAGACATCCCAGATGTGAGAAATTTGAAACACAAACGCATGAATTATAATCGAATCAATAATATTATTTTATTATTTAATATATAATATATATAATAAAATTATATTATTGATTAGATTATAATTCATGCATTATATATAGATATATGTGTGTGTGTGTGTATATATATATATATATATATATATATACACACACATATATATATATATATATATATATATATATATATATATATATATATATATATAATATATAACGCATGAATTATAATTGAATCAATAATATAATTTTATATATATATATATATGTGTGTGTGTGCATATTATATATATATATATATATATATATATGCATATATATATATACGCACATATATATATATATATGCATATATATATATATATATATATATATGCATTGCTGCTGCAGGGAACGTAACTAGGAAGTGATCGTACCGACGGAGGGACGGAGGAGCGGCGGGACTCTCGGCTGGCGGTCGCAGCAATGAGAGATCATCGCTGGATCGCCAGGATAAGGTAAGAGAAGCTCCGCTGCGCTCTCTGCAATCCACCTCGAGCGTGACTCGGGGTTACCGATCCTGATATGAAAAATCAACCCCGAGTCACGCTCGGGATTACCGCTAAGGTGGTTAAGGTCATTTCCTTATAATATTTTACTTTTTAACTTGTTTTCTATTTTTTTTTTTTTGCAAAAAACAATTTTTGAATCTAACATTTTTTTTTACAGTAAGTCCTGGTTCACACTTCTGCGATGCGGGAACGCTGTGAATATGCAGCGTGTTCCCCGCATCGCATCTGCACCCCTGGCAGTTCACACTGCCATATGCGATACGCAGGGGGTGTCAATTAAAAGTTAACGACACCCCCAGTTTAGATCGCATATGGCAGTGCGATCTGCAAGTTTGCACAGAATTGGATCGCACTAGTGTGAACCACCATGCGATCCGATTCTGCTGCGGATAAAAAAAAAGGGTCATGTGCATGTTTAGTGCGATTGAGGTGCGAATTCAGCCATACAAACTGTATGGCTGAAATTTGCACCGCACAGAGATCGCATGTAATTTTAGGAGCAGTGCACTCCGAATTACATGCGATCTCTGTAATTGCACAAATGTGAACCGGCACTTATCTGTATTTGAAGGCAAAACGACTTTCTCAAATCTCTCCTGGTGTTGGTAATCCAAGTTCCTTTACTAAATTCATCATGCCATACATTCAGAAAAATTAGTTTTTTTGTAAATGTATGGCCTATAAGAGCTGTTGAAAGTGCTCTTTTCTGTTTTTGTGCCACAATTCTCTGCTGCTGCCTATGTTTATATTGTGGAACTAAAGACAACTTGACTATCTATATATATATATTTTAACATTTTTTATATTTTTCTATTTTTTTCCTGTCCACGTTTAACTTGTTGTAATGGTGTAAATAACCAAAAGTATTACGGTGGCCACTCCAAGAGGTCACTTCTAGCTGGAGTTGTCAAGGTTGACATACTCCATTGTTGCACTTTTGTAAACATTTACTTAAAAAAAAAAAAAAAATTTATTATTTTTTTTTTTTTTTTTTTTTTTTAAGTTCTTGATGTTAAATTTCAGCCAATGTTAGCATTAACCGCTTGCCGACCGCCGCAAGTAGATATACTGCGGCGGTCAGCCCCTCACAGGCAGAGTGACGTAGGGGTACGTCACTAGCCTGTGAGGCTCTGGGGAGTGAGCGCGCGCCGCCGGTGGCGCGCTCCCGCCCGGTCACGGACCCCCCCGTGCGTGTGACCGGCGGACCCGATGTCCGCCGGTCACTCGGCGATCGTCGGGGGAGAGGGAGAAAGGCAGGCAGCTAGTGTAAACAAGCTGCCTGTCATTCTCCCCTGTGTAGAAACACTGATCATACGGTTCTACTATGTAGGACCGTTGATCATTGTTCCTACACTTCAAGCCACAGCCAATCACAGTTAGAATCACGCCCCTAGGGACACACACAGCCCCTCCCTCTCAAATAAAGTTAACCCCTTCACTGCCAGTGTAATTTTACAGTAACAGTGCATATATATAGCACTGATTACTGTAGAAATGTCACTGGTAACCCCAAAAGTGTCAAAAATGTCAGTCAAGGGTCCGATCTGTCCGCCGCAATGTCGCAGTACCGCAAAAAAAATCGCAGATCGCCGCCATTACGCGTTTAAAAAAAAAAACAACAAAAATGACAAAAATCTTTCCCTTTGTTAGTAAACGCGATAACTTTTGCGCAAACCAATCAAAATACGCTTTTTGCGATTTTTTTTACCAAACATATGTAGCATAAAACAAATTGGCCGAAAATGTTAAAAAATTTAGATTTTTACTTTTTTTTTGGGGGGGAATTTCATATAAAAAAATGTGAAAAATATTGTTATTTTTGCAAAATTTACGCTTTTTTTTTGTTTATAGCGCGTGATCAAAAAAACGCACAGGTGATCAAATACCACCAAAAGAAAGCTCTGTTTGTGGGGAAAAAAGGATGTCAAATTCGTTTAGGTACAGCGTCGCGTGACCGCGCAATTGTCCGTTAAATTCACGCAGTGCCGAATCGCAAAATACCCCCTGGTCTTTTAGCAGCCAAATCCTCCGGGGCTTAAGTGGTTAAATTTACAGTGCATGTCATGCCTTTTTGATAAAAGAAATAAAAATACTTGTGTATTTGTGATGCCATGTTTTTGTGTGTCCACTGCTGGTGGAGTTGTGCCAACTTTCTGTGGGTCCCCTGTGGGTAGAATAAGACCCCTTTCTGAGGGTAGTATTGCACCCCTTTCTGTGGGAGGAATAATACCCCTTCCTGTGGGTGTTCTGTGGGTGGAATTAAACCCCCTTCCTGTGGGTGTTCTGTGGGTGGAATTGGACCCCTTCCTGTGGGTGCTCTGTGGGTGGAATTGGACCCCTTCCTGTGGGTGCTCTGTGGGTGGAATTAGACCCCTTCCTGTGGGTGTTCTGTGGGTGGAATTAAACCCTTTCCTGTGGGTGTTCTGTGGGTGGAATTAGACCCCACTTCCTGTGGGTGCTCTGTGGGTATAATTAAACCCCTTCCTGTGGGTGCTCTGTGGGTATAATTAAACCCCTTCCTGTGGGTGCTCTGTGGGTGGAATTAAACCCCTTCCTGTGGGTGCTCTGTGGGTGGAATAGTACCCCTTTGTGTGGGTCTTCTGTGGGTTGGATTAGGCTCTCAGTGGGTGGAATGCCCTTTTTCTGAGAGTTTGAATAGACCCCTCTTTCTGGGACCACACTGGCTATCACCACCAAAAGGGTGGTGTTAAATATCACACCTTTTTTAGTTCCTGTTTTGTTTGTGAATTGAACAGATTAGTGCATAATGTTTTGCGATAGCTACCGCCAATATCTTTTTTTTTTCATTGTTTACCACAAAATAGTTATTTTTTAAATAATTGGACTTTTTACCGCATGCAAATGAGTAACGCGATATCCTAGCAAACGGTAAAGCTTAGTGAATTGACCCCAATATTTTTTTTTCTTCTTTTAGTAATTTTTTGCGTCTGAGTGATGCTGATCTTCTGCAGCCTCTTTGCAACCCCTTCACATCTACATGCACTCCAGTGATGGTTGCATGGATATTTTCAAGGCGGGTTGAGTGTTGAAGGAGCCCCTTGCCGCCTCTATCAAGGTGACAACACAGGAGCATAATTGGGAGACAGGGACAGAGCGTTGTCACACTATAGTAGGAAGTGCCCTCCACAGAAGGGACATCAAAATGACTTTATGGCATTATTCTCTGGGGTACCCCAGTTCTAGAAATAGCTATTTTTTTTCCTAAAAGTGGGTCAGCCTCTGGGGCTGTAACAGCTGTAACTCAGCTGTAACAGGTAAAACCCATCCCTATGGACAGGGACGCTGATAAGGCAGTACAGCCAGCCCTCCATTAGTCCTAATCCCCTAGTTTAGTAGAAGGTCTATCACAGCAGCGACTCCTCCTTTTTCAGGCAGCACAGCCGGAGGTTTCAATCAGATAGAGACAGCTGCAAAGCAAGTATTGTCATCTGTGATGTCTTTTTTTAGCTAGCCCATCTTTCTCAGGACTATTATAACATATTAAAAACTTTGTACTACATTACCAGATGACTCTATCGCCACTAAGACAGCTCCTTAACCCTTAACTCAGTAGAAGGTCTATAACAGCAGTGACTCCTCCATTATCAGAAGGCTCGATAGGAGGTCCATCACAGCAGTGTCTTCTCCTTTGTCAGAAAGCTGAATAGGAGGTCCATCACAGCAGTAGCTAAGTAGGGAGGTCTATACAGCAGTGACTCCTCCTTTATCCAAAGGCTCAGTAGGAGGTCCATCACCGCAGTGACTCCTCCTTTATCAGAAGGTTCAGTAGAAGGTCCATCACCGCAGTGACTCCTCCTTTGTCAAAAGGCTGAGTGGGAGGTTCATCATAGCAGTGACTCCTCCCTTATCAGAAGGTTCAGTAGAAGGTCCATCACAGCAGTGGCTCAGTAGGGAGGTCTATCACAGCAGTGACTCCTCCTTTATCCAAAGCCTCAGTAGGAGCTCCATCACCGCAGTGACTCCTCCTTTATCAGAAGGTTCAGTAGAAGGTCCATCACCGCAGTGACTCCTCCTTTGTCAAAAGGCTGAGTGGGAGGTTCATCATAGCAGTGGCTCAGTAGGGAGGTCTATCACAGCAGTGACTCCTCCTTTATCCAAAGCCTCAGTAGGAGCTCCATCACCGCAGTGACTCCTCCTTTATCAGAAGGTTTAGTAGAAGGTCCATCACAGCAGTGGCTCAGTAGGGAGGTCTATCACAGCAGGAACTCCACCTTCATCAGGAGATCCATAGGAGGTCCATCACAGCAGTGACTCCTCCTTTATCAGAAGGCTCAGTAGGAGGTCCATCACAGCAGTGACTCCTCCTTTATCAGAAGGCTCAGTAGGAGGTCCATCATAGCAGTGACTCCTCCTTTTTCAAAAGGCTGAGTGGGAGGTTCATCATAGCAGTAGCTCAGTAGGGAGGTCTATCACAGCAGTGACTCCTCCTTTATCCAAAGCCTCAGTAGGAGGTCCATCGCCGCAGTGACTCCTCCTTTATCAGAAGGTTTAGTAGAAGGTCCATCACAGCAGTGGCTCAGTAGGGAGGTCTATCACAGCAGGAACTCCACCTTCATCAGGAGATCCGTAGGAGGTCCATCACAGCAGTGACTCCTCCTTTACAAGAAGGTTCAGTAGGAGGTCCATCACAGCTGTGACTCTTCCTTTTTTAGAAGGCTCAGTAGGATGTCTATCACAGCAATAACTCCTTTATCAGGAGGTACAGTAGGAGGTCCATCACAGCAATGACTCCTCTTTTTTCAGAAGGCTCAGTAGGGCATCCATCACAGCAATGACTCAGTAGGGGGTCCATCAAAGCTGCAACTACTCCTTTATCAAAAGGCTCAGTATGCGGTCCATCACCAAAGCACTGACTCCTCCTTTATCAGAAGGCTCAGTAGGAGGTCCATCACAGCAGTGACTCCTCCTTTGTCAAAAGGCTGAGTAGGAGATCCATCATAGCAGTGGCTCGGTAAGGAGGTCCATCACAGCAGTAAATCCTTGTTTATCCAAAGGCTCAGTAGGAGGTCCATCACAGCAGTGACTCCTCCTTTATCAGAAGCTTCAATAGGAGGTCCATCACAGCAGTGGCTCAGTAGGGGGGTCTATCACAGCAGGGACTCCACCTTCATCAGGAGGTTCAGTAGGAGGTCCATTACAGCTGTGACTCTTCCTTTTTTAGAAGGCTCAGTAGGATGTCTATCACAGCAATAACTTCTTCTTTATCAGGAGGTTCAGTAGGAGGTCCATCACAGCAATGACTCCTCTTTTTCAGAAGGCTCAGTAGGGCGTCCATCACAGCGGTGGCTCAGTAGGGGGTCCATCAAAGCTGCGACTACTCCTTTATCAAAAGGCTCAGTAGGAGGTCCATCACCAAAGCACTGACTCCTCCTTTATTGGAAGGTTCAGTAGGAGGTCTATCACAGCAGTGACGCCTCCCTTATCAGAATGCTCAGTATGAGGGCCATCACAGCTGCGACTACTCCTTTTTTTTAAAAGACTCAGTAGGAGGTCCATTACTGAAGTGACTCCTCCTTTATCAGAAGGCTCAGTAGGAAGTCTATCACTACAGTGACTCCTCCCTTACCAGAAGGCTCAGTAGGAGGTCAATCACAGCAGTGACTCCTCCTTTATCAGAAGGATCAGAAGGAGGTCCACCACTACAGTGACTCCTCCTTTATCAGAAGGCTCAGTAGGAGATTTCAATCAGAAAGAAGGAGCTGCAAAGCAATCACTGTCTGCTGTGCTGTCCTTTTTATCTAACTCTTATGCCCCGTACACACGTGCAGATTATCTGCAGACTTTTGTCTGCAGACTTACCTTTTCTATGTAGTGCAAGGGCCTGCCGGATTGCATACAAATTGAAAGTGTTTAGGTTTGACCTCATATTATATGGTTTTGGTAAGTCTGCAGACGAAAGTCTGCAGATAATCTGCACGTGTGTATGGGGCATTAGTGCTCAGGAATCTTTTAACACGTGAAAGATTCCTGAGTCGAGTAAACATCCAGCTTCTTTCAGCTCAACTGAAACACATGAAAATGTAAAATGGACACTACACCTCAATCTACTTCTTTAAAAGAAGAACGTAAATTATTAACAGGCACTATGTTGTATTTACTTGTTTAAAAAAAAGGATAAACTATTTGGAAATTTGTTATAGTTCTGACCATAATTATAATAAAAAAAAAGAAATGATTTATAAATATAATATTGATTAACTTTCATTTTAAGGACCGTACAACACTGCCCCTAGTGGCCATTCAATCAAAATAGCAGCCCGCTCCCCACGCCCTTCCATTGACTATATTGTGCGATTATCCTCCTGTAGTGGGTTTTATTGAGAACATCAATGGAATGGAGTCAAGCAATTTGTTTTATGTTAATAAGCAGCCAGCGAGATGTGTCTGCTGCTTCATTCCAGGCTTAGCCGCAGCCTTGCTCCCTCCCCACCTTGCAGTAATGGCATATATTAGTTGCAGCTCCCCAGAGACGCCCTTTAACAAGCTAAGACCGAAAAACTGTTTTGCCACAGATACTTAACGTGTTCATCAAGGGAGGCGAGAGGCATCAGACGCAGTGTCTGCATTAGTCGCCTGAGCCCTTCCTGCTGCATGGAGATTCTGACCCTGATGCCCTGGTACTGTCTACCTTCTACACATTAATTATAGGCTCTATACGAACCCCCCTATCTATTACTATTCTGTCTTATATATAGAAAGTTTTGCCTCCAAGTTTCTGCCTATTATTACTGGCCCCTATGAGTGATGGCAGATCGGTTGGATACAGGCAAGGTGCTGATGGATTGGCGCTGTGTGCGTCGCTCCCAACATTTTTGTCATTGATGTATTATGGAAGAAACCTGTTTTGGCACCTGAAATTCCTAGCCCAGTTTTGGCACCGATAATGGCGGTGACGGTGTACTTTTATTTTAATTTGTGACGTGATTGGCTCAGAAAAGAAGGGTGACACTGCGGTTTAGGGCTAAGATTGGCAGTTATGTTTAGATTTAAAGAGAACCAATCATGTATAAGGTTATGTAAGAAACGAAAAATTAAATTTTTAGGCCAAATCCCTTGTTTCCCCAGATGCCCCAAAGATGTGATTTATATATATATATATATATATATATATATATATATATATATACCTATCTTTTCTCTTTCGGATGGTCCCACAACAAGCAGGAGCATTCTCTCCATCATTGGAGATAGCAAAGGCTGCAGGCATGGTACAGGAGATGCAAAGGCTGCGGGCATGGTACAGGAGATGCAAAGGCTGCGGGCATGGTACATGAGATGCAGAGGCTTTGGGCATGGTACAGGAGATGCAGAGGCTACAGGCATGGTACAGGAGATGCAGGGGCTGCGGACTCGGTACATAGGGTTGCCACCTCATCCCTTTAAACCAGGACACACATTAATTACACAGGTTCTGTTTTGATGGCATCACTGCAGTTCTCTACGTCATTGTGCGGGGTGCAGTGGTGACACCCCCCAAGGTGATGGGTGGGCCCATGATGTTCTGGGTTCACAGGAAGTTGGTGGAAAGATCAGGGTTTCAACCAATTAGGAGTGAAGCTGGGCTTCGGAGCAGTGAGTCTGCTTGTGGGGGACAGCACCAGAGCTGGGATTATTGCTATTCATTGTTCACAGACTGAGGGGCAGTCTATGGCGCAGATATTGTACACTAGGGTATATACAGGTCCCTCTCAAAAAATTAGCATATTGTGATAAAGTTCATTATTTTCTGTAATGTACTGATAAACATTAGACTTTCATATATTTTAGATTCATTACACACAACAGAAGTAGTGCAAGCCTTTTATTGTTTTAATATTGATGATTTTGGCATACAGCTCATGAAAAACCAAAATTCCTATCTCAAAAAATTAGCATATCATGAAAAGGTTCTCTAAACAAGCTATTAACCTAATCATCTGAATCAACTAATTAACTCTATACACCTGCAAAAGATTCCTGTGGCTTTTAAAAACTCCCAGCCTGGTTCATTACTCAAAACCGCAATCATGGGTAAGACTGCCGACCTGACTGCTGTCCAGAAGGCCATCATTGACACCCTCAAGCAAGAGGGTAAGACACAGAAAGAAATTTCTGAATGAATAGGCTGTTCCCAGAGTGCTGTATCAAGGCACCTCAGTGGGAAGTCTGTGGGAAGGAAAAAGTGTGGCAGAAAACGCTGCACAACGAGAAGAGGTGACCGGACCCTGAGGAAGATTGTGGAGAAGGACCGATTCCAGACCTTGGGGGACCTGAGGAAGCAGTGGACTGAGTCTGGAGTAGAAACATCTAGAGCCACCGTGTACAGGCGTGTGCAGGAAATGGGCTACAGGTGCCGCATTCCCCAGGTCAAGCCACTTTTGAACCAGAAACAGCGGCAGAAGCGCCTGACCTGGGCTACAGAGAAGCAGCACTTCTGTTGCACTGTTGCTCAGCGATCCAAAGTACTTTTTTCAGATGAAAGCAAATTTTGCATGTCATTCGGAAATCAAGGTGCCAGAGTCTGGAGGAAGACTGGGGAGAGGGAAATGCCAAAATGCCTGAAGTCCAGTGTCAAGTACCCACAGTCAGTGATGGTCTGGGGTGCCATGTCAGCTGCTGGTGTTGGTCCACTGTGTTTTATCAAGGGCAGGGTCAATGCAGCTAGCTATCAGGAGATTTTGGAGCACTTCATGCTTCCATCTGCTGAAAAGCTTTATGGAGATGAAGATTTCATTTTTCAGCACGACCTGGCACCTGCTCACCGTGCCAAAACCACTGGTAAATGGTTTACTGACCATGGTATTACTGTGCTCAATTGGCCTGCCAACTCTCCTGACCTGAACCCCATAGAGAATCTCTGGATGAGCTGAAGGCCGCTATCGAAGCATCCTGGGCCTCCATAACACCTCAGCAGTGCCACAGGCTGATTGCCTCCATGCCACGCCGCATTGAAGCAGTCATTTCTGCAAAAGGATTCCCGACCAAGTATTGAGTGCATAACTGAACATAATTATTTGAAGGTTGACTTTTTTTGTATTAAAAACACTTTTTTTTTATTGGTCGGATGAAATATGCAAATTTTTTGAGATAGGAATTTGGGGTTTTCATGAGCTGTATGCCAAAATCATCAATATTAAAACAATAAAAGGCTTGCACTACTTCAGTTGTGTGTAATGAATCTAAAATATATGAAAGTCTAATGTTTATCAGTACATTACAGAAAATAATGAACTTAATCACAATATGCAAATTTTTTGAGAGGGACCTGTATATCCCAATTTGTTGACCCACATTCCTGATCTTTGCTCCTTGTGGGGCAGGGCAGGGTAATGTGGGCAGTGTAGACCGGCTATATAACATTCTGGGAATTGATGGAGGGTCAGTGGCAGTTTTGGCTCTGAAGAAGGGGGTTCTCCCTCGAAACGCGTTAGCCAGGTCATTGCGGACACCATCACGCCATCCAGCTGCATAGAAGTGTCCTGGAGGCGATTGGTCCCTATTTCCTACATGCGTGTATATATCTTACGCTTGTGAGTATAATGTATGCTACCTTTCTGGGTTTTAATAAACCTTTTTAGTGGTAATGCGCAAGGCTGGTGCGCCCTTCTCTTGTTGTTTTTCACTTTATTAGGTACACCTGTTCAATTGCTTGATAACACAAATTGCTAATCAGCCAATCACATGGCAGCAACTCAATGCATTTCGGCATTTCGTCGAGTGCCGGTTCACACATATGCGATGCGGGAACCTTGCGAATCCACTGTGGGTTCCCGCATCGCACTCGACTCATAGACAGCTTACACTGCCATATGAAAATCGCTGGGGGTGTCAATACAAAGTTACCGACACCCCCAGATCAGTTCACATATCGCAGTGCGAACTGTCAATTTGGACATGAATCGGATTATTGTGAACACCCATGCGATCTGATTCTGGTGCAGACCAAAAAAAAAAAAAAAGGACTCTGTGCGACTTTGGTCCAATGCGATGCAAATTCAGCCATACAATCTATAATCTGTTGTGATCTGTGAGATGCACGTCCAAAGGTCTTTTAAAAGTAGCCATACTCCCCGCAGCTACCGCCAATTATGGAAGAGAGTTCCACAATCTCACCGCCCTTACAGTGAAGAACCCCTTACGCAGCTTAAGGTTAAATCGCCTCTCCTCTAATCTCATTGTGTGGCCACGTGTCTTCTTGCACTCCTTGAGACTAAAGCGTTTTTTCCTATGCTGGGATCACCATTGAGGTAAAAGGGATGAGGTGGAAACCCTAATGGTACAGGAGAGGCAGAGGCTGCAGGCATGGTACAGGAGAGGCAGAGGTTGGGGGCATGCTACAGGAGATGCAGGGGCTGCAAGGGGTCTTACTTAGGACAAACAAGGGGAGTAGATCTGCCACATAATATACTGGATAGAATGTTTAGCTATCTCCATCCCTAGTTTTATATGGCAAAAGGGGGAGAGAAATGTGGGACTTTAGATGAGTACAGCTAGACATATATATTTGATAAATTCTGTAAAAAGAGTATCCTAAAAATGGGGACCCATCAAGGGCTATCACTGTATATATAATTTATACTATGGGATGTATAAATGTGAATCATAAATCATCCATATAATACATATAAATCAAAATAAATACAAAAATAACACATCCAAAATCATTATTAATAAATAACAGATTTATTGTGACAACAAATTCTCTATAGGTACACAGCTTTATAATATAGAAAACTTTGTATAAACCAGTAAATGGGGACCTATAGAGAGCGGACACATAATCAAATATCTGATTTATCATTTATAATGTATAACACAATATATCTGGATAATAATAAATAAATAAATAATATATACACAGGTCATATAAATGAGAATAAATGCATAGATAACATAACCAAAGGCATTCCTTGATAAAAAACAGATTTAATATAAGGCTATATTTGCTGAAAGTACACAATTTTTAAATATAAAAAGCTCGGATAAGATTGTCTGAGTGATTGTCGGCTCATTATAGGAGGCATTGGGTAAGATTATCTGAGTAATTGTCGGCTCGACGCGTTTCATGGACCTCCGTCCATTCATCAGGAGCATTATAATGTATGTCTAAAAATGAGAGTACAGTAAACCCCCCTCCATTGCGGGGGTTACGTTCCGGACCCAGCCGCTAAAAGTGAAATTCCGCGAAATAGAAAAACCCTATTAAAATGCATTGTAGGCATGTTTTTTTTACTGTCACTGTACGTGTAGAAGCATTTTAAGGTCTTTAAACACACTTTTAAAACAATAGAAACTCATTTAAATACATAAAAGATACTTAGAGACAGAGCAAGAGCTATGAAAAACACAAAAATCTTTCATTTTTAATGATTTATATAGTAAAATAACATTACAAAAAAAAAACGCGAATTACCGGGACCGCAAAAACTGAACCGCGATGTAGCGGGGGATTACTGTATGGGTTAAATAATTGTAATAGTGTAAAGTATGAACTAGAATGGGGAATATGATGGAATAGACACTACCTTAAGCGGTGTCATAAATCCAAGAGCAGTCCAGTCTGATATAGAAAGACCCAAGCTGATCCAGGGGACGCCTGACCCGGGGCTGAGGCATGGTTCAACGTCAACACACAAGGGCAATGGGGAGGAGAGGACCAGAGACGGAATAGTCATAACTAAACGAATAAAGAGGACTTCACAGATATCACTCAAAGAATGATGGCAAAGACACATTGGGAACCAACGCAATCTGAAAATATATATGTAAATTGAATAAATATTTGGAATAAATATATTGAGGAAAAAACAATCTCAAAATATCCATGATATATGAGGCGTATAAGATCAGACAATTGAACCCAGAAAGTGTGCCTATGAATATCCGATCAGAAAGCAAAAAGCAGAGATGTATAGTAACTAAGTAGAACTACTTCACTACTGTACTTAAGTACCGAATGGCGGTATCTGTACTTTCCTAGAGTAGAATTTTTTTCTCCTTCTTCCACTTTTACTTCACTACATTTTTCCGATGATTTCAATACTTCTACTCCAATATTTTTTTTTTTGTGCTGCATAGTTACTCGTTACAATTATAAAAATTACCACTGCCAGAACAGTAGATGGCAGGTTTCATGAAGCTCATAAAAATGTGTATAATGTCATGTGTACTTTTGACTTCCTTCTTTAATAACTTTAACTTTAACTTTAACTTTAATAAACTTTTGACTTCTTTCTTTAATAACTACATAACACAGTACTTGTACTTTTACTTTCAGTACTTGAGTAGCAATTTTTTTTTAAAAAAACTACTGGTACTTTTACTTTCAGTACTTGAGTAGCAAAAATTTTTAAAAAACTACTTGCAATACTTAAGTACAAAAAATGTTGAATACTTTAGTACTTCTACTCAAGTCACTTTTTGATCGAGCACTTCCACTTCTACTGAAGTCACTTTTTGATCGAGCACTTGTACTTTTACTCAAGTATGGGTTTCGAGTACTTTATACAACTCTGGCAAAATGTACCAAGGAAGAAGATATGTATATGGTGCATATAGTCAGAGCAGTGACCCAAGAAAGGGTGTTAACTAAGTGAAAACGTCAGAAGATCTGTGTGTGCAGATAGTGATGAGGTATATGTTGGGAATAGATACCAACAAGCATATACCCTAGCAGCAGTGCATAAAATTAAGGCCAATATACCAAGAAAGGTATGTTGTAAAGTAAAACATCAGGGTGAAGAGTGCATAGAAAAAGGGAGTGATTAAGTACGAATGGGTCTTTTTGACCCCAAATCTCACATTAAAGAGGACCTGTCCTGCTTATTTCTATTACAAGGGATGTTTACATTCCTTGTAATAGGAATAAAAGTGATCAAACATTTTTTTTTAAAGAGACAGTGTAAAATAAAAAAATAAAAGGTAAAATAAATAAGAAAAATTTTTTTTTAAAGCGCCCGTCCCTCCGAGCTTGTGTGCAGAAGCGAATGCATATGCAAGTCAATCCCACATATGTAAACGGTGTTCAAACCACACATGTGAGGTATCGCCGCGATCATTAGAGCGAGAGCAATAATTCTAGCCCTAGACCTCCTCTGTAACTCTAAACTGGTAACCTGTAGAAATTGTCAATGCGTTGCCTATGGAGATTTTTAAGAAAACAGTGTTTGTCGCCATTCAACGAGCATGTGCAATTTTGAATCATAACATGTTGGGTATCTATTCACTTGTAGTAACATTATCATTCACATTATAGAAAATAATTAAGATAACTTTACTGTTGTCTTATTTTTTAATTAAAAAAAGTGTTCTTTTTCCAAAAAAATTGTGTTTGTAAGACCGCTGCACAAATACGGTGTGACATAAAGTATTGCAACTGCTAAAAAAAAAAAGTGTATATATATATATATATATATATATATATATATATATATATATATAAATGTTTGGGGGTTATAAGTAATTTTCTAGCAAAAAATACAGATTTTAACTTGTAAACAAGTGTCAGAAATTGGCCTGGTCCTTAAGCGG
The DNA here is from genome assembly GCF_965119305.1 of Pelophylax lessonae. Classification (NCBI taxonomy): domain Eukaryota; kingdom Metazoa; phylum Chordata; class Amphibia; order Anura; family Ranidae; genus Pelophylax; species Pelophylax lessonae. The sequence goes on from NC_138778.1 coordinate 204,623,393, forward strand.
TTAAAGTAACGCAGTGCTGTATCGCAAGAAATGGTCTGGTCATGAAGGGGGGGGGGGGGGGTAAGCCCGTAAGCCCTGGTTCCAAATCACATAACGAGTTGCACCCATGGTTGGAACCTTTCAAATTGCCGTGACTCATGCTGCAGTGACTTTTGAAAAATTTTAAAAAAAGTTTCCTGCACTAGTTTTCTTACGACTTTCATAGACTTCTGTTAAATGAAGTTGCAAGCTGCACAAATTGCACCGATTTGCAGCTTTGAAGTAGTGTGATTTCAAATCCGCACAGGGCTAAATCTTCCAGAGGTTAATGGCACCCCCAGACATCGGTTTGATGCAGCGTGATTTAAAAAAAAAGGGTCGTGGACTTCTTTACCCACGGGTAGGGTAGAGCATTGAAATAAATGGTCTGTCTCAAACGTGACATGCATGCGCAAACACGCAAGCCTAGGTGTGAACCTAATCTAAAGTGAACCTGTTCATTGTAAATGTCGGGTTTCCCTTTAACCACTTTTCCCACACGCTATAGCCGAATGACAGCTATGGTACAGCGCGGGCTTCCAGTGCCGGGTAGGGTTACCACCTCATCCCTTTAAACCAGGACACACATTAATTACACAGGTTCTGTGGCTGATTAAAGTGGTAATTAAACTCACTTAGTGCCTTATGTGTATTATATCAACCTCAGAACCTTTGTAATTATTATGTGTCCTGGATTAAAGTGGTGAAGTGGCAACCCAAGTGCCAGGAAGGCGTCAATAGACGTCCTCCCATGATCGCACTGCTCCTTCAGACTTGGCTGATCACAGAACAGGGTAAAGGGCCAATCACAGCGGGCCCTTTACCACGTGATAAGCTGTTAGCCAATGACAGCTGATCACGGAAGTAAACAGAAGCCGGTTATTGGTTTTAAAAGAATAAAGCTGGTAACCAGCTTCTGTTACAGGGACATCGGTCCCTGTTTGGTGCCTACCAGTGCTGCTAATTAGTGCCACCCTGTGCCACCTATTAGTGCCAACCAGTGCTGCTAATCAGTGCCCACTAGGATTGCCACCTCATCCCTTTAAACCAGGACACATATGAATTACATTGAGGCTGATATAATGCCAATAAAGCACTAAGCGAGTTTAATTACCACCTTAATCAGCCACAGAACCTGTGTAATTAATGTGTGTCCTGGTTTAAAGGGATGAGGTGGCAACCCTAGTGCCCAACAGTGTCACCTATCAGTGCCCATCAGTGCCGCCAATCGGTGCTCATCAGTGCCTCATCATCAGTGTCACCTATCAGTGCCTACCAGTGCTGCCTACCAGTGCCTATCAGTGCACATCAGTGCCGCCTATCAGTGCCCATCAGTGCTACCTATCAGTGCCCATTAGTGCTGTCTATCAGTGCCACTTATCAGTGCCTCCTCATAAGTGCCCATCAGTGCAGCCTCATCAGTGCCCATCAGTGCAGCCTCATCAGTGCCCATCAGTGCTGCCTCATCATTGCCACCTCATCAGTGCCGCCTATCAGTGCTACCTATCAGTGCCCATTAGTGCTGTCTATCAGTGCCACTTATCAGTGCAGCCTCATCAGTGCCTCCTCATAAGTGCCCATCAGTGCAGCCTCATAAGTGCCCATCAGTGCAGCCTCATCAGTGCCCATCAGTGCTGCCTCATCATTGCCACCTCATCAGTGCCTATCAGTGCCCATCAGTGCAGTCTATCAGTGCCCATCAGTGCAGCCCCATCAGCGCCCATGAATGAAGGAGATAAATTACCTGTTTGCCAAATTTTATAACAAACTATAAAAATGCTTGTTTTTATTTTTCAAAATGTTCAGTCTTTTTTTGTTTCTTTAGACAAAAACAAAACCCAGTGGTGATGAAATGCCACCAAAAGAAAGCTCTATTTGTGTGAAAAAAATGATAACATTTTCGTTTGCGTACAGTGTTGCATGACTGCGTAATTGTCATTCAAAATGTGACAGCGCTGAAAATAGGCCAGGGCAGGAAGGGGGTGAAAGTGCCCAGTAGGCAATTGGTTAAAAAGCAGATGTTGCTTACTACGTTCACCTTGGACTGTGCGATCATCCAATCCCATATTTATCTGCTGTCTATGGCCTCTGCAGAACGTGTGAGCCTGCAGCCCCAACATTGAGCCCCCTGACTTCAGCCGTGTGCTAAAGTGCATTATTAATGAATTTCCTTTACTTAGATTACCTGTGAGACAACAGACAGTGAATGCAGCTGCCAGCTCCACAGCACTTAACGTGTCCTACTTTCCCTGAGCAGGCGATCGTATTTCCCTGGCCGCTGCAGTAAGCGATCGCCCGCCTGCTACTCCCACCCCAAGGAAAAAGCCTCCTTCTCCCCCTCACCCTCCTTCCAGCATCGGATTGCCATGTCCCTAAGGCAGCCATCGACTTTTCTTAATGAAACACGCCACTGTAACCATCATGCCGGCCTCCTAGGCCAAGGGCCTTTAATGTAGATTTACACTGGGGTCATATTTCTGGCCGTTCGGCTGCAGGGCAGATAATATTTCAAAGGTAATCTTATGTTTTTTTTTAGGTATGTATGTCAAAATAATCGTCTGTCACAAACCTGGGAAATTCAAACTGAGCATAAAAAAGAAAGCAAAGGTAACCATCAGTGAAAACGGCATGCCAAAGTGATCCGTGGACCCAGAGATACAGACAGCTGAAGTTATAAGCGAATCTCAACTATTCCTTTAAAAAGGGAAGCTTAGCCCCACCCTGTCTGGATTCACGAGCTAGTTCTTTAATATGATGGGCGGCCTCCTTGACCAATAGAGAGGCCTAGAAGCTGGGAGGGGCCAGTGCAAGCTTGACTTTTACGTAACTTCAGTTTGTCGATACCTCTGGGCCGATTTTATGTGCAGGTTTCACGAAATTGAAAATTTCTCATGTTTATTTTTAATTAGCACCCCAATGCACCTCAGGCGCATTTTAGCGTATCGCAATGCTAATAACGCATTACCGTGCGTAATCAGTCCCGGGACAAGGTCATCCAGCGCCCAGGGCAAGGATGCAAAACTGCGTCCCCCATTCCCTTAGGGCAGTGATGGCAAACCTTGGCACCCCAGATGTCTTGGAACTACATTTCCCATGATGCTCAACTACACTGCAGAGTGCATGAGCATCGTGGGAAATGTAGTTCCAAAACATCTGGGGTGCCAAGGTTTGCCATCACTGCCTTAGGGTTACTTTCAAGATACCCCCACATCCCTGCAATAAACCATTGTGCCCAGGGCAACCGACCCTCCTGCCCACCCCTTGTCCCGGCCCTGTGCGTAATGGTTCCCAAAAAAAAAAAAAAGGATATTAACCTTTTTGGTGCATTAGGGAGCCCTTTCAAATACATGGTTAAACACTATAGATCTGAAAATAGCTACTGATAGACTGTATACAGATATAGATACAAATTGCTGCACTTCTATTGACACTTGAAAATTCATAAAAGTGCAACATTAAAATTAAAAATGAGAAAATGAATGTGTCTCGATTGTGACACACTGTGGTCAGTTCTCTAGCTATGCTGGGAATTCAGCGTGCTCTCCTCCAATGATCAGACTTGTTCTGACATGCCCCCCCGCTGCACAGCCATTCATCGGGAAGCTCAGTGTACTTCTGCTTCTCCATCCCCCCGATCATGCAGCTGAGAACAGAGGGAATGTGATCACTTATAAAAAAGGGTTACAAGCTATTAATGTTTTTTTTTTATATCTATATAAAAATGTTTTGCCTTTCATTTCTATTTTGAATGGGTTGTTTTACAAGGTGATAGTTTACAAGTTCTTTAACCACTTACTCACTGGCCACTTATACCCCCTTCCTAACCAGGCCAATTTTCAGCTTTCAGCACTCTCACATTTTGAATGACAATTAGGGCTCTTTCACACAGGCTTTCAGTTTTTTATGCCCGATCAGTTCCTTTTTTTTTTTTTTTGAAACGGACACGGATGACACTTGTGTCATCCAGTCCGTATGTCCATTTTTCATCCCATCCGTTTGCGGATGAAAAACGGACATAATGTATCTCTATGTAAATACGGATGTCAGCGGATGACACCACTGATATCCGTTTTTGCGTCCGTTCCGTTTTTTGAACGGAAGAAAAAATAGGGTTCTCTTCCGTTTAAAAAAACTGAACTGACGAAAAACGGATGTCAGCGGATGGTCATCCGCTGACATCCGTATTTACATAGAGATACATTATGTCCGTTTTTCATCCGCAAACGGATGGGATGAAAAACGGACATACGGAACGCCCGTGTGAAAGAGCCCTTACTCAGTCATGCAACACTGCACCCATATGAATTTTTTTGTCATTTTTTTCACACAAATAGAGCTTTCTTGTGGTCATTTTTAATCATCACTGGGGGGTTTTTTTCTCTATAAATGAATAAAGACCAAAAATGTTGTAAAAAAAATGCACTTTTCTTAGTTTGGGTTGTAAAATTTTGCAAATTTAGTAATTTTTTCTTTATAACTTTTGGCCAAAAGTTATACTGTTACATATCTTTGGAAAAAATAACCCAAATAAGTATATATTATTTGGTCTTTGTAAAGGTTTTTGGGTCCTTTCACAGGGGCGTTTCGCCCCGGCGAACTCTGTTTTATTCAGCGGGGGAATCGATCCTTGAGCTGGGCTCACTGTGCAGAGACAGGCCTGTCAGATCCCAGCTCTCCTCTATGGGAGATCGGATGAAAACAGACCGCCTGTTCGTTTTCATCTATCCCATCCGATCCGATCCGCCAGACGGATGGAAAATAGGGTTACAATCCATCTGGATTTCACGGACAGGATCGGATCGGATAGCAGCGGGTGTCAGCAGAGATGTCACCACTGACATCCACTGCCCTATAGAGGTGCATGGAGCATCCGATCAGGTCCGCCTGAAAAACTGACAGGCGGACCTGATCAGAAAGCCTGTGTAAAGGGGCCTAAAGCCTAGTACACACGCAAGGATTATCGGCCGACCGATCGTCCGTCTTTTGTCCAGAGTTGTGTTTTGTTGGTTGGAATGGGCCTAGACTGCACACAAATTTTCTCGCCCGACAAAATTCTACTTCAGAATTGATGTCATGTGTTGGTTTGCTTTCTTTGTGTTCTTTCTTCTCTGAGCATGCCCAGACTTGCTCATTAGATTTTTCCCTGTCGAAATCTGTACTGACTGCATGAAAATCGGCTGTGTTTTGACGGCAGACAAAAATTTTATAGTCTGCACACCAGATTTTTTTCGGCCGAAAAGTCGGAGTCGGTTGTCGGAAGTATCATACTAACAAGCCGAAAATCGGCAGATCGGTCGTTGGACAAAAATTCCCTGCCAATTTTCGACGCGTGTGTACGGGGCTTTACTATCTACAAGCTATGGTGCCAATTATTGAAAATTGATCACACCTGATGTACTGCCGGCCTATCATTTCTTGAGACACTTTCACACGGGCTTTCCAATCAGGTCCGTCTGTCAGTTTTTTCAAGAGGACCTGATCGGAAGCTCCATGCACCCCTATGGAGCAGCGGATGTCAGCAGTGACATGTCCGCTGATACCCGCTGCTATCTGATCCAATTCTGTCCGTGAATTCCAGACAGATGATAGCCCTATTTTCCATCCCTCTGGAGTATCGGATCAGAAAGGATCGGATGAAAACAGAAAGGCAGTCCATTTTCATCTGATCGTCCCATAGAGGACAGCGGGGATCTGACAGCTCCATCTCTGCAAAGTAAGCGGAGACGGACCTGCTCAGCGGAGATTGGTGGATCAGCCCTCCGATTAGCCAACTGGTGTCCGCCGGGCAGAAAGCCTGTGTGAAAAGACCCTAACAAGCCAGGAAAGTACAAATACCCCCTAAATTACCCCTTTTTGGAAAGTAGACATTCCAAGATATTTAGTAAGAGGCATGGTGAGTTTTTTGAAGTTTTTTTTTTTTCAAAAAACTGTCATATTACCAAGGTATTTCTAACATACTGTATAGGCATACTTGCAATTACACCCCAAAAAATATTCTGCAACTCCTCCTGAGTATGGCAATACCACATGTGGGAGACTTTTACACAGCCTGGCCACACACAGAGGCCCAACATCCAAGTAGCACCTCCAGGCGTTCTAGGAGCATAAATTACACATATATTTTCCTGACACTTTTCACACTTTTGAAGGCCCTTGAGCACCAGGACAATGGAAACCCCCACAAAACGACCCCATTCTGGAAAGACATAATCTAGGAGGCATTATGAGTCTTTTGAACATGTAATGTTTTATACAAGTTTTTGGAAAATGTGGAAAGAAAATGAAAACACATTTCCCCCAAAATACATTCTGCTACTCCTCCTGTGATACCAGGTTTGTGAGACTTTTACACAACCCGCCCACATACAGGGGCCCGACATGCAGGGAGCACTGCCAGGTACTCTAGGGACATAAAATTACAAATCTAGTTTCCTGACTACCCATTACACTTTTCTGAGGCACTGTAGGCCACTGATAAGCACTGTAATGGCAATGATGTGGCATGGATGAGCACTGATGTGGCACAGATGAGCACTGATGTGGCACGGATGAGCACTGATGTGGCACGGATGAGCACTGATGTAGCACGGATGAGCACTGATGTGGCACGGATAAGCACTGATGTGGCATGGATGTGGCACGGATGAGCACTGATATGGCACGGATAAGCACTGATGTGGCATGGATGTGGCATGGATAAGCACTGATGTGGCATGGATGTGGCACGGATGAGCACTGATGTGGCACGGATGAGCATTGATGTGGTACGGATGTGGCATGGATGAGCACGGATGTGGCACAACAGATGAGCACTGATGTGGCATGGATGAGCACTGATGTGGCATGGATGAGGCACAGATGTGGCATGGATGAGCACTAATGTGGCATTGGTGAGTATGGATGAGGCATGGGTGGGCACAGATGAGGCATGCATGAGGCACGGATGGGCATGAATGAGGCACGATTGAGGCATGGATGAGGCACAGATGGGCATGATTGAGGCATAGATTGGCATGAATGAGTCATGATTGAGGCACGGATGAGGCACAGATGGGCATGATTGAGGCACAGATTGGCATGAATGAGTCATGATTGAGGCACGGATGAGGCACAGATGGACATGATTGAGGCACAGATTGGCATGAATGAGACCTTATTGAGGCACGGGTGGGGCACAGATGGGCATGATTGAGGCACAGATGGGGCAAGAGTGAGCAGTGCTGCGGTCTCCCTCCTGTGCTCGCATGCTGTACCAATCGGTGTGTACAGCATGCGAAGAGAGAACTGAACCGGACATGCGCCGGTTTGTTGACAGCTGATTGCTCCTGTCATTGGCCCTTTACCATGATCCGTGATGAGCCGGGTCTGGTGAACCCAGCAAGCATGGATACTTCCATGTGCGCGCTCCAGGGGCACGTGGGAAGCACAATTCTGGGAGGACGTCAGTGTACGCCCTCCCAGAATAAGCCGACTGTGCTGTAGCCATCAGTCGGCTATGGCCCGGTCGGCAAGTGGGTAGCAGTCATATTTATCTGCAATTATCCACATGGAGTTTGCATGTTCTCCTTGTTCCTGCGTGGGTTTCCTCTGGGTAATCTGGTTTCCTCCGACACTCCATGCTGGGAGGTTAATTGGCTCCTGTCTGAAATTGGCCATAATATGTGTGATAGCGAACTTAGATTGTAAGCTCCTTGAGTCAAAGGACTGGGCTGAATGTATAGGATTTAAAGAACTGTCTATAATTAACAATTTACAAATAAATAATCCCATTTCTTTTGAGGTGAAATGTTAAGCTGACAAGCATAAAAAATTCTTGTTGGTAGTTGAGGCTGTGGGTACGAGCCCATGAACATATGATGGTAAATGTGGACAGGGGGACTAGTACCTCTAATAAAAAAAATTAAGGGGCTTAGTTCACCATCTATTTTAATGAGCTTTAAAAAACAATTGAAGGAAAGCAATACATTGTGTTTAGTGAATGCCTATTCCGAGTTATTTTTATTATTCTTTTATGCAACGTTCACATTTTTTCTTGCATGTTATTCCCTAGTTGCAATCTGCAGATTATCCACTAGAGGGAGCAAACATTCAGTCTGCATATGTAATAAGCAACTATGGCCTCCCAATATGTACCCATAACATAGAACTACAAGGCAGATAATAAAAAAAAATATATATATATATATATTTAAGTGATTGATGTAAATACCTGAATTTGTGTTCATTTTTGGTATTTCCCTGTACAGAAGAATCAGAACTGAGAGAGAAAGAACTCTAGGGGGCAGTCATGGATATATGTACTAACAGCAGCAGAGAGTAAGCAGAGAAGTGACCTAATCAGTCTTCTGCTGCTCCTTCACCACCCACTTGCAGGCTGGGGCTGGGGGTGGGGAGGTGACCAAACTTTTGTACATAACTCTGTGCAAATAGCAGTGAAATAGCAGGTCACTGACCAGACTGTGTAAGCCTCAGGACTGGCTGGACAGAATTACAAAACTTTTTGCAGTTTAAATACAAGGTAGTTCCCATTTCTGCATTGTAACTGGATGCCTGGAGTTCAGCTTTATATCGGGTTGAGGATATTGTTCCTGGTCTTTTTTAAATATCTACTCTAATAAACAGGGTCCTCTGATTCCTCCTGTATTGAATTATATCGTTGCTGTACTGTCTGTCCTCATGTTGTAAAGTGCTGCACAAACTGTTGCGCTATATAAATCCTGTATTATAATAATATTAATAATATACAGTATCTAAAAAAATATACAGAATATTAAAAAACAAAAAAGTAAAGAATTTGCCTCAGGCTCCGCTCATTGCACGGCAAGCATATCGGTCTCACTGAATGACCTGCGCTTACCCGTACAACGGCCAAAAGGTGACCATCCCACCAATGTATGCCCCCTTGGCTTATTACCCAGGAGAGCGTGAACATCATCCCCCCCAGCCATGATACGGAGAAAACCTCAAGTGACACTCTGCCTGTCGCCTGTGAATCCCAGCAAGCTGGCTGACAACCAGAAGGCACTTGCTAGATGTTGTCAGCCTGTCCTGCCTGATAAGAGCACCCCCGGCAGAACCCAGCAAATAATCTTCTCCGTAGGGACAGGACATGTCAGCTGCCCTCTATATTATTAGATATGTTCCCCCCTCCTTGTTATGCTCCAAGGATCATTCCTGGAAGTAACGAGTTCCAAACTCCAACAGTGAGCTCTCCTGTCCATCATTCCCTGCTCTGCTCCTGCAAACCTAAGAGGTTTGGGGATCTCCATCTACCTTTGTGTCCCACATACTCTTGTTACATAATTTATATAAAAATTATAGCAGCAATGGTGGCAACCCCTCATAATGGGCACAGCAGGTGTACAGACCCAGAAAGTTAGCAAAGGGATGGTGGGTACCACTCATAATGGGCACAGCAGGTGTACAGACCCAGGAACTCATCACAGGGATGGTGGGAACACCTCATAATGGGCACAGCAGGTGTACAGACTCGGGAACTCAACACAGGAATGGTGGGAACCCCTCATAATGGGCACAGCAGGTGTACAAACCAGGAAACTCAGCACAGGGATAGTGGGAACCCCTCACAATGGGCATAGCAGGTGTACAGAACCACAAACTCAATACAGGGATGGTGGTAACTCCTTATAATGGGCATAGAAGGTGTACAGATCCAGGAACTTAGCACAGGGATGGTGGGAACCCCTCATAATGGGCACAGCAGGTGTACAGACCCGGGAACTCAGCACAGGGATGGTGGGAAACTGCCATTCCATTCCATGACAGTGAGGTGTGAGGTTGCTGGTTCCTTTGCTCGTGTGCTTCCAAAAGCCGGGGGCTAGAGTTGCTTCTCTGCCCCAGGAGGGATGCAGGATCCTGGGGAGGACCCCGGCGGGGGCCCCCTGGATAGGCCTGAGACTAGGCCTCAGTCTATGGAAGACATTGGTTCTGGCCCAAGGAGAGATGAGTCCCTGTCTGCCTTTAGATGAAGGATTGTGAACAAGCTGACGTGGATTGAGAAAGGAGGAGAAATTGGCAGCTTTAAAAGCTGAATTTAAAAAGAAAAAGTTGTTTTGTGCCAAACTCTACAGCAAGAAGTGACCGACTCTGAGGCCTGAGTTGAAAGACTTGGAGCAAACTTTGAAGAAACAGAAAGAACTGGTAAGCTCTCTAAAGGAGAGCAGCAGAGCATTTAAGGAGAAATACAGGAATGAGGAACGTTTCAGCCGCATGAGGAGAGGAGCTGCTTCCAGCATGGAGAGTGACCCAGTCGGTGAGGAGATGCAGGAGGTACCGACAGAGTCAGAAGAGAGGGAGAAAGTGAGCCCGGAGGATGAGCCCAGCTCTTCAACACCTCAGACATCTGCTGAGCCCCCAATGGTGGAGGCCTCTGTCTCCCTCCCTCTGCAGCAGCAATGTGGAACATCTGAGCAGGAGGTTGAGGGGGGTACTACTGGTATGCTGGAGTTCATCACTGAGTTGGAATCCCCTCTGGATGAAAGAAAGTTCAATTTTTCTGCAGATTCCTCAGATGATGATGAGGAGATGGATACTGTTCCTCACCCTGTGAAAGAAAGACCTGTGGAGAAAGGAAGATTCACCATAAAGTCTGCAACAACTAGGAGGAAGTTTGATCCCACCATCAGCGATGATACTGCAGAGGTAACAACACAGCAAGCAGTTACAGCCTGTGTGCAAGGTGGTGATGTGACCTTTAATAATGACAATGTGCTTGCTGAGGGTTGTAGTGCTATGGGCAGTCAGCCCAGACCCATAGACAATGTGCAGCATGCAATGCAACCTGATGCACCTGCTGAAAAAATGTCACTTTTGAACACAATTGGCGGCAAAGCTGTAACTAACAGTGAGCTTCTGGGGGAAGAGTCTGCAGAGAGGAGTGCCATGGACATTGCAGAGGCTTTGCCTGGACCAGATACAGTGGCTGCTCTAGAGAATGGTGGAGGAGGTGCTGAGAGCAGTAGTGCCACATCTGTTTGGGACTCTACACTAGACAAGACTGTGATTGAACCCAGTCATCTGAGTGATCAGAGCAGGGGGAGGGGGTGGGTCTTGCCTCTGTTGCTCCAATGACTGCTAAGGTTGATTCAGACTCCTTGTCAGCAGGTGTGGTTGTGCCTAAGGACAGTTCTGCAATTGCTGGTGGTGTGTCTGTGAAGAAAACTTATGCTGGTGCTGCTGCAGGATCTGGGAGGGGGGAGCGAGCAAGGAAGGAGCATGGAAATGTTTTATCTTCCTCATTATTTAAAAGGAGGAATATTGTGCAGCTTCAATGGGAGGGTGGGGGTATTCCTCCACATAGGAGGGCAGTGGTGGATAAGATTCTGCAGATGGGGTTTAGGCCCACAGATATCTTTGCCCTGATTAGTCTAGCCAGTTCCTGAGGATAAATTGTCTTTTATCTGTTCGGAGTCTTTGAACATATTTTGTATCACGCCAGCCACTCATTATAATGGTGACAATTTTTGTCTGCAATGAGTCCATACCACAAGGGGATTTATCTGTATAGTTGAGGAGATATGGAGACATCCTGAGCCCCTTAAAGAAAATTGTGGATGATTGGGGAATATGGACGGAGGGGTGGTCTGTGCAGCTAAAACTGAGAGTCATTGACAATGTCATCCAGCATCTGCCATCCTCAGCTTCCTGGGGAGGGAGAGGCTGACCATCTTCTATCCGGGCCAGCCAAAACTGTGTAATAAGTGTGGGGATAAAGGGCACTTTGCATCCTCCTGTTCAGTAAAGAAGCATTCTCTGTGCCAAGGTTTAGGGCATTTGGCAAAGGATTTTTAACATTATAAGGACTCTTATAAGGTGCAGCCTTATAGTCAGTGTCCTGAGGCAACGCACAACCAGCCTGAGCTCATAAGAGAGTTCTTCTGCCTGGACATGGAGGATACTCAGAGCTCAGGAGCTAGGGTGCCTGTGATTCCCTCTGAGTCTTTTCCAATGCCCAGTGTGTCAGTGTTCCCAGTCTGTGGTACCCCAGTCTGCTCATTTGCCTAGTGTGCCTGTGTCTTCCCAGTTTGTGGTGCCCCAGTCTGTGCGTATGCCTAGTGTGTCAGTGTCTTCACAGTCTGTATCTAAGGTATAAATTACAGAGAATGTGTCCAATCCTTCTGTGGTTATGTCTTCCAAAATTGCAGAGGCGGAAAGAAGTGCTGAAGCAGGGGCATCAAGTGCAATGCCAGTCCCCCCCCCCCCCCCCGACATTGCAGGGCTTCTATTAAGGACCATGGGGTGCGGAGGAGTGGGGAAAATGGTAAAGAGGCTGGCCTGGTGGTAGATAAGCTAAGGGAGAGTGGGGGGGGGGGGGGGTGAAGGGGAGGGTATGAGTGGGGAAACTGTTACTTACGGTTTTTACAAGTGTGATATGGAATGGTTGGAAGAGAAAAGGAGGAAGGGCAAAAGAAGGAAAAAAAGGTTTTCAGTTACCCAAAGTCCTAAGGCTTTGCCTTTGGCAAATAAGTCCTTTCAGATGATGACGATGAATGGAACTCATTAAGCACAGCTTCTTCTATGGATGATGAGTCCCAGGGTGCACTGACCCGCACTGGTTCTCTAGGGAGAGAGAGTAGTCAGGCTAAGAAACAGCTGCCTCAAATATCCTAATGGCAGTTCCCACTCCGTTAAAAGTGGCAATGTTGCCAGCCTAAAATTGGTGAGTGCTCCTCATATGGCCTTATTTTTGCTCAGCGAGTTTGAAAGAGGGACTTTTTCAGCACCTGTGTGTCGGGCAGTGAAGTATTCTGTATTCTATCTGTGACTCTGAATGTCTCAGGCATGCCATAGGGGGAGAGGTATCTAGAGATTTAATTCGGCCCTCCTGGATAATGAGGAAGTAAGACAATCCTTTGAGGAATTTTTTTCAGGCGCAGGTAACTATCCTAGACTTTTGCAATAATAAGCCAGAATGGTGGAAGCTTATAAAACAGTGGACTGTTATGCTTTTAAAGGCCATAGGGAGAAAGAGACAGCAAGATAAGTATATCACCTACCAGCATTTGTGGAGGAAACATGACCTCCTTGTTTCGAATGGAGGAGATTCTGAGGCGATCTCTGAGGTGTAACTCCTCCTGAGGAGACATCAATATGACCAGCATGACTTCTTTGGTTCAGGAAAGGGACTATGGGAAATACCATTCGCCTGACCCTTACCAGAACTGTCAACAGAGCATAGCAGTTAAGACAGTCAATGCCCTGAAGGACAGTATGGGCTCTCTGACGAAGTCTAGTTTAGGGATCCTGGAGGTCGTCAGGTCATACTATGCCGATCTCCTGGGAGGAAGGAACCTTGATCAGGCAAGGATGTTATATTTGTTGGACTCTACACCAGGTCTGGAAAGTAATGTTCCTTTGATGAATTTGACAAATGAAATCACTGCAGATGAGGTGATACAGGCTATTGATAAACTAGCCATTAGGAAAACACCAGGGCCAGATGGTTTGACAGAAGATCCTGGCTTCATACTTTGCAGATGATCCTGGTTTCATACTTTGCAGTGGTTTTTAATGGCTGTTTGCATGAGGGTTTTCTCTCTCTTTTTACATGAGACAATCAGCAGTAATTCTTCTGTCAAAGGGCAAAGATTCTTTGATTATTGGGAATTGGCGCCCCATTAGCCTTTTTAATGTCGATAGAAAGATACTGGCAAAGATTTTTTTCTGGCGATTATCATCAGTGGCAAGCGGTTTGTTATTCCATCACCAGCACTGCTCAATCCAGGGTAGAAGCACTATCTCTGCTGTGTTAGCTGTCCGGGAGGCCTTGGAGCATTGTAGGGCTGCTGGTTGGGGTAAATGTCTGCTGAGATTGGATCAGGCTAAGGCCTTTGATAGGGTTAGTCATGAGTACCTATGGCTCCTTCTTGGCAAGTATGCCCTGGAGGGGGGTTTCATTGATTGGCTCAAGATTTTGTACAAAGGGGCTGAAAGCTTTCCTTTGGTTAATGGTTGGGTTGGGCAAACCTTTGTGGTTGGCTCAGGTGTGCATCAGGGCTGTCCTTTGAGTTCCCTGCTACAGTATATGCTCTTGCATTTGGCCCCTTCATTAGAAGGCTAGAGAGTGGACCATTGTGTGGGGTATCTTTAGGCATCGCTGGGGAGCCTCCTTTGAAGGTTGTGGCTTATGCTGATGACATTTCTGTTTTTATCTCTGGGACTGGGGAGATGCAGGAGGTGGTCTCAGTGGTAAGGCAGTATATAGAAGCATCAGGTTCAAAGGTCAACCCAGACAAGTGTGAAGCTTTCTGGATGGGCGTGGAAGGTGAGAGTTTTGTTCTCCCAGATGACTTCATGGAGCCCCAACAAAAAATTTGAGTTCTAGGCATTGAATTTGGCCCAGGTGATTATGGTCATGAAACCTGGGTGAACGGGCTGGAGAATGCTGATGGCAAGGTGGCAAGCTGGAAAGTTTGGCAGTTTTCCATAAGGGAAAAGGTTGATCTGATCAAGGCTTACCTGATTCTGATTTTTTTGTATGTCAGTTTTGTTTGCGTTTTGCCAGTGTCTCTCTATACCAGGATCTATAGTTGTTTCTTCCAGCTGTTATGGGGGAACAGACTAAACCTTGTCAAAAGGAGTGTGGCTTACCTTCCTAGGCGGGAGGGTGGTCTAGGAATGATCAACCCTGTAGTCTTTTTCTCTCTGATGTTTGTAAAGTACACCCTGGGTAACATGTTGACAGAGAGACCACCTGGGTGGGTGGTTATTTTCCAGTCCTGGTTTAGGCCCTTTCTGCGAAACTGGGAAAATGGTGGGCCAGTGAAAAACCTGAGGGTCAAGCATGATAAGATCCTGGCTTATGTTACCCCAAGTCTGAAAATACTTTGGCAGTGGCATGTAACAACAGGGGAAGTCAGATCTCTTCCAAGGAAACTTCTTGGAGAAGAGAAGAGGATCATGAGCTCTGTTTTTTGCAAACCACTAGCCTTAAGGGATTGCCCAAGCCTGTTTTTGGGGGAGGGTTTACGATTTATTAATTTAGAGAGAATCCCAATGAATTTTAGGGATCAGGCTTGGCTCGCTTTCCATGGAAAACTATATGCGATGGGTAACTTGAAGTTGCTTTCTTTGAGTGATCGGGGCTGCCCGAGAGTGGAGTGTGGAGGAGTGGTGGAGTCCAGGGATCATTTTCTACTTCGGTGCTCTTTTAATATAGAGGTGTACTAAAGGGTAGGGAGGGCTCTGAGTTTACCCTTCCTCCCCCATTTGAGCTATGCAGAGTGGGGCATTCCAGACTTGCCAGGATTATGATTTGAAAACACTTTTTTTGTTAGTTTAGTAGTCCATTAATGCACGGTGCCAGGTATTCTTACGGGATAAAATCCTCCCTGTCGAGGTGGTGGTGCAGGACATTGTGGGTGAGGTTGGGAAGATTTGGGGTCTTGAGTAAGACAGCTGGCAGCAGGAGGCCTGGATAAGGGTGTGGAGGAATATCAGGATTCTGTAGCTGCTGCCTGTTGATCTCGGGGTGTGCAGCTTTTCTTTCTATCGTTGCTTCACTCCCCTAGATTTTCAGATCAAATATATTTTTTATAAATTTACCTCTGAAGAAATCAGTTGTGATGAAACTAATCAGGATTTAGCCTTATGCAGCCAGGATTATGTCACAGATTGCCTGATCTGTAAATGTACTTTTATTCATTTATTAAAACGTTTAAAGCGGAATTACGCTATGCATGTTTTGTCTGGGATTGTCATTTTTATATGATCTGGAGAGAAAGAGGAGACTCGTCTCAACTTGACCCGTTGACTACAAACTTGAATATCCGGTGTTACAGCTTGAAGAATCGCAGGATATACATGAGCCTTCCTGACCCTTTTATCATATGATAAGTTGGGTCCACATGTTCCGGTGAGCGCTTAACCATTACCTCTCCTGTTGGTGCTGGGATCAGATGTCCTTTTTGGATCACTCTTTTCACCTTGGATGATTTGTGTTATTTCACTTGGGACTTTATTGCTTTTTCACATATACTGTATATGCTATCATATAGTATATTTTTTAGCGCTGCACAGTACTTTTTTCCATTTTGCTTAACAACACATGTCTGTTTTAGTTAGCGCAGTTTATTTATTCTTATTTTCACCGTTAAAAAAATACATCTGAAGATGTTAAGTTTGAAGTAAAGGTTCCTAATTCCATTACAGGCCCCTGATTATTAAAGTGAAATAAGACTTACCATTAAAGGGGCCTTTTACTTTCTTTGTACAGTGCTACACTTTGTCTCCATTTTGTACAATTCCCATTTAAACTGACCACACATATTACAATCTGATAGCACAATTTCCTTTCCGATCTAACAATGATTATGTAGCAAAAGGGCCTGCCGGATTGGGTAAAAATTGAGCGGCTTGTTTGGGTAGCCCCTTATTTTACATTGCTTTGGTAAAGGAAATTGTAGTCACTTTGTAAACATACAGTGCACCAGAAAGTATTCACAGCGCTTGACTTTTTCCACATTTTGTTATGTTATAGCCTTATTCCAAAATAGATTAAATTCATTATTTCCTCAAAATTCTACAAACAATACCCCATAATGACAACGTAAAAGAAGTTTGTTTGAAATCTTTGCAAATTTTTTAAAAAGAAAAAAATAAATCCCATGTACATAAGTATCACAGCCTTTGCTCAATACTTTGTTGTAGCACCTTTGGCACCAATCACAGCCTCAAGTCTTTTTGAGCAGGATGCTACAAGCTTGGCACACATATTTTTGGGCAGTTTCTCCCATTCTTCTTTGCAGGACCTCTCAAGCTCCATCAGGTTGGATGGGGAGCATTTAAGTTTAAGTCTGGGCTCTGGCTGAGCCACTCAAGGACATTTACAGAGTTGTCCTGTAGCCACTCCTTTGTTATCTTGGCTGTGTTCTTAGGGTCGTTGTCCTGTTGGAAGATGAACCTTCGCCTCAGTCTGGGGTCCAGAGCGCTCTGGAGCAGGTTTTCATCAAATTTGTATCTGTACATTGCTGCATTCATCTTTCCCTCGATCCTGACTAGTCTCCCAGTTTCTGCCACTGAAACACATCCCCACAGCATGATGCTTCCACCACCATGCTTCACTGTAGGGATGGTATTGGCCAGGTGATGAGCGGTGCCTGGTTTCCTCCAGACATGATGCTTGCCATTCAGGCCAAAGAGTTCAATCTTTGTTTCATCAGACCAGAGAATTTTGTTTCTCATGGTCTGAGAGTCCTTCAGGTGCCTTTTGGTAAACTCCAGGCAGGCTGTCATGTGCCTTTTACTGAGGAGTGGCTTCTGTCTGGCCACTCTACCATACAGGCCTAATTGGTGGAGTGCTGCAGAGATGGTTGTTCTTCTGGAAGGTTTTCCTCTTTTCACAGAGAAACACTGGAGCTCTGTCAGAGTGACGATCGGGTTCTTGGTCACCTACCTGACTAAGGCCTTTCTCCCCGATCGCTCAGTTTGACCGGGCGGCCCGCTCTAGGTAGAGTCCTGGTAGTTCCAAACTTCCTCCATTTACAGGTGATGGAGACCACTGTGCTCATTGGGATCTTCAACGCTGCAGAAATGTTTCTGTACCCTTCCCCTGATCTGTGCCTCCATACAATCCTGTCTCGGAGGTCTACAGACAATTCCTTGGACTTCACGGCTTGCTTTGTGCTCTGACATGCACTGTTACCTGTGGGACCTTATATAGACAGGTGTGTGCATTTCCAAATCATGTCCAATCAACTGAATTTATCACAGGTGGACTCCAATCAAGTTGTAGAAACATCTCAAAGATGAACAGTGGAAACAGGATGCACCTGAGCTCAGTTTTGAGTGTCATGGCAAAGGCTGTGAATACTTATGTACATGTGATTTTCTCATTTTTAATAAATTTGCAAAGATTTCAAACAAACTTCTTTCACATTGTCATTATGGGATATTGTTTGTAGAATTTTCAGAGAAAAATAGTGAATTTAACCACTTAAGCCCCGGAGGATTTGGCTGCTAAAGGACCAGGGGTTTTTTTTTAGGCTCGCAAGTCAGTGACAGGCGAGTGACGTACCGATACGTCACTCTGCCTGGCCGGGGCTGACCGCCGCAGTATATAGTCGTGCGGCGGTCGGCAACCGGTTAACCAATTTTGGAATAAGGCTGAAACATAACAAAAGGTGGAAAAAGTGAAGTGCTGTGAATACTTTCTGGATGCAATATATAAGTTGCTGAAATTAAAAGTTGCAGATATGAAGCACTGAGTAAAAAATGCTGAAGAAAGGAAGGTGAAAAAAATGAGAATCACTTTGTGTTATGGAAAAAATCCATAATCCACTTGCATATGGTGGTAATAATAATAATAACATCTGTTATTGTTATTATTATTACCAATACAAATAATAATAATAAATGTTGAAAAAGGAGGAGGCAAACTACAATGAAAAGTTTTTGTGTTGTTTACAACTAGAGAAAATACAAGAAATTATAAAAATGTAATAATATAAGAATAAAAGTAAAGCTGGATACACATTATACAATTTTTTTTTGTTCAATTTCCTTTAGATTTACTTTCAAGTACAGTATGTAGTGCAAAAGCCTGCCCGAGTGCATATAATTTGAAAGTGTGGGGGTAATAATAATAGCAAGAATAATACAAATAAAATGTTATTTATAATCACCATCATCATTAAATAAATGTTTATGTTATTTTTATTATTTCTGCTACTTAAAAAAAAATAATAATATCAAAAATTGATTTTATGGTGTTGATAATAATAAATGATAATGATGATGATGATGAATATTATTATTACCATTTTATTTGTATTATTTTTGCTATTATTATTATTGCTACCACCACCATTTACTGTCATTTTTATTATTATTATGTTTTATCATTTTTGAATTTTTCTCTATTCATAAAAAAACACAAAGCAACCTTTCATTGTTGTTCGAATTCCCCTTTTAAACATCATTATTATTATTATGATTTGTGCTATTAATAATAATAATAATAATAATAATAATAATAATAATACTACCAATAAATTATATTTGTATTAATGTTATTATTATTACTACTTTTGCTACTACTACTACTAATATATTATTATTACCATTATTGGTATCAAAATTATTTTTACTATTAATATTATATTATTTTTAATAATTTTAAGGGTATTAAAAACATCTTCAAAAAACCAGATAGAAGGTGTGAAATGGAAATAAACCGAATAACTTTTTGGCTTTATCCTATTCCAAACAGGCCACTGCTTTCAACAGCAGAGCACATTTCCTCCCTCACCCCAGTGCAGTATGGGAGAATCTAGCTGCTTGCCATTGGCAACACAATTTTTTCTTCCTCCAGGCATCCCTCCCTTGTGGTTGAGCCTTGGTTGGTATTTTAGCTGCCTTTTTGTTGGAAAAGGGAATTGTTGCCTAGAGATACATACGTATAATATACTGTATGTATCTCGTCTAGGCAAAGCCTTTTATTTATTTAGTTTTGAATAAAGTGGGGAAGGGTTAGACCTTCTGTCATTTTATTATTGCTGTCTTAAACCCCACTAGGGAGATTCATTGGAGATTTATACTAGTGACTAGTGCAACCAAGAATTAAACCAAGAATGCAACATTTCAGAGTTGTCCCATAAGCGGAGGTGAGGGGAAAATTCTCCAATGGTCTGTCTAATTGATACATTCCCCCACTTTGGAGAGATTTCCTTTAACTTCCTGTTGCATCTCTGGGACAGGAAGTGAAGGGAAAGTTTTGCAGTGGTACAAAGAAATACAATCCTGATAGCACAGATACAAACCAGCCCTAAGAAGAAAGAGACCATAGACCAGTATTTCTTCCCAAAAAAAGTGGCAGCCCAGGTTGGCAGTCTGTTTGTACTCTAAACCTGATACAGACTGTAATACAATCTCATTCCCCAGTAGAAACTCTAACGTAAAGAAAAACAAGAGGAGGCCATTTTGTAAAGTAAACCATGTTTTTTGGTGGTCTGTGTCCCCGTTTACCATCTCTTCTTCTTTCACTGAACAATGTCCCTAGTCAAAAGAAAACCAGGAGCCTTATTTAATCATGTTGAACCGGTTTTATTGGTAAAATGGACACTAGTGGGTCACGTGGTGGGGCATGCTTTTCCTCTTGAAGAACTTCCATTGGACTTTAATCGTAAGCATCCAGTCGTTGACATATAGGCTTTTACAAGCGCATGGGCTGACGTGCGCCTCAAAGGTAAGGGGGCGGACCCTCTCAGAGGGGCAGGGCTTGTGAGCCAGGCGCAAGGGGCCTGCAATTCATTTGCCTGCCTTCTGGGCCTTCTGGGCGGACTTGGTGACCTTTCCGGCACCTCCGGTCTTCTTTTCCACGCTCTTGATGACCCCAACAGCCACAGTCTGCCTCATGTCCCGTACGGCAAAACGCCCTGAAGGAGAGATGATGGGAAGGAGCCTGTCAACACTCAGGTAAAGCTAGAGATATTCATGTCAGAGAAATATAATTTGTACCCAAAATTTTGTAATCCAGACTTTTTTCCCCTAATGTTCACATTAATGCTTTCATAGGTGGTGCCTAGGTTAGCAACGTCATATAATGTCCTTCACGGGTAGTGTCTAGGTCAGCAAGGTTACATAATTGGCCCTCGTCAGATGGTAGCTAGTTAAGCAAGGTTACATAACGGATCTTATGGGTGGAGCATAGGTCAGCAAGGTCACATAATGGCTATTGTGGATGGTGGCTAGGTCAGAAAGGTCACATAACAGGTCTAACGGGTGGAGCCTAAGTCAGCAAGATCACATAATGGTTCTTGTGAGTGATGCCTAGGTCAGAAAGGGCGCATAACGGCTCTTGTGGTTGGTCGTTAGGTTAACAAAGTCGCATAATAGGCTTCAGGGGCCATGCCTAGCTCAATAGGGTCACATTATGGGCCTCCTGAGTGTTGCCTAGTTCAGCAAGGTCACATTATGGCCCTTAAGGGTGGTCTTTAGGTCAGTAAGATCACCTAAAAACCTCATGGGTGGTGCCTAGGTCAGAGATGTCACATAAAACCCTTGAGGATGGTGCTTAGGTAAGCAAGGTCACATAATGGCCCACGTGGCTGGGGCCTAAGTTAGCAAAGTCACATAATGGCTCTTGTGGGTGGTGGCAAGGTCACATAATAACATTAGCCCTCATGGGCTATGTCTAGCTTAACAGGGTCACATTATGGGTCTCATGGGTGTTGCCTAGGTCAGCAAGGTCACATTATGGCCCTTAAGGGGGGTCCTTAGGTCAGCAAGATCACCTAAAAACCTCATGGGCAGCAAGGTCACATAAAGCCCTTGTGGATGGTGCTTAGGTCAGCAGGGTCACATAGTGGCCCACGTGGCTGGGGCTCAAGTTAGCAAAGTCACATAATGGCTCTTGTGGGTGGTGCCAAGGTCACATAATAACATTAGCCCTCATGGGCCATGTCTAGGTCAACAGGATAACATTATGGGCCTTGTGGGTGCTGCCTAGGTCAGTAATGTCACATTAGGCGTGGTCCCTAGGTGGCAAGGTCACATAAAAACATTGTGGATGGTGCCTAGGTTAGCAAGGTCACATAATGGGCCTCACGGGCAGTGCCTAGGTTAGCAAGGTAAAATAATGACGCTTATGGACTGTGTCTAGGTCAGCAGGGTCACATTATGGGCCTTGTGGGTGTTGCCTAGGTCAGTAAGGGCACATTATGGCCCTTAAGGGTGGTCCCTAGGTCAGAAAGCTCACATAAAAACCTTGTTGACGGCGCCTAGGTCAGCAAGGTCACAAAACCCTTGTGGATGGTGCCTAGGTCAGCAAGGTTACATAATGGCCCTCATGGCTGGAGCCTAGGTCAGCAAAGTCACACACAGCCTGCTTCCTGATGCCCATGTCACTTTCTTGGTGGAAGTATCAACAAACCAATTCAAACACCCTAGGAAGGCCCCCTAGATGCCCGTCCCCTTTGTGTTCTACTGAACAGGGGGTCCCAGGAGGATGATATCAAGACAGATTTAAGTATTTACACTACCTGAATTTTAAACCACTTGTAATTATTTTTAAATCAACACATAACTGTATTCATTGGTGTTTTGATATCTTCCTAAAGTTCAGTCTTTATAATAACATCTTAGTATCGGCCCATTAATAATGTTAATGTGTTTGGGCACCCAAACCCTCTACTGTGTAGGGCAATGGTGGGTAATGTACAAGTTATAGACAGCCTCTGATATAACCAAGGGGCCACATATAATATTTAGTATATGTGATGTAAAAAAAGAGTTTCAGAGACTGTGGACATATTGCAGGAGATGGTCAGAGGCTGAAAGTTCTGTAGGTGTAGATGCAGACTGGAGATGGACTGAGACTGGAAACATGAGACAGCTAAAAGATCACTGCATGGCCCCTTTAAAAAATCAATACTCCAACTACTAACTGCTGGGGTCCATAGACAGTACAACAAGTACCCAATGTCTGCATGTGACCTTCAGGCAGCAGGTTTAGGTGTAGGGTCATCAGCCCTGGTTTTCCTCCGTGGCACAGTTTCATCAACTTGTATCAGATGATGTCATATGATAATGCCTTCTTGATATCCAGGCAAGATCATAGAACTTGGGCTAAGGGATTTGCATAGACTAGGGTGCCTGGCTTTTTGGTACCTTTCAGGCATAATATTAACATTTTGTAGCCATCACAGGCTTATCATCCCAATATAAATGTGGCCTAATCTGAACTGCAGTAATGGTGGCTACTCACCAAGTGGAGGGTACTGGGAGAAGCTCTCAACACACATGGGCTTTCCAGGAATCATCTCTACAATGGCTGCATCTCCGGACTTCAGAGCCTTGGGGTTGTCCTCTAGCTTCTTACCGGAACGACGGTCAATCTTCTCCTTTAGCTCTGCAAACTTGCAGGCAATGTGAGCAGTGTGGCAGTCAATGACAGGGGAGTATCCAGCGCTGATCTGACCTGGGTGGTTCAAGATGATCACCTACATAGAAGGAAACCAGGAAAGCTGTAAGTGGGGTAGAAAAAAAGGCCAAAACAAGACTTAAATGAATTCTTAACATGAAACTATGGTGTGCCACTAAATACATATTTACTGTATGTGCTTTGGTTCTTTTAACAGCTTGTTATGGGTCTCCAGAAACCATGGGAGATTATCTCAATTCCTTGAAACATTTCAATAAAGATCCAAGTCACTGTCATTAGTCTAGATTCTAGTAGATGGCAAATGACACACTATTATGTATTATGCTTTAGAGAGGGGGTCTCCAAACTTTCAAAACAAAGGGCCAGTTTACTGCCCTTCAAAATTTAGGGGGGCCGGACTGTGGCCAATGGGAGTAGAAAATGCTCTGGCATTGGTGGGAGTAAAAAATGCCATAGGCTTAGTGGTTAGACGGAGTAAAACAAATTATATTATTGGTTTCAGTAGGAGGAATAGTGTCCTATAATTGGTGTCAGTAGGAGAATTAGTTCGCCATCTCTGGTGTCAGCGGAAGGAATACTATCCCATCATTGATGTTAATGGAAAGAATAGTGCCTCGTATCAGTGAAAGGAATAGTTCCTCAAGGACAAGCTAAAGGTAGAGAGCCACATCCAGCCCGCAGGCCACAGTTTGAAGACCCCTGCTCTAGAGTAGGGGTCTCCAAATGTTGTAAACAAAGAACCAATTTATTGTGCTTCAGACTCTAAGGGGGCCAGACTGTAGACGGTGGGATTAGGAAATGTCCTGGCGTCCACAGGGAGTAAAAAATGCTCTATCTTAGGTGTCAGTTGGAGGAATAATGCTCCATTGTTGATGTCAGTGACAAGAATTAGGCCCCATTGTTGGTGTCAGTGGATGGAATAGTGGCCCAAGGGTCAGCTAAAGGCAAGCTAAGGGCCGCATCTAGCCCCCAGTTTGCAAACCACTACTTTAGAGAAATACAAGGAGGTGTCACTTAGGTCAACAAAAACTTTGACTCTACTTCAGACCAAATATTAACCAGAACAAGGTTTTTCTAGGTGTGTGGATGTGGGCACCAATGAGAATTCAATAGAGAAACAGTATGTGCCCCACTCCAAACAAAGCTCTTCTTGGAGAAATACACCAGAAAGTTTTTTTTTTTTTTTTATTATGACTCAATAGTATGGTTTTTAAGCAAGTTTACAGACCTGAGAAGTGAACTGGGCAGCCTCTTGGGGAGGGTCAGCCTTGCTGTCCCCGCACACGTTGCCACGGCGGATGTCCTTCACAGACACGTTCTTGACGTTGAAGCCAACGTTGTCGCCAGGCAGAGCCTCGCTGAGGGCCTCATGGTGCATCTCCACGGACTTCACCTCAGTGGTGATGTTCACTGGGGCAAAGGTCACCACCATGCCAGGTTTCAAGATGCCAGTCTCTACCCGACCCACGGGTACTGTGCCGATACCTGCAGAGCATAGGGAAACCTTCTCCAGCAAACAGAGAAATACTTACTAAGCTGGACTAACAGCAAGGAGCTTGAATGTACGTGAAACTGAATTTAGGTAACAGTTAAATTTCTAGCCTGCATGAGGATAAAGCTTCTTCTAGACCAGCCTTTCTCAACCTTTTCAACACAGAGGAACCCTTGAAATAAATTTCTGGTCTCGGGTGAACCCCTGCTAAAAATGAAAAATCTACAACTCATGACACATTAGTGTGACAGTCAGGGGGAAGAATGCTCCTTACTCTTGTCATCATTGGAAAGAATTACCCATTTACAGATAGCTAAAAGGAACAATGGTGTCATTGGAAACTTATCTGAGAGGCATAAAATGCCCATTGCTCAAGGAACCCCTAGCAACCTCAGGAGGAACCCTAGGGTTCCACGGAACCCTGGTTGAGAAACCCTGTTCTAGACCAATATATGTCTGAATCCCTCCCATGATATCCTGCTGCCACCATCTGCTGCTGTAAAGTCACATGACTATCCTAGAAGAGGAAAACATCATTTAATCATCTACCACCTTTCCTGTAATTCTCCATGTCTATCCATGTCTACCATGACTTCTTCATGCCTAGCCAATTTTGTTTTGCTATTTTTGGATAAAGACAGGAATGGTCAAAAGCCCTGTTTCTTTTTTTGGTGTCTTGGTGCCTTGGGGAAGCTTCTCCTTGACCTCCTATTCCATAGACACAACAGGAAGTGAGAGGAGAGGAAATCTTTGTAAAGTGAGGAGAAATTCCCCATGACAGTTATCGCCAGAGCATGCGTTCCCATTGTAAATGGTTACCGCTGCAAATAAAGATGGTGAATCTCAGTGGGAACCCAAGACAACAATGAAAACCAAAGTTGGGGTTCCAACCCTACCCTTCTTTATCGAATATGTACAAATAATGGGCTACACATGTACTGTAATATATCCACGTTTGGTGCTCCTCTACCTTGGACCACTCAAAGCCCATTGTTCCAAGAAAACAAGCAGTAAGCAATATGGCCCTCATGGCTTGGGTCTAGGTCAGCAAAGTCGCATAATGGCTCCTGTGGGTGGTGGCAAGGTCACATAATAGCCCTCATGGGCCATTTCTAGGTTAACAGGGTAACATTATGGCCCGTGTGAGTGTTGCCTAGGTCTACAATATCACATTGTAGACCTAGAGTGGTTCCTAGGTAGCAAGGGCAAATACAGATGGTGAATTTCACAATTGGGAGCCCACAGCAACAATGAAAATCATAGTGGGGTTCCAACCCTTCCCTTCTTTAGCAAAAACGTAAAAATAATGGGCTACAGAATTGAGAGGAAGTAGAACTAGGTGAATCAGTGATGGGAAGGATCTGGGTAACCTAGTAGCCAAGATATTTTTTTGTTTTTTTTTTTAACTGGAAAGGAGTAAAAATTGTCAGGTTCTGTAGGCAAACCAGCAAGTGAGAGGTTATCTCTCCAAAGTATGTGAAGTTCTCTATTAGTATCACCACAACAAGAGTTCTCATTGGAAGATTTCCCCTCTATTTGTGTTCTGGTGACAGCTCATATTTTTGGATTTTCCTTCATTTTCAGTTCCAATGACGATGGCCACAAGGACAAACAGTAGGGGGGGAAAACTCCACAGCACGAACACAGAATAAATATAGATTCCACTCCCTCATCACTTTATAAAAACTACCAAAACGTTTTGGCACATCAAGAGGTCCCACATCTATTGGGCTTCATGTTTATGAAGCAAACTTCACACTCTGTAGGATACATTGTAATCTGATTTTATAATCTCCTTTGGATCTATCTAAAAACTAAGTAGTCCATTGGCCTGTCTGATTGAATACAACTGTTTAGTTTGACCCTCACATGACATTGCTGTTAATAAAAAGATTGTTAGGTAAGCCCTCAAATTATATACTGTAGTTGTTGATGTATCTAAAGAACGTTGCACAGAGCTTGTAGAATCATATACTTCTTAAAGCAACCTGTCCTTTCCTGCCCTGAAGCCATAATGTTTCACCACCCTCTGTTGCTTATAGCCACCCAAGTTCCAATATTAATTTGCAGCAGATGTTTGGTTCAGCATTGTGAGAGCTGTCTCTTACATCACAGCTCTCCTGCTCTGCAGTGAAGTTGCTTTAATGCTACTTACCTCCAATCTTGTAGACATCTTGGAGGGGCAGTCTGAGAGGTTTGTCTGTGGGGCGAGTTGGGGGCAGAATTGTGTCCAAAGCTTCCAGGAGAGAAACTCCACTGGCATTGCCTTCCTTTCTCTCCACCTTCCATCCCTTGAACCAAGGCATCTAAAGAACCAAGAGGAACATAAGAGACAACCCAAATGCAGAAACCAATCAAAGGATGAGAAATTCAATCAATACAAACAACATATACTGTACATTCTGAAACATTTCAAGTGGTAATAGCATAAACATCTCATCATATAAATGTCTGGCCTGGGGGGGGGGGGGGGGGGAGTCAATGAAAAAAAAAAGGAGAACCTTTCACTAAGTTGGGTAAAGTGAACAGGGTTTGAAACCTCTGTCCAGTTTTAGTTGCTGTCCGTGTTTTGTTAGAGAGATTGTTCCTCACTTTATGTCCTACAGGCAAGACAAAAGACAATGGAAATCTGCCCAAAGGGGAGGAGAGATCATTACATTGTTAGAATATGTTCCATCACTAGTACCCATTGTATGTAGGCCTGGAAGGTACCAGTTGGAAACTGTCAATGCGTGTCTGAGCCCAGTTGTTGTCTACTCTGATTTTGCCTCCTGAGACCTCTTTCTATCACATCTTTAATAAGGTTCTTCTGTATAGACTGGTGCTCCTCCAGCCTAAAGTGGTCTTCAGCAGTGTCACCTTGGCAGCGATGGTCTACAAAATGCCTAGTAGAAAACTTCATCCTCACCACCAGTGTCTCTGGTGAAGAGTTGGTCCTCAATAACCTGCTTTATAGAAGTGTCCTACTACTGGGTCTCCAGATGTCTCTCCAGTTCCAGGCTTACTTGGGTTTCCTGACCCTCTCTTCCTTTCCTCTGTCCTGGTCGACCAGCAGAGCCTGGAAGACAGACAGGTAGTGTCTACCTTTCCATCTACTAATGGATTCCAGGCATACAATACTGACAACAGCTAACTTTAAAGTGAACCTGTTAGTACAACAATCTGATGCTGACTTATATCCAGATATCCATCATCCTGATCGTTGCTTGCCTACCTAGTAGGTCTTAGACCTGGAACAACCAGCACATTCCAAAACAATGGTGTCAAACTCAATTTGATTGCGGGCCACATCAGCCTTATGGTTACTCTCTAAGGGCCAGTTTTATCTGTAAGACTAGATGTCCAGAGCATCTGACTTCCCCTTACATCAGATGTCAAGAGACCCCCCCACCATCACAAATCAAGAGTCCCCCACCATCCCTTACATCGCAGTGCACCCCCCTTATCTTGTGCTGCTGCCATGTGTAACGTTCTGGCGTTTGTTTTAGTGAACTGGATTTTCAGCTGCAGAATTTCCACTCAGTAGTCCTGTAGAGATGTGTTGAATCACCATATCCAACTCTCCAGACTCATCATTGTGGCCCAGCCTGCTTCAGCATGCACATATACAGACACTCAGATAAGATGTTCCTGGAGTGATAGTTTGTATGCGATAGTATAGAGATGATGTGCTGAAAGACAGGCGTGAGTAGTGATAGCAATGATAGGCACTCAAGTAGTAATGTTCAGGAGTGTTAGCAGATGGTGATAGATAGTATGCAGGTAGGTTAGCAATCATGTATAAGTAACAGGTGGTAGGGGACAGCAGATGAATGTACAGGAGATGCTAACTTAGTGCAAGGGTATAGATGGTAGTAGACTCAAGAGCTAGCAATCTATGTAACAGTGCAGATGATAGAAATAGTAATGCATAGATAGCAACAGTCTTTAGTATGCAAGAGTAGATAGTGTAAGTTGATAGGAAGGAATCCCCTGCGGGGTACTTATCACTAGTTGGTTTAGAGAGGTGAGGGGTCCAGTAGTGAGATAAGGATCTGGTAGAGATACAGGATCAGTAGCGAGATATAGGACCAAGTAGCGAGATACAGGATCAGTTGCGAGATACAGGATCAAGTAGCGAGATACGGGATCAAGTAGCGAGACTAGGATATAGTTGGTAGTAGACTCAAGAGCTAGCAATCTATGTAACAGTGCAGATGATAGAAATAGTAATGCATAGATAGCAACAGTCTTTAGTATGCAAGAGTAGATAGTGTAAGTTGATAGGAAGGAATCCCCTGCGGGGTACTTATCACTAGTTGGTTTAGAGAGGTGAGGGGTCCGGTAGTGAGCTAAGGATCAGGTAGCGAGATACAGGATCAGTAGCGAGATACAGGATCAAGTAGCGAGATACAGGATCAAGTAGCGAGACTCCGGTCTATCCAGATATTGGGGAAATAGCTGGAGGCTTCGGCAGCGTCAGACAAGGCTGTATAACAGGCGGTTGCACGAACGCCTTGTGAGTGAAAGCCGGCGATTGAAATAGCCGCTCAGAGCCGCGCCTAGTGATGACGTCCTGAGAGTTAAAGGGACAGGTAGCTATATGCGTTCCACCTACCTGAATGGTGGAACACAATGCGGAAATAAGAGGCTGGAAGGGTACCGAAGGTACCAGGATCTTACAGAACCCCCCCGTAAGGCCGGCTCCGGAAGGCCTATAGCACTGGTCTCTCCGGGTATTTGGAGTGGAACCTTCGTATTAAGCCTGGGAGCGTGAACGTCATAAGTAGGCATAGCTTTCAATGCTTCTTCAAATAACCACAGATCCTCCCTACGTACCACCGTGCCATTAGAAGCGCTTGTGCAGTCAGGTGCAAGAACCTCAATATTTTGATTGGAAGCTATAAGGGTGCTTGCCAAAACAGGAATTTCTTTAGGTAGTGGTACAGGAGGTTTTTTAGAACATGGTACAGGGTTCACTGGAGTTGAAGGAAGGGCTTCTACAGGAGTATCTATTCCAACATTTGCCAAATTCTGGGTGTCCTTTTCTGATATAGAACGGGGACAGGGCTGGCAACAGCCTTGGCAATTTCCAGGCTGTTTTTCAGGGAAGACAGCACGGATTTGCTTGGCCTCCACTGGGAGAGCCATAGGCCTAGATGGTTGGGTTGGGCAAGATGTAATGAAATGTCCCCCCTCTCCACAATAAAAACAAAGGCCACAGATTCTCCTGTGATCTTTTTTTTGTAAAGACAGCCTAGTATGCACGGTACCAATCTCCATAGGCTCTTCATCAACTTCTGGAGGACCAGGGTCTAAAGAAGGTGTGTCAGAGTGACAAGGCTGACTGTTTAAGGCAGGCTTGTACCATGACCAGGCAGAATCACCATACTCATTTGGTTTTCTTTTTTCCGTAGGTACCCGGGGTCTGCGGGAACCTGGAGCAGGTTTAGGAGTAGGTTTTTGGGAGGGGAGACACTGAGAGTGCATGGCAATTGTAAATGACTCCCAATTGTCTAGGATAGGACTTTTCTCTTGCAGTTTCTGGTATGCCCATGTTTTCATCTTTCCGGAAAGCAAATTAATGGCAGCATGAACTTTAATAAAGTCATTATGATAGGTCCTGGGCTTAAGGACAAATAGGAGCTCACAATCCATCCGGAAAAAAAAAAAAAAATGAGGAACGGGAACCATCAAACCTGTCTGGTAACAGGACAAGGGGTTCTGGGGGTTGAGCAGCAGTAGGCTGTGACACAGAAGCTAATTGCTTTTTTAAGGTATGGTTTTTGTTTAGTATTTCAGTAAGAGTCTGAACTAACCCATCTACCTTTTGTGTTAGGTGCATCACATGAGTGGCTAATTCTGCTGAATCCATTTTTTCGGGTTCGTGCAATCTGTAACGCTCTGGCGTTTGTTTTAGTGAACTGGATTTGCAGCTGCAGAATTTCCACTCAGTAGTCCTGTAGAGATGTGTTGAATCACCATATCCAACTCTCCAGACTCATCATTGTGGCCCAGCCTGCTTCAGCATGCACATATACAGACACTCAGATAAGATGTTCCTGGAGTGATAGTTTGTATGCGATAGTATAGAGGTGATGTGCTGAAAGGACAGGCGTGAGTAGTGATAGCAATGATAGGCACTCAAGTAGTAATGTTCAGGAGTGTTAGCAGATGGTGATAGATAGTATGCAGGTAGGTTAGCAATCATGTACAAGTAACAGGTGATAGGGGACAGCAGATGAATGTACAGGAGATGCTAACTTAGTGCAAGGGTATAGATGGTAGTAGACTCAAGAGCTAGCAATCTATGTAACAGTGCAGATGATAGAAATAGTAATGCATAGATAGCAACAGTCTTTAGTATGCAAGAGTAGATAGTGTAAGTTGATAGGAAGGAATCCCCTGCGGGGTACTTATCACTAGTTGGTTTAGAGAGGTGAGGGGTCCAGTAGTGAGATAAGGATCTGGTAGAGATACAGGATCAGTAGCGAGATATAGAATCAAGTAGCGAGATACAGGATCAGTTGCGAGATACAGGATCAAGTAGCGAGATACGGGATCAAGTAGCGAGACTAGGATATAGTTGGTAGTAGACTCAAGAGCTAGCAATCTATGTAACAGTGCAGATGATAGAAATAGTAATGCATAGATAGCAACAGTCTTTAGTATGCAAGAGTAGATAGTGTAAGTTGATAGGAAGGAATCCCCTGCGGGGTACTTATCACTAGTTGGTTTAGAGAGGTGAGGGGTCCGGTAGTGAGCTAAGGATCAGGTAGCGAGATACAGGATCAAGTAGCGAGATACAGGATCAAGTAGCGAGACTCCGGTCTATCCAGATATTGGGGAAATAGCTGGAGGCTTCGGCAGCGTCAGACAAGGCTGTATAACAGGCGGTTGCACGAACGCCTTGTGAGTGAAAGCCGGCGATTGAAATAGCCGCTCAGAGCCGCGCCTAGTGATGACGTCCTGAGAGTTAAAGGGACAGGTAGCTATATGCGTTCCACCTACCTGAATGGTGGAACACAATGCGGAAATAAGAGGCTGGAAGGGTACCGAAGGTACCAGGATCTTACACCATGAAAGAGCTGGAGCAGAGCTGGGTAGCAAAAAGTGCAGGGTCTGGAGGAGGACCAGAAGAGGGCTGGAGTCATCTGCAGGAGTCTTCTGAATGTTGAGACCAGGTGAGGCAGAGACAAGGGGGTGCTGCAGCTGTACACAGAAGTGCAGGATCTTGTGGAGGAGTTCTGTCCTCTTTGCTGCGGACTGCTAAGATATGGGGGGCCGGAGACGAGAGGGGGTGCCGCAGCTGCAGGAGAGGTGTGAGAGCTACATGAAAGGGCCTGGCTGGTCAGATTTGGCCCATGGGCCTTGTGATTGAGACATGTGTTCTAAAAAGTCCAAACTTTCACCCTGGTCAGGGGCTCACAAATCAGTGAAGCAAGGGATCAGGATGACAACACCTTTAACAAACAAGTCAGCAATGGCTGCCCCTATATTTCTTTCCAAACAGGTCCCCTTTAAATGTTCTCAATACCAATCATCTAAAATTGTTTACTCCCTAATGAATGTCATAAGGTCTCTTTAGGTTCCTTGGCCCCTCCGGACGTCTACTAGCCCCGCCCACCCTCTTTTAGCAGCCCAGGAATAATCTATTAAAGCCCTTTGAATGAAGAGTGATATAAAGGCCTTGTTTGGATGGCAGAGGTTCTTCTTGTCACAGTGCTGGCAGGCTGCCCCGGTCTTTTTATAACAGGCTTTATAGGATCTGATGTCCGCGGAATGTTCTGGAAGGGCCAGATAGACAGAGTGATGAGTCAGGGCCCCGTACAGCTAAATGAAGACATTGCGGGGGGAGGAGGCGGCCATGGCGTTTTTCAGCGCTGAGTGCAGGCTTGCTTTCCTCAAGAGATCAGCACCTGCAATCAGCACATCACAGCATACACACCTCTTAGTCACATGACCAGAAGCCGGCGGCGTTACATGCCGGTGTTACATGGACACACAGCAAACATCAGATACTAAAGATTTTTCAAAGCTTAATTTTTCAAAAAGTCTGTAGAGAAGAAATATCTACATCAAGAAGTGCAAACCTAAAGTGTAGCTTTCCCAAAAACACAACAAAAATTGACCCATGTACATTTTTCTATTAAAAATTGATATAAATAAAATATGTTATTAACACCACTGTGTCAAAAACATCCCCAGGGTTCGGACTTTAGCCAAATTTAACAGGCCTTTCACGACTGCAGCAGCTTGTGCAACCACCACAGAGGGTGGAACTAAGAGCTGTAAAACATTTTTGCTGCAATTCAGGGCTATTTCAAACATGAGCAGGAGGTGAAGGATGAAATGTTTGACACTTGGCAGGTAGAGCAAACCTCTAATGGAGTCCAAATGCAACATTTTCCTTTTTGATTTAATTTTACCTTTGATAACAAAGTTCCCAAAGCACTGAAATTATATATATAATACAATAGGGACACAATTCTGAATGGCTAGTGCCCAATCTTGCTAGGATTGCAATGTTTAATGAGTCAGTCCATCCAAACCTGGTATTTCAGTGTTTGATGGATGCTGCATAATTAAACTCCCTGACAGTTTCCTCTACCACTTTGTGAGACCCCCCAGATCTACACACCTGCTGTGCTCATTGTGAGGGTTTCCAACTATCCCTGCACTGAGCTCTTGGGTCTGTACTCCTGCTGTACCCATTATGAGGAGCTCCCACCATCCCTGCACGGAGTTTCTGGGTCTGTACTCCTGCTGTGCCCATTATGAGGAGCTCCCACCATCCCTGCATGGAGTTCCTGGGTCTGTACTCCTGCTGTGCCCATTATGAGGAGCTCCCACCATCCCTGCACGGAGTTCCTGGGTCTGTACTCCTGCTGTGCCCATTATGAGGGGCTCCCACCATCCCTGCACGGAGTTCCTGGGTCTGTACACCTGCTGTGCCCATTATGAGGGGTTCCCACTTTCCCTGTGCTGAGTTACTGGGTCTGTACACCTGCTGTGCCTATTATGAGGAGTTTCCACCATCCCTGTGCTGAGTTCCCAGCCCTGTACACCTGCTGTGCTCATTATGAGGAGTTTCCACCATCCCTGTGCTGAGTTCCCGAGTCTATACACCTGCTCTGCCAATTATGAGGGGTTGTCAAAGGAAAAGATTCATAAGTTGCACATCATGAAGCAGACCCATGTGCATGAAGTGAGATGAATTGCAGCATCAGCCGGAATCCAGCCAGGCCACGCCCCCAACGTGCTTCGCTCCGCCCCTTAGAGCTTAATCATCCTTCATGGGACTTCATGATGTGTGGCTTATGGATCTTTTCCTTTAACCGGTTGCCGACTGCGCACAGTATATTTACTGCGGCAGTCGGCCCCGGCCAGGCAGAGTGACGTAGGTCTACGTCGCTCGCCTGTCACTCCTTCTAGAGCCAATAGCGGGCGGGCGCGCGCCCGCTGAGGCGCGCGCCCGCTGAGGCTCGTTCACGGAGGAGTGCGGGAGTGTGACTAGCGGACCCGATGTCCGCCGGTCACACTACGATCGCCGGTACAGCGGGAGAAAGACAGAGCGGCTTGTGTAAACAAGCCGCCTGTCAGTTCTCCCTGTGTAAAAGTGAAGATCAGACAGTTCTACTATGTAGAACTGTTGATCTTCGTTTTTACACTAGTAGACCTGTCCCTGCACAGTTAGAATCACGCCCCTAGGACACACTTAACCCCTCCCTGTCCAATACTGTTAACCCCTTCCCTGCCAGTGTCATTTTTGCAGTAACAGTGCATATATATAGCACTGATTACTGCAGTAATGTCACTGGTACCCCCAAAAGTGTCAAAAATGTCAGTCAAGGGTCCGATCTGTCCGCCGCAATGTCGCAGTACCGCAAAAAAATCGCAGATCGCCGCCATTACTCGTTAAAAAAAAAAACACCAAAAATGACAAAAATCTTTCCCTTTGTTAGTAAACGCGATAACTTTTGCGCAAACCAATCAAAATACGCTTTTTGCGATTTTTTTTACCAAACATATGTAGCATAAAACAAATTGGCCGAAAATGTAAAAAAATTTTGATTTTTACATTTTTTTTGGGGGGAATTTCATATAAAAAAAAGTGAAAAATATTGTTGTTTTTGCAAAAATTACGCTCTTTTTTTGTTTATAGCGCGTGATCAAAAAATCGCACAGGTGATCAAATACCACCAAAAGAAAGCTCTGTTTGTGGGAAAAAAAGGACGTGAAATTCGTTTAGGTACAGCGTCGCTCGACCGCGCAATTGTCCGTTAAAGTCACGCAGTAAAAAATCGCAAAAAACCCTCTGGTCTTTTAGCAGGAAAATCCTCCGGTGGTAAAGTGGTTAAAAAAAAAGGTCCAGCTTGGAGCCAGGATGAGCTCCCTGTCCCTGCCTGCACTCACAGCGGTCCAGTTGGACTTTACCTCTCTACCTGAGCGGCATCTAAATGTTTTCTTTTCGGGTCACATTATTAGGGGTTCCCAACCATCCCTGTGTCGAATTCCCAGGTCTGTACACCTGCTGTTCCCATTATGAGGGGTTCCCACCATCCCTGTACTGAGTTCCCGGGTCTGTACACCTGCTGTGCCCATTATGAGGGGTTCCCACCATCCCTGTACTGAGTTCCCGGGTCTGTACAGTACACCTGCTGTGCCCATTATGAGGGGTTCCCACCATCCCTGTACTGAGTTTCCGGGTCTGTACACCTGCTGTGCCCATTATGATGGGTTCCTGCCATCCCTGTACTTAGTTCCCGGGTCTGCACACCTGCTGTGCCCATTATGATGGGTTCCCGCCATCCCTGTACTTAGTTCCCGGGTCTGCACACCTGCTGTGCCCATTATGATGGGTTCCCGCCATCCCTGTACTTAGTTCCTGGGTCTGTACACCTGCTGTGCCCATTATGAGGGGTTCCTGCCATCTTTGCACTGAGGTCCCAAGTCTGTACAGCTGTTGTTGATATGCAACCACGGTGATTCCATGCAGCTGTTGGAAGCTTCAGCACACTTCAGCTGTCTACTATAGAACTGCTAACACTATCCAGATGCTGTGCTATGGTGAGAAAGTCCAGTGTGTTAGTCCTAAATTGATAATATATTCCGATAGAATTCAGATTAGTTGGGATTTTCACAGTACTTCTGCCTAAGTCTGCAGTCACTTCTAGAGGCTTTTTCATTAAAGGGGAACAATATTCTTAAGGTAGACCTCCAGACAAGTAGAAAACCACAGTACAGGGCCCCATGTGAACCAGCAGGGTGAGTCGGTGAGTCCCTGTCTATCGTGTCACTTACATTGGGGGATGGCTCCAGCATGTTGTCCCCGTGCCAACCAGAGATGGGCACAAAGGGCACGGTGGCCGGGTTGTAGCCAATCTTCTTGATGTAGGCGCTGACCTCCTTCACAATCTCATCATATCGCTTCTCGCTGTATGGTGGCTCGGTAGAGTCCATTTTATTGATGCCTACGATCAGCTGCTTCACACCCAGGGTGTACGCCAGCAGGGCATGCTCTCGGGTCTGCCCGTTCTTGGAGATTCCGGCCTCAAACTCACCCACACCGGCCGCCACGATCAGCACTGCGCAGTCCGCCTGCAAGGGGTGGGAAAGAGAGTGATTATCTAATGGACATCTATCTATCCAATTATCCCATCCATCAACCAACCATCCATCAATCAACCATCCATACATTTATATACCCTTCTATCTATCCACCCATCTATCTATCTCTCCATCCTTCTTTATCTTTCTTTCTATCTATCTATCTGTATGTCTATTCCTCCATCCCTCCATCCTTGTCACCTGTGATGTTCCAGTAATCATGTTCTTGATGAAGTCACGATGTCCGGGAGCGTCGATGATGGTGATGTAATATTTGGTGGTCTCGAACTTCCAGAGAGAGATGTCGATGGTGATTCCTCTCTCCCGTTCTGCCTTCAGCTTGTCGAGAACCCAGGCGTACTTAAAGGAGCCCTTCCCCATCTGTAAGGAGAGAAGATCACACATTATAATGGGCTCCACCTGGGGCAGACCCTTCCCTTACCTTGTGTCATATGTACACCTATGTATGGCTGTCCTCCTCAAGGTATTTGATCTTTTATCCCATACAACAACTGTTTTGTGCCTTCATGATTCCTTACTATAAGTCAACCATACAGGGTCTGTCTGAAAATAAAGTCTTTGCAGTCTTTAATGATATGAAACACCCACAATATCACAGTCTATCAGCAGCCATGTGATCTCCACTGCCAGGGCTTTATGTTTCCTATTCACAGATGCAAAGCTTTACTTTTAACTCGAAATAATGATATGAATTAGTGATGTAGGCACATCAGATGAAGTCTGGATTTAATAAGGTGTCGAGTGTGTCAATGGTAAGGCTGTCCACAAGGTTTAGGAGTGTGTCTATGGGAATGTTTGACCATTCTTCCAGAAGTGCATATGTGAGGTCAGGCACTGATGTTGGATAAAAAGGCCTGGCTCGCAGTCTCTGCACTAATTCATCCCAAAGGTGTTCTATCGGGCTGAGGTCAGTCAAGTTCCTCCACCCCAAACTAGCTCATCCATGTCTTTATTGTGCAATGGTCCAAATCATTTGGTGGAGGGGGGATTTTGGTGTGGGGTTGTTTTTCAGGGGTTGGGCTTGGCCCCTTAGTTCCTGTGAAGGGAACTCTTCAGGTGTCAGGATACCAAGACATTTTGGACAATTTCATGCTCATAACTTTGTGGGAACAGTTTGGGGATGGCCTCTTCCTGTTCCAACATGACTGCACACCAGTGCACAAAGCAAGGTCCATAAAGACATGGATGAGCGAGTTTGGGGTGGAGGATCGTGAATGGTCTGCACAGAGTCCTGACCTCATCTCGATAGAAAACCTTTGAGATGAATTAGAGCGGAGACTGCGAGCCAGGCCGTCTCTTCAACATCAGTGCCTGGCCTCACAAATGCGCTTCTGGAAGAATGGTCAACCATTCCCATAGACAAACTCCTGAACCTTGTGGACAGCCTTCCCAGAAGAGTTGAAGCTGTTATAGCTGCAAAGGGTGGGCCAACTCAATATTGAACCCTACGGACTAAGACTGGGATGCCATTAAATTTCATGCGTGTGTAAAGTCAGGCGTCCCAATACTTGTGACAATATAGTGTATGTTATAGTAGATGTAAGCACTAACTGAATGACACTATCTGGGTAAAGCATGGGGAATCATAAACAGTCACCCCTTTTTTTATTCCCTTTAGCCCCGTACACACGTACCGAATGTCGGCCGAACGATCGGTCGTCTTTTGTCTGGGGGTGTCCTGTCGGCTAAAAAGTGCAAAAGACTGCACACGAATTTTGTCGGCCAACAACAGCCGACTGCAGAAGTGATGTCATGTGATGGTTAACTTTCCCTGTGTTTTTTCTTTTCTGAGCATGCCCAGTCTTGCTAATCTGCTGTTTGTCGGCCCGAAATCTGTACTGACTGGCGAACAATCGGCCGTTCTGGTGACGGCCAACAAAAATTTTATAGCCTGCACACCCGATTCTGTTCGGCCGAAAAGTCGCTGTCGGTTGTCGGAAGCATCATACTAACAAGCCGACAATCGGCCGATCGTTCGGCGGCCGAATATATTTACGGCCGACAATCGGTACGTGTGTACGGGGCTTTAGTTGCATTTCGATGCTGCTGATTTCCTGCAGCCACTTTGCAGTCACTTTCTGTCTACAAGCACTACAGGGATGGCTGCATGGCTTTCTCAGGGCGGGTTTCATGATGGTGACTACAGTGGAACATGGCTGTGCAATGTGCATCTTCTGGTCCCCACTGGAATCAAATGGAAGAGGGTGACAACAATCAGGAGACAGGGACAGAGCATTGTCACCCCATAGCTGGAAGTGCCTCAACAAGGACCTTCATGGCAGGATCACTGGGGAATACTTTAGATCTGTCCTTCAGCCTTCCCTTAAGTCTTGCACAGTTGTACCGGCTCCTCTCCTGCACTGAAATGGCTTACTCTGATTTCACTGTACACTGCGGGCTTCTTACAATGTGCATTAGAAGCTGCAGCAATTCAGATAGAACCCGCTGCATTTCCTGGTTGGAGAACATCCAGAATCATCTAGCTCTTTTCACCCCAGCCTTGGCTCACCCCTTTCATGCCTTGGATTTCAGTTCTTTAAATCATAGAGGCTCAACATCATCTAATGTAAATGTGTATAACCGCGCTAATAAATTAATTAACGAGCTGCAACTTATAGTGAGATAACACAAATATAAAAGCTGCGCTGAATGAATGAAAAGTGATAAATAAATATCAAATATAATAATCACTGTGCATAACCAAAAAAATGTATATGCATGATATAAGTAAAGTCCTTAAAGTGAAATAAATCAAAAAGTTCAATAAAGGTGAAACGTGATCAAGAATGATATATATATATATATAAACACGTGATGTGTTATCCTCCACCGCTGAGCACCAATCCACCGTTACATGCGAATCTGCTTACCAAATGGCATATAAAAAGAAGCATTTTAAGGGTCCAAAGAGCTCCAGACATCCACCATAAACGGAGATAATAAGGGCTCCGTAGTGTAAACCAGTATAAAAAGTTTATTAAAATAAAAAGAATAACACTTACAGTGTGTAGAGCAATATGCGCTTTAAATGGTTAACAAAGCCGGCCGGCTTATCGCTCTGCCCGTCCTTCCGGGTAATGCTGGTGACGTCAGCACGCAGTGACCCGACGCGTTTCGTCACAACTGGCGTCTTCCTAAAAATGTGAGAGGAGTGCTGGCCTTTGGTGATACTTACTGCCTCTATTCCTGAGTCTGCTCCTATCTGGTTGATAGTCCTGCTGGAATCGTTGAATACTGGTCCATTATTGCAGTGGCTGTTTGGCTTCCTTTTATATGCCATCTGGTAAGCAGATTCGCAAGTAACAGTGGATTGGTGCTCAGCGGTGGAGGATAACACATCACGTGTTTATATTTATATCACTCTTCTTGATCACGTTTCACCTTTATTGGACTTTTTGGTTTATTTCACTTTAAGGACTTTACTCATATCATGCATATAATTTTTTTTTGGTTATGCACAGTGATTATTATATTTGATATTTATTTATCACTTTTCATTCATTCGGCGCAGCTTTTTTGCTTAACATCATCTGCCTGCAAATACAGCCTGACTAGGAACGCCCACTCCTCCAGAATGACACCCACTTATTAGCATGCTTTGATATTTGCATAACTCCTCCCACTGCTTTCATCAGGCCTGAGGGCTCTTAACCACTTAAGCCCCGGAAGATTTTACCCCCTTCCTGACCAGGGCCTATTTTGCGATTCGGCACTGCTTGACTTTAACGGACAATTGCGCAGTCGTGCGACGCTGTACCTAAACAAATTTTACATCCTTTTTTTCCCACAAACAGAGCTTTCTTTTGGTGGTATTTGATCACCTCTGCGATTTTTTGATCATGCACTATAAACAAAAAAAGTGCGTCAATTTTGCAAAAATAACAATATTCTTCACATTTTTTTATATGAAATTCCCCCCAAAAAAAAAGTAAAAATCAAAATTTTTTAACATTTTAGGCCAATTTGTTTTATGCTATCTATGTTTAGTAAAAAAAAATCGCAAAAAGCGTATTTTGAATGGACACACGGAGCTGTGGCTCGGCTCGGGTGCCCCTATGGCAAGCTGCTTGCTGTGGAGGCACTCAACAGGAGGGAGGGGCCAGGAGCGCCAGCGAGGGACCCGAGAAGAGGAGGGAGGGGTAGCCTGTGCAAAACCAACTGCACAGAGGAGGTAAGTATAACATGTTTGTTATTTAAAAAAAAAAGACTTTAGTATCACTAATGTAATGAAAACAGAAAGGTTTTATTTCTATTGATAGGGAGGGAAAGGAGGAAGCAGGGAAGCCCAAATATAAGCAGATTAAAATCCAGCTTTAATGAAAGTCACAGATCTAAATAATATTAAAAGTCACATGACCATGGTAAAGCTTCTATGAGCTGATTGGACTGAGTGATGAGTGATTGAGTTGGGATGAGTGACTGGGCTTACGTAGATTATTTATTATTATTATTATTATTATTATTATTCATTATGTATTAATATTTGTTTATTATTATTATTTTTTCATAATTATTATTATTTATTACTTAGGATGAGTTATTAGGATGAGTGAATGGGAAAAATGATTGGTCTTACATGGATTATTTATTATTATTATTTTTATTATTAATATTTTTGTTATTATATTTATTTATGACTTGGGAGGAGTTATTGGGCTTACCGTACATAAATGATTGCACTTTGGAATGATAGCTTTTTCATAGTTTTTATTTATTGTTTATTCTTTATGGTAGTTTATTATTTATAAACTACCATAAAGAATAAACAATAAATAAAAACTATGAAAATAATAGAGTAAGGGATTTATGCCTAATAAAATATTTATTATTATTATTATTTATTACTTGGGATGAGTAATTGGGTTTACATAGATTATTTTTTATTAATGTTTTTTTATGTATTATTTAATAATAATATTTACTATTTTATTACTTGGGATAAGTGATTGGGTTTACATAGATTATTTATTATTATTGTTTTTCTATGTATTATTTATTAATAATATTAACTATTTTATTACTTGAGATGTATTTAGAAACGTTCCGTTTATGATCTCCACCAGGCGATGGTTGATTCTAGCACAGTGTTTCTCAACTCCGGTCCTCAGGGCACACTAACAGGCCAGATTTTAGGTATTACCTTGGGGAGATGCAGACTAGAATACTGCAATCACTGAGCAGCAAATAATATCACCTGTGATGCATTTCAGTTTTCTTGCAAACCTGGCCTGTTAGTGTGCCCTGAGTTGAGAAACACTGTTCTAGCACATACAGAG
The DNA here is from genome assembly GCF_965119305.1 of Pelophylax lessonae. NCBI lineage: Eukaryota > Metazoa > Chordata > Amphibia > Anura > Ranidae > Pelophylax > Pelophylax lessonae. The sequence goes on from NC_138778.1 coordinate 204,664,689, forward strand.
GGCACAGTGTGATCAGCATCCTGAATGAGCCCATCGCCTGCGCCCGTGAACGGGTTAAGGTCACCGATCCCCCCGGCGCAGTCTCGCATTTCCTAGCTGTGCGTAGCTGATAGGACAGTGTGCCCTCTGCAACGCACACAGCAAATGGAGCCTTCCAGCTCAGCTATAATTAAACCTGGCAAGCGGCAGCTCTCTCCGCACCCTCCGCGCCCAGCTGCTGCTGTTGATCACTGCGGCCCAGCGTGGATATCTCTAGAACACAACGCTCTCTGTGAGCTGTCGCCGCCATCTGCATCTCAGCCTCTCCTGGGCCTCCGCTGAGTCAGTCCCAAGGATAGGAGGACGGCCAATGCCTGCCATTTACCATCCTGATTTAACCTTAATAATATATGACATCCTACTGCTATCAGGAGCAACCTCACAGTACAGCTTCACTATAACCAGAGGGGGAAGGCTACGGAGCCAGCTGTCTAGGGTGTAGAATAAAACAGGGGCACAATATCACATTTTGGAAACTAATTGCCATTAAAAGGTGACTGTGAGGTCTAAGGATGTGGCTGACTGCTGAATCAAATATTATATTTTTAATAAGAGATCCGTAAAAGGTTGCAACCTTGAGAGGGGCAATTAAAATGTAACTGGGGGACATTGTTGGCTACATACACTATATTACTAAAAGTATTGGGACGCCTGCCTTTACAGGCACATGAACTTTAATGGCATCCCAGTCTTAGCTCGCAGGGTTCAATATTGAGTTGGCCCACCCTTGCATCTATAACAGCTTCAACTCTTCTGGGAAGGCTGTCCACAAGGGATGGCTCCAAGAGGCAGAGGCATGATGGGGTTTGTAGTTCCACCACAGTTGGGGTGCTGAGGTTGCCTAACCTTAATCTAGAGCATCACCTGCACATTAGAAAAGAGAAAGCTTTCTTTTCATTTTGGAACCGACAAGCTACAGCAGGACCTGGTTCACTAAGTTGCAATACATAAAATGTTCTTCTGTATATTGTTACAGTATATAACAGGATCTGAGGCCCTGATGAAGCAGGTCAGCCCACGAAACGCGTTGGCCAAAAATCGTATCTCAAGTCCAGGATAACAGCACAGGGAAAGATCAGTAAGGTTTTGTACAAATCTTGATGTCCCTGTCTGTCCGACTGCTACCCCGGATGGGATCAACCTGTAGGCATGGAGTGGACATCAAGTTAAAGCGCAGTTCCAGCCTTTTCTGGGTTTATTTAAAGTCAGCAGCTACAAAAAAGTGTATCTGCTGACTTTTAATAAACACATACTCACCTGTCCCACGATCCAGCGATGCTGGGCACCTGAAGCCTCAATCCTCTCCATCTGTTTTCGGCAGCGCTGGCATCACTAGTGTGGGCACCCAGTTGTGACAGCTTGAAGCTTCACAACCCGGTTCGCAGTGCGCATGCGCGACTTGATTGGCCCAGCAATCTCCTGGGATCTGTGGCTTGTCCCAGAAGATTGCAAAGAGAGAGAACTTCTGCTCGGGGAGCCGCGGAGCTCCAATCGGAAGTGGGAGCGGGTAGCTGTCAAAACTAGGTACCCACCAGAGGGGGCGTGGCTATGCCGGATTTTCATGCATACTACTTGGCTTCCCAACTGTCCCACTTTCACCACTTCCATAACTCGGAGGCCGACCGCTACCGCGCTCTGTTTTGCGGGCGTCCGGACCGGGCTGCTCACACCCCATTACAAATAATACTTCGTGGTCGCGGACTGACAGCCCAGATGACTACCCCTGACTCCCCAGTGTCATTGCACAGACGGGTTTGGGAACTGGCCCTTAAGAAACTGGAATTAACACATATTTATTCCTATACCGCCCTCTGGCACAACCCCCACTTGGTTGAACTGTCCTCACTTCCGGGCGCTGAACTCTGGGCGACTAGAGGTGTGCTTTTCCTCCATCAGGTCCTCTGTGGGACTGGAGTGAGATCTTTTCAATCTCTGAAAGACAAATTTGGCTTGCCACCCTACATGCTGTTCAGATATCTTCAGTTATGGCATGCGGACTCGCCCAACATACCGGTCTTTGATATTATTATGGGGGACGAACCGACCAAACTGATGTCTGCCATCTATCTTGAACTGCGTTCTAGGGCCATTGACAAAGTGGTGGAGGGGATGCAGGGAAAATGGGAGGGTGATGTTGGTCACCTTGACGAGACATACTGGGACACAATTCTCGACAGCCCTACATTGTCCTCTCCCAAACTCTCGCATCCCTTGGCACAATTGTACATACTACATAGATCCTACCTAACCCCTATGAGGATCTCTAGGTATCGGGTGAATGCGGATTCCAACTGCCCCAGGTGTCGTACGCAACCTGGAACCTTTATGCATTTACTATGGACGTGCCCCACTATTCAATCCTTCTGGCTACAAATAATCACATCTCTTCACGACCACATGGGCTCCCCACTTCAACTTGACCCCAAGCCATGTATCCTGGGTCTCTTTCCTGATGATAATATTGACAAATTTCTGTCCATATTTCTTCATGAAACACTCTTTCACGCCTGTAAGCTTATAGCCAAGCTGTGGATGCGCGAACAGCCCCCTACCTTGCAGGCATGGTTGTCAGAAGTCAACTCTAACCTCCCATATAAAAAGCTGATTTACCGTCACAGGGGTTGCCCTACCAAATATGACAGGGTTTGGGGACGATGGCTGAAAAGCTCTCTCACATGTGATGATTAGACACTGGAGGAAAGCCCATTAGATTTCAGGAACTGTAGCTGTTGGGTGATATCTGTATTTCCGCAAAGGATGGCCCACGAGAGTTCCTTTTTTTTGTTTTTTTGTCTTTTATTGGGTATTATGCCTTGTTGCTCCTTTTTTCTTACATATATGCTACTTTTACTTGTCTCTGCTGTATCCTATATGTGCTGGCTGTTTCAGTGTAAGGGTCCTTTCACACGGGTGGTCCGTAAGTCCATTTTTCATCCCATTTTTTTGCAGATGAAAAACGGAGATAATGTATGTCAATGGGATTGCGGATGTCAGCGGATGACACCGCTGACATCCGATTTGCGTCCTTTCCGATCAGTTCCGTTTTTTGGAACGGAAGAGAACCCTATTTTTCTTCCGTTTAAAAAAAATGGAACGGGCGCAAAAACGGATGTCAGCGGTGTCATCCGCTGACATCCGCAATCCCATTGACATACATTATCTCCGTTTATCATCCGCAAACGGATAGGATGATAAACGGACATACGGACCGGATGACACAAGTCAAAAAAAAAAAACAAGTGCCGGAGCGGATCAAAAAACGGTCCGCCCCATGTGAAAGGACCCTAACTGATGCTGTTGTCTTAAGGCTCCGTTCACATTATAGCGTATGGATCACGGGCAGAACCGCCGCGGTTCCGCCCGCGATCCGGAGATTATTGCAAATCGCGGGACGCCTGTGCGTTGCCCGTTGATTTGCAATAGACCCCCAAACGCTGAGCGATGTTGCCGCGATTTCCGCCTGCCGAATCGCGGTAACATCGCGCAAAAAAAATCGCGGGACGCAATACGATCCAAAGAAGCTCTTGTACTTTTTTGGTCGTAATGCGTCCCGCGATTTTTTTTGCGCGATGTTACCGTGATTCGGCAGGCGGAAATCGCGGCAACATCGCTCAGCGTTTGGGGGTCTATTGCAAATCAACGGGCAACGCACAGGCGTCCCGCGATTTGCAATAATCTCCGGATCGCGGGCGGAACCGCGGCGGTTCTGCCCGTGATCCATACGCTATAATGTGAACGGAGCCTTAAAGCCTTACCATGTACTGTGTTCCAATCTGTTTTGAACTGTGTTATACCATGTTGTTATGTTTTCATCTCAATAAACTTGGTTTTGAAATTAAAAAAAACAAAACTAGGTACCCCCCCCCCCCAAAAAAAAAAAAAAATGACTTGCCAAATGTGCCATGTCAGGGGGTTAGGACTACTTAAAGCGGGAAGTTCCACTTTTGGGTGGAACTCTGCTTTAAACAAAGGAGAGCAACTACATGGGGTACACAAAAAAACAAAAAGGAAGAAAAAATGTGAACACAGTGTAAAGTACACCACAGAGGAGGAGAAGCATATAGCAAATTTGGGGGTGTTGCTAAAGGTTACACTCCTTTAAGTAATTAGAAGCTTTAGAATTTGATAAACAGGTAATCTAGTTCTTTTTGAAAATGGAAGTGGAGTAATTCTTATAAGTTGGCATCAACTCAAATTGTGCGTGAGTATTTAGCCTGGAAATGACCGTAGATAATCTAGGTGCGTCAGTGGATTTCCATAAACTGGCTATGGTGATCCTTGCTGCTATTAATATTAGGGATGCACCGATCCGATATTTGGATCTGATATCGGCGCCGATATGGCCATTTTAGATGGATCGGGGGATCGGTAACATTGACCGATCCACTGGCCGATCCGGTTTTTGCTTGGTAATGGCTCAGCCATCCCTTACTAGGTGCAGTAGTAGTATGGGATGGGAGCCGCTACTTCCTGTATAGGCCCGGCTCACAGGCGGAGTGATATCAGATGCACTCCGCCTGTGAATGGAGGAGCCGTACACATGAAGCAGCGGCATTGCTCTGTACTGCTGCTGCTTGCTTTGTGTGTAGCTCCAGATCGGTTCCGGTATCGGCGATTTAACAACGCCAGATATCGGTATCGGGTCCAAAAAAGTCGGATCGGTGCATCCCTAATTAATATATGAGTCACAATGGTTCTCTGAGTTATGGATATTCCCAATAGAGCTGTAGCAGGGGCAAGCTTGACTAGGATTCCTGTTTAGGATTAGGTGTGCTATAAAAGAGAATACTGATCTCCAAAAACTTTTTAAGTTTTTGCAGCTCCACAGAATATGCAGAAGGTTGCCTGTTTGTTCATTGCATCCCCAACATATGGGGGATGTGGATGGGTATATTTTTGATAACTTACAGTATCTCACAAAAGTGAGTACACCCCTCACATTTTTGTGAATATTTTTTTTATATCTTTTCATGTGACAACACTGAAGAAATGACACTTTGCTACAATGTAAAGTAGTGAGTGTACAGCTTGTATAACAGTGTACATTTGATGTCCCCTCAAAATAACTCAACACACAGCCATTAGGCTACGTTCACATGTTAGCGTAGCGGACCGCAGCAGAATCACCGCGATCCGGAAATCATTGCAAATCGCGGGACGCCTGTGCGTTGCCGTTGATTTGCAATGGCACCCCAAACGCTGTGCGATGTTGCCGCGATTTCCGCCTGCCGAATCGCGGAAACATCGCGCAAACAAAATCGCGGGTTGCATGACGCCCAAAAAAGGTACAAGAGCTTCTTTGGGGCGTCATGCGACCCGCAATTTTGTTTGCGCGATGTTACCGCGATTCGGCAGGCGGAAATACAGCTTACAATTGCTAAACAAATACTGTAGATCAAATTCTTTGGTGCCCTCCTTTTCAATGTTTAACCATAATTTGTCTTCAGGTGAAGAGAACCAGAATTTCATCTGATCTAATAAGGATGCATAGTAGTAACCTTTAATGTCAGGTAGGCCCATATCCCCTGAGGATTTAGTGATGTTTAGTATTTAAATCCGACTCTGGGTTTCTTACCATTCCAAAAAAAAATGTTTAAGTTTCGTATTTGTTACATAAAAAAAATCTAGCAGGAATTTGGATAGGTAGGGTTCTGAAGTAGTACAAAATTTTTGGCAGAGTTTGTATTTTGAATGCAGCTTTTTTTACGACCCACCAAAGTTGGGATTTTTGTATATTTTGCAGATCTCTGTTGATGAGTTCTAAAGGAGTGGAGAAATTGGCGTTATTAACCGCTTTCATACCACGCGAATACCGGCATTGCTCTCCTACATGTAAAAATCATCATTTTATTGCTAGAAAATTACTCAGAACCCCCAAACATTTTATATATATATATATATATATATATATATATATATATATATATAAACAGTATCTCACAAAAGTGAGTACACCCCTCACATTTTTGTAAATATGTTATTATATCTTCTCATGTGACAACACTGAAGAAATGACACTTTGCTACAATGTAAAGTAGTGAGTGTACAGATTGTATAACAGTGTCAATTTGCTGTCCCATCAAAATAACTCAACACAGCCATTAATGTGAGGGGTGTACTCACTTTTGTCAGATACTGTATATATATATATATATATATATATATATATATATATATATATTTAGCAGAGACCCTAGGGAATAAAATGGCGGTCATTGCAATTTTTTATGTCACAGAGTATTTGCACAGAAATTTTTAAAACGCGATTTTTTTTAGGAAAAAAAAAAAACATTTTATGAATAAAAAAAAAAAAAAACAGTAAAGTTAGCCCAATTTCTTTGTATAATGTGAAATATGATGTTATGCCGAGTAAATAGATGCCTAAATGTCACGCTTTAAAATTGCGCACACTTCTGCAATGGCGCCAAACTTCGGTACTTAAAAATCTCCATAGGCGATGCTTTAAAATTGTTTACAAGTTAACAGTTTAGAGTTACAGAGGAGGTCCTGTGCTAGAATTATTGCTCTTGCTTGAACGTTTGTGGCAATACCTCACACGTGTGGTCTGAATGTCCTTTACATATGTGGACACGACCTACGTATGCGTTCGCTGCATACATTGCAGTGTTTATAATTGCCGGGGCCAGGTGTGACGTCATAATGTCACGCCCAGCCTCCCGAGAGTCATAGAGATGACCGGGGACCATCAGGTCCTTGGTCAGCTCTATGGTAAACTTCCGCTAACGGCAGATTCCTTCTCTGGCTCGCCAATCGCACGGACGAGCCGGTAGAAGCACCAGAGGGCAGTGGGAGGGGGGGGGGAGGGGACATCATCTGAAATTTCACGATTTCAATGCTGCATGTCAGTGCGACTTGGAAGACATCTGTGCGGTAAGTCGCACCCCAAATTGCTAGGAACTACTTTTGCAAATCGATGCAGCACTGCAAAGTCGGCGTCGCATCAATTTAAACACTGACATTGCTGGCAATAGGGTGTGACATGTCATGCGATTTGACGTGTCAAATCGCATGACAAATCACTCCAATGTGAACAGAGGCTTAAGCCTGGTTCACATCTATGCGTTTTTTAGTGCTTTCAGCCCCTGCTCACATTGACTGCGGCTTTGAAATCGCGCGACTTCATCTGAAATCGCACAATTTCAATGCCGAGGGTGCGACTTGGAAGACATCTATGCGGCTTCATGCACAGATGTCTATTCAAGTCGCACCCAAAATCGCTAGGAACTACTTTTTCAAATCGATGCGGCACTGCAAAGTCGGTGTCAAATCAATGTGAACACTGCCATTGCTGGCAATAGAGTGCGACTTGTTATGCAATTTGACCTGTCAAATTGCATGACAAATTGCTCCAATGAGAACAGGGGATTAGGCCTGGTACACAACTATGCGTTTTCTTTTTCGTGCTTTTTGCAGAAACACACTACAGTCCATTTAACACGGGTTCCTATGCTTTTATCAGCCGCTGCGTTTTAGGAAAGGGTCAGGGACTTTTTAAATTGCCAAACGGTGCATTTTTGGTTCAATAGACTTCAATAGAGAAGCTGCAGAAAAGTATGTAGTGCGTCTTATGTCACGATTTGTGTTTTTTTTTATTTGCCCAACAACAAATATAAATGCAAAATGCATTTAAAAACGTAGGAAAAACGCATCAAAAACGTGCATGCAAGAACGCAAAACCACTGAAAAAACTGATCAAAATCCAGGAATAAACTTTGTTAAAGTTTGTGTGCCCAGCGTTTAGCTTTAACCCCATCCCGTTCCTTTAAAAAGCTGTGAACTCCCAGGGGCGGGAAGGATTATCAATCATGTGATCACTGTCATTGTTTGCCACAGTGGCCATATGATTGAGTGCCAGTCCCACCGCCAACTGATGATTAGTGGGGACCAAAAACTGTCTATGATGGCTTGGTCTCTGAGCTGGGAGAGTGTAGTGAGCGTGCTCTCATGTGTGGCCTGTGGGGGCACTAGAGCCCACCTTTTTGTTGCTGCACTTATGTGTTACAACAGGTTAAGCACACTTCCATAAAGGCTACTACAGCTTGATGAATCAGGACCCACAACTTCGCCTCCCCCCTTGCCCTCACCTCAGCGGCCTCCTTCTCGAATTTCTCTATCGTCCTCTTGTCGATGCCTCCACATTTGTAGATCAGGTGGCCGGTGGTGGTGGATTTGCCGGAGTCTACGTGGCCGATGACCACGATGTTAATGTGGGTCTTCTCTTTCCCCATCTTCCTGGGGGTTTTGCTGTGTAGCAGATGAGGGAATCTGGAGGAAAAGCAAACTCAGTTACCTTCTACATCACAACCATCCCTAATCCCAAACCAAACTGCCCGGCCTTCGGGGGACTGAGCTAAAAACCAAACCCATGTTTGCCAAGCCACATCCCTTTTAGGGTCCAAAAACTGGGGGACAATTGAAAAAAATAGGTTAGTGTATGCTCTTTCACAACTCCCGAGGCCGTGTTGAACACCAGGGCCAGGGGTTTCCAAACTATGGCCAAACTAGGCTACATCCAAGGAGGCTGGTGAGGATTTTTTTTTGACCTACGGAAAAGTTTGCAGACCGGGGTATAGGCTGAAGCAATGATGGCTTGTGACTCAAGTCTCAGTACTATCTCCAAAGACCATATGGTGCTATCCTGGTTTAAGATGGCTACCTCCACTTAGATAATGGTCCTGTGACCTCCCGAGAAGAAATGTCCAAAGCAATTTCAGTATCCAACAGAGATGTATAGTAACTAAGTAGAACTACTTCACTACTGTACTTAAGTCCCGAAAGGCGGTATCTGTACTTTCCTAGAGTAGAATTTTTTTCTCTTACTTCCACTTTTACTTCACTACATTTTTTCAATGATTTCAATACTTCTACACCAATATTTCTTTTTTGTGCTGCATAGTTACTCGTTACAATTATAAAAATTACCACTGCCAGAACAGTAGATGGCAGGTTTCATGAAGCTCAAAACATGTGTATTATCAGCGCATACGAAAATAAATGCTACTGTATGTATAAATAAAAGCTGCATTTGAAATAATAAAAAACAATATGATGTTCAAACTTTTGACTTCTTTCTTTAATAACTATATAACACAGTACTTGTACTTTTACTTTCAGTACTTGAGTAGCAATTTTTTTTTCAAAACTACTGGTACTTTTACTTTCAGTACTTGAGTAGCAAAATTTTTTAAAAAACTACTTACAATACTTAAGTACAAAAAATGTTGAATACTTTAGTACTTCTACTCAAGTCACTTTTTGATCGAGCACTTGTACTTTTACTCAAGTATGGGTTTCGAGTACTTTATACAACTCTGGTATCCAATGATGATTAAAGACACCAACATACAATACATGGGTAAGGATGTTAACTATCTGGCATTAAAATAGACCCGTCACAAACCTGAGCATTTCAAGATGACCATATGATGAAAAAATTAGGTCAGATACAAAAAAACACAAAAAAAAACACAGGAAGCAGTTGTTATGCAAATTTTGACTTTTATTGTGCAAGTCAAAGTAGGATATGCTCATTCACACATTCTGAGCCTGAGTCTTGGTCAGTGAGATGCCCATCATGTTAAATAACCAATGGGATTGGCGGTGGCCAAACTTGATCAAAGAGCCAAACTTGACCATCAGGGCCCAGACAAGGGGTGGGCAGGAGGGCCATTGTGATATCATGTGAGGTGATGGGAGGGGGGCACCGCAAGGGGGTTGAGGGGAGGGGATTTGTGATGGGAGGGGAAATTTGGGGGTTGGAAGGGCTTAAGACTTGCTCTAGGATGGGAAATTTGGGTGGGGGGGGGGGGGGTTGGTGTGTTGGGATGGGGAAAGATGATTTGTCCTAGGAGAGGGGTTTGGGGAGCTTGTGCTAGAAGAGGTGATATGGTGGGGGGAGGGTATTTGTGCTAGGAGGGAACATTTATTTTCGGGGGGGGGGGGGGGGTTGTGCTATTAGGGATGATTTGGAGATATTTGTGAAAGGAAGGGAAATTGGGGAGGGGGGATTAGCGCTAGTGGAAATTTGGGTGGGGGTAGGGTTTAGGGGTGGTAATTTGTAGGGATGTGTGTTGGATTTGGGGGGTTTGTGCTAGTAAAGGTTTGTGTTAGGAGGGGAGATGGGTGGGGGACTTGTGCTGAGAGGGGTGATTCGGAATGGGGTGAGAGGATGTTTACTCGGAGGTGAAATTTGGGGATTCAAGGATATGTGCTAGGAGAAGTGATTTTTTTTTTTAGAGGGGGAGGAAGGGAAAGAATTAAATTCAGGGGGGGGGCAAGGATTTGTGCTGGCAGGGAGGGTAAATTATACTTAAGGGGTAAGCATGCAGATTAGTGCTCAATTATTTCTTTTTCGGACAGGGGGGGATTTTTCTCTGACACAAAGTACTCATACATCTTGGGGGGGGGGGGCACAATTTGGCATGTTTGCCCTGGGCTCTAGTTGACCTTGTCCCGGCACTGTTCACCATTATGGGAAAGTCTTCTTTTATCTATATGTAGCCTACGTATATCCCGGGATGTATTGATGAGTGTGACGGGAGCCACTTTGGGCATGGGGGTTGTGGACCCCAAATTCCTTTAGAGAGGTTGGGGGGCACCATGCCCAGCCTTATGGGGCTCTCTTATGTTTAAGTCACCCTGCATCTGTTATGGATGCAGGGTGACCAGGAGGGTGGTGAACACTGAAAAATGGTTTGGACTACTACAAATGGTGTTCACCATCACTGGAATTTAAGGACAGATGGGTGATGGGTTGAATTGCTTCATATTTGTCAGCAAGGTCATTTGTTCCCTTTGCCATGAGGTCTCTGAGCAGGAAGTCCAACTCCTAATATGGTCATTCCAGGAGACGGGCTGTCTAAACAATGTTGCTTTTGGTCTGAGGTGGCTTTCCATTCACCTATTGTCAGGTGTGCTAATGACCTCGCCTGCTGTCTGCTAAGGGATGTATTGACACTCAGAGTAATGTGTATTGAGGGCTCGTTAGGGAACCATTGTTCTGTGTCTGGCTATTGTGTACATTGATTGCCCCCTGGGGCTTCTGCCTCCTTGCAAATGGCAGTCCTTCTGGTCAAGCTATCTGACCAATCCCTGTTGACTCATTTTCAAGTCCTCATTTGCATGGCAGTCCTTCTGGTCAAGCTATCTGACCAATCACTGCTGACTCATTTTAAATTCCTCATTTGCAGTGAGCCCCATAAGGCTGGGCATGGTGCCCCCCCCCAACCTCTCTAAAGGAATTTGGGGTCCACAACCCCCATGCCCAAAGTGGCTCCCGTCACAATGAGGTCTCCCGGAAAGAAGCCTCTGCTTTGGTGTTCCTCCCTCACAACCACATGATTCCCTAACAGTGGAAGTTAATAAGAGATTACACGACCCATTCAATGTATTTCCATGGCATACCGCCAACTGTCATGGCGTTGAGGTGGACGGGGGAATTCGGGTTTGGAGTCCTGAGGTTTGAGCACAATAATTAAGTGTATTCTGTGCAGTGATACATAACTGACACATGAACTCAATCACATCTACAGGCCCATGTGACCACATAGGAAGCACATGCTATATTATTATTAATAAATGGAATTCAATCAAATCCATCCAGAACTGATATTCCACTTTTGTGTTATTCCCGGGGAGGCAGAATCACATGCTGGCTTCTTGTGTCTCTCAGGATCTCCCCAATCATCATTACTGGATGTATCTAAATGCCGGCTATGCCTGTTACTAAGCCTAGTGTTGGTGTCACCTTCCCCCAGGTGGGTTCTCCGTCATGGTAACCAAATCCAGACTCCTTTATTATGGCCCTATGGGATGGGCTCAGACACAAACAATGGATAGATAGATAGATAGATAGATAGATAGATAGATAGATAGATAGATAGATAGATAGATAGATAGATAGATAGATAGATAGATAGATAATCTCACAAATGTGAGTACACCCCCTCACATTTTTGTAAATATTTTATTATATCTTTTCATGTGACAACACTGAAGAAATTACACTTTGCTACAATGTAAAGTAGTGAGTGTACAGCTTGTATAACAGTGTAAATTTGCTGTCCCCTCCAAATAACTCAACACACAGCCATTAATGTCTAAACCGCTGGCAACAAAAGTGAGTACAACCCTAAGTCAAAATGTCCAAATTGGGCCCAAAGTGTCAATATTTTGTGTGTCTACCATTATTTTCCAGCACTGCCTTAACCCTCTTGGGCATGGAGTTCACAGTTTGTCACTGGAGTCCTCTTCCGTTCCTCCATGACGACATCACGGAGCTGGTGGATGCTGGAGAGTGACCTTGCGCTCCTCCATTTTCCGTTTGAGGATGCCCCTCAGATGCTCAATAGGGTTAAGGTCTGGAAACATGCTTGGCCAAATCCATCACCTTTACCCTCAGCTTCTTTAGCAAGGCAGTGGCCATCTTGGAGGTGTGTTTGGGGTCATTATCATGTTGGAATGCTGCCCTGCAGCCCAGTCTCCAAAGGGAGGGGGATCATGCTCTGCTTCAGCATGTCACAGTACATGCTGGAATTCATGGTTCCCTCAATCAACTGTAGCTCCCCAGTGTCGGCAGGACTCATGCAGCCCCAGACCATGACACTCCCACCACCATGCTTGACTGTAGGCAAGACACGCTTGCCTTTGTACTCCTCACCTGGTTGCCACCACACACGCTTGACACCATCTGAACCAAATAAGTTTATCTTGGTCTCATCAGACCACAGCACTTGGTTCCAGTAATCCATGTCCTTCGTCTGCTTCTCATCAGCAAACTGTTTCAGGCTTTCTTGTGCATCATCTTTAGAAGAGGCTTCCTTCTGGGAGGACAGCCATGCAGACCAATTTGATGCAGTGTGCGGCGTATGGTCTGAGCACTGACAGGCTGACCCCCCCACCCCTTTAATTTCGGCAGCAATGCAGGCAGCACTCCTACGTCTATCTCCCAAAGACAACCTCTGGATATGATGCTGAGCGTGTGCACTCTACTTCTTTGGTCGACCATGGCGAGGCCGGTTCTGAGTTGAACCTGTCCTGATAAACCGCTGTATGATCTTGGCCACTGTGCTTCAGCTCCGTTTCAGGGTCTTGGCAATCTTCTTATAGCCTAGGCCATCTTTAGGTAGAGCAACATTTTTTTTTTTTCAGATCCTCAGAGAGTTTTTTGCCATGAGGTTCCATGTTGAATTTCCAGTGACCAGTATGAGAAAGTGAGAGCGATAACACCAAATCTAACTCACCTGCTCCCCATTGACACGTGAGCCCTTGTAACATTAACGAGTCACATGACATCGGGGAGGGAAAATGGCTATTTAGGCCCAATTTGGACATTTTCACTTAGGGGTGTACTCACTTTTGTTGCCAGGGATTTAGACATTAATGGCTGTGTGTTGAGTTATTTTGAGGGGACAGCAAATGTACACTGTTACACAAGCTGTACACTCACTACTTTACATTGTAGCAAAGTGTAATTTCTTCAGTGTTGTCACATGAAATGAAAAGGAAAGAAAAGAAAAGAAGGGAGGATATGGAGAGCCTATTTCCTCTAATACATATGCAGACTGTGCTTCCTACTTGGTAATTCTACACAGTAGACTAAAAGAATGAGAGAGAGAGGGAGAGGGGGAGAGAGAGAGAGAGAGAGGGAGGGGAGGGGGGAGTAGACAAAGAAGAGAAAAGAAAAGAAAAGAAGGGAGGATATAGACAGCCTATTTCCTCTATTACATATGCAGGCTGTGCTTCCTTCTTAGCAATGTTAGATAATAGACTAAAATAAAGAGAGAGAGGGGGTAGAGAAAGAAAAGAAAAGAAGACATGAACATTTTTTTCCTCTATTACATAAGCAGGCTCTGCTTCCTACTTGGTAATGCTAGACAGTAGACTAAAAGAACAATAGAGAGGTGTTGGAGAAAAAAAAGAAAAGAAAAGAAGCGAGATATGGAACAGCATATTTTCCAATTACATATGCAGGCTCTGCTTACTACTTACAAATGCTGAACAGTGGCTGTGCTGCTTCTCTTACCCCAAACCCAAAAAAATCAAAGTATCATTCTATGTGGCCTACCCTGTAACCGACTTTTATTTCAACAGTTGTTCAACTCTACTTGTGAAATTGAGACAATGGGTTTGATTTACTAAAGGCAAATAGACTGTGCACTCTGCAAGGGCAGCTGCTCCCAAGCTTAGTAAATGAGGTAAAGCTTCACTTTGCAAAGAATATCCAATCATGTGCAAAAAAAAAAAAAAAACTGCATTTTTACTTGCACGTGATAGGATGATGTAGCTAAGCAGATGTAGCTAAGCAAAGTTCACAGTATATTTGCCTTTAATAAATCAACACCAATTACATAAAAACCAGGGTTATGACAATGGCAGGTAGTGATGGGGTTAAGCTCAATGAGAGCAACATACTCTCAAGGCAAAACAGCAGTGCTGAATAATGACCCTGCCATGGCCTGTGCAACGACCAGGACCCTCGTGGGCCAGTGATCCATACACACCTGTTCTCAGAGCTATAGATTGCAGCATGGGACTAATCAGATGAGGTTTTATTGAATGCCACATGTCATCCATTTGTAATGGTGAGAGGTGACCAGGTTTCTTCTAGAGAAGCGGTCACTAATGCACCACTGCCAAGACTCTACAGTAACCTGGGCTGTTGGGGGACTACAACCCCCAACACTTCCAGCTCTCTGGGATTTATAGGAGAAGTAAGAATTTTGGATATATGAGTATAGATGTGCGGTTATTTAAAGGTACCATTTAGAAAGCAGCAGTTGCTATAATTGACAGATGGGAGTAGAGCAGTTGTTATGGGTTATGGCATTATCCGGTAGAAGAACATCATGCAGACACCTTCATTGACCTTGCTGTGTGTTTCTCTGTCTTTATTTATAAATAAGGTCTATGGATATTTAATAATAGAAGATAGATAGATAGATAGATAGATAGATAGATAGATAGATAGATAGATAGATAGATAGATAGATAGATAGATAGATAGATAGTAATCCCTAAGTGATGTTTGTACATTAAAGAATATCTAAAAATAAATACAAAGTTTAATACTGGAAGGCTACATTTATACAATTATAGACATTAAATACACATTGCTTTGAGGCACTTCCATCAATGAAATCCTAACTGGTCTACAGAGTCCTGCAGATATAGGATTACTATATATACCGTTTTCCTGTGTATAGGTCCTGTCCAGCTACAGACTTTTTTTTCAGGGTTAGTCCTATGTCCATTGATCTGACCCGTATCTGTTTATCCTATATCTTTGGATCTCGTGTCTATTGGTCTGTCCTGTTTCTCCATATCTCCCATGTATCTGCTTGTTCTCTATCTCTCTGCCCTCTGGCTGACCACTGAAGCCTATGTCTATCCTTGACTTTTATCTGTCTGTCCAGTGTATAACTAGGCTCCTAATATCCGTGTGTCCGTTATAAATCTTTGTCTGGATGTCCTCTCTCTGTATGTCCTCTACATGCCTACGTGCCTGGCCTCTATATGCTCTGTGCCAATTGTTATGCTTTGTCTGTCTGTCTACCCTGTCCCTCTGTCTGTCTATAGCTATGCCCTAGGTCTGTCTGTCCTGTCCCTCTGTCTGTCTATACCTGTATCTTAGGTTTGTCTGTCCTGTCCCTCTGTCTGTCTATACCTGTGTCCCAGGTCTATCTGCCCTGTCCCTCTGTCTGTCTATACCTGTGTCCCAGGTCTGTCTGCCCTGTCCCTCTGTCTGTCCATACCTATGCTCTAGGTCTGTCTGTCCTGTCCCTCTGTCTATCTATACCTATGTCCTAGGTCTGTCTGTACCTCTGTCTGTCTATATCTGTGTCTTAGGTTTGTCTGTCTTTGCCTGTGTCCGTGGTCTGTCTGCCCTGTCCCTCTGTCTGTCTATACCTATGTTCTAGGTCTGTCTGTCCTGTCCCCCTGTCTATCTATACCCATGTCCTATGTCTGTCTGTCCCTTTGTCTGTCTATATCTGTGTCTTAGGTTTGTCTTTCCCTCTGTCTGTCTATGCCTGTGTCCCAGGTCTGTCTGCCCTGTACCTCTGTCTGTCTATACCTATGTCCTAGGTCTGTCTGTCCCTCTTTCTATGCCTGTGTCTTAGGTCTGCCTGCCCTGTCCCTCTGTCTGTCTATACATGTGTCCTAGGTCTGTTTGTCCCTCTGTCTGTCTATACCTGTCTTCTAGGTCTGTCTGTCCTGTCCCTCTGTCTGTCTATAGCTGTGTCCTAGGTCTGTATGTCCCTTTCTCTGTCTATACCTGTGTCCTAGGACTGTATGTCCCTCTGTCTGTCTATACCTGTGTCTGAGGGCTATCTGTCCTATATCCCTCTGTCTGGATATACCTATGTCCTAGGTCTTTCTGTCCCTCTGTCTGTCTATACCTGTGTCCTAGGTCTATCCGTACTGTATCCCTCTGTCTGTCTATACCTATGTCCTAGGTCTTTCTTTCCATCTTTCTTTCTATACCTATGTCTTAGGTTTGTCTGCCACGTCCCTCTCTCTGTCTATACCTGTGTCCCAGGTCTGTCTGCCCTGCCCCTCTCTGAGTCTAACATAGATGAAATGATTGCACTCCAGGTGTGATCAAAATTCAGGTTTATTGGCTGAACATCCCAATGTGACAAATGAAGCAAAGGTACTCCTCTCTCAGTCTATACCTGAGTCCTAGGTCTTTCTGTCCCTCTGCCTCTCTATACTTGTGTCTTAGGTCTGTCTGCCATGTCCCTTTGCCTGTCTATACCTGTGTGTCTATCCTGTATCTTCAATTCTGTCTATACCTGTGTCGTAGATCTGTCTGTCCCTCTGTCTGTCCATACCTGTGTCCTAGGTCTGTCTGTCCTGTATCCCCCTGTCTGCCCTGTGTACACTCGCATCCAGCCTCAGTGTAAACCTAGCTGGCAGCACTCCTTCCTCTCATCCCCCCTCCCCTCCATCGGCTCCTGATGGATTTTACACTACGCCACAGATGAAATGTCCCTGTGCTGGCACACAGCAGCGGTCACACGACCCCAAAGGCAGGTACACAGCAACTCCATGTCCCTCTCCTTTAACCCCAGCCATTTCACCACCCCATCCCTCTGTTTTGGGGTGCAAACAAAGCAGGAAAGTAAGGGGGGCCTGCAGAAATAATATCATGAGGGGGGGGGGGGTGCAGGAACCTACATACCAACAACAAGGGAAGGATGGCAGAGGATGGGAAAGGGTTTCCTGAAATCGGGCTGCAGAGTGGAGACAGGGAATGGGGGAGCATTATGACCTTACAGATTGAAGGATAAGGCGTGCATGGCTCGAGGAAAGAGATGGGGGGGGGGGTAAACATTTGCCTGGCAGTGGGGTATGCAGCAGAGCCTGGAAGGGTATGCTAGGAGTGGGGGTGTGTGTGGGTGTGAGTTGGGAAGGGGGGGGGGGGGTTGACACTGCCAGCAAAGAAAGAAAAAGGGTAGCATTGAGCAGGCATAGAATAGGGGATTCCTGGTAAAGACGGAGTGCAGTCAGGGGAAAGAAGTACCTAAAATAGAGGGGAATTCTGCCATTGAAATGGTTAAAGCAAAGGGAAAGTGGGGGCATGAGACAGAGGAGATGGCAGAGGAAAGGGGAGCAACATGGTATGGGGGGGGGGGGGGACAGAGTATCATGGCATAGGAGGGGCAATAACAGAGTACAGGACTTGAAGGGGAGCATGGTATAGAATGGATGGCAGGGGAAAGGGTATACTAGCACTGAAAGGGGTTGTTAGCAGAAGTAAGAGTATACTGGCATAGAGGGGTACTGACAAGTAAGAGTATACTGGCATAGAGGGGCACTGACAAGTAAGGGTATACTGGCATTGAGGGGGGCACTGACAAGTAAGAGTATACTGGCATAGAGGGGTACTGACAAGTAAGGGTATACTGGCATTTAGGGGGTACTGACAAGAGTATACTGGCATAGAGGGGGTACTGACAAGTAAGAGTATACTGGCATAGAGGGGGTACTGACAAGTAAGGGAATACTGGCATTGAGGGGGGCACTGACAAGTAAGGGTATACTGGCATAGAGGGGGTACTGACAAGTAAAGGTATACTGGCATAGAGGGGGTACTGACAAGTAAGGGTATACTGGCATTGAGGGGGCACTGACAAGTAAGAGTTTATATTGGCATAGAGGGGGTTCTGACAAGTAAGAGTATGCTGGCATAGAGGGGGTTCTGACAAGTAAAGGTATACTGGTATCCCAGGTAAGGGCAACATTGCATAGAAAGGATGTAGGAAGAGGAAAGGGTATTATAGCATAAATTTTGTTCCAGCAAAGGAAATAGGATCAGGGCATAGAGGTGAAGAGGTAGAGAGTAGAGGATCCTCAGAGGACAGGTATTCTAGCACAGATGGGTGCTGGTCACATAGGGGTACAGAATGAGGGAGGAGGGTGTTTGCACAGATGGGAGGCAGGAAATTATGGTACAGAGGGGGTAGCAGACAGAGTGTCCCATGGCTCAGAAGATTGAGGATCCTGGCATCTTTTCACAGAGGGGGTGTATTGCAAGGAGGGGGTGTAGGTAGGTGGAAGGAGACCATGGCACATTGGGGATTGAGGTTCAGCCTCTAGCACATGGTATAAATAGCAAAATGGGGGAGCAGGCAAGGGAAAGATGATCATTGCATGTTGGGGATCCTGACACAGAAGGAGATGCTGGAATGGGGGTACAGGCAGAGAGAAGGTGCTCCTGGCACAGATAAATTAAAGCAGTGAGAAGAGGATCCTAGCACAATGGGGGGATCCTGGCATAGAGGGATGCAGGCAACAGTAAAGGGGATTCTAGTAGATTTAGGGATATCCTGGCACAAGGAACAAGTAGAGGGATCCTGGCACATAGGGGTTCAGGCAAAGGGAGGGGGACCCTGTCATGGGAAGGAGAGGGGGGGGGGTGTCAGGCAGAGTGAAGCCAACCTTGGCATAGAAGTGCAGACAGGGATATTAGGAGCACACTGGGGGAAAGGGGACCCTAGCACATTAAGGGTGTAGGCACATGGAAGGGGGCAGGCAAGGAAAGGAAACCCTGACACAGGGGGACAGGCAAGGGGAAGAAGAACCTGGCACAAGAATAACAGACAGGAAGAAGGGGACCGTGGCACACTGGGACATACAAGCAGAGGGTAGGAGACCCTGGCACGTTTTGGGGAAATGAAGAGGACCCTGGCATATTTTGGGGCAGGCAAAGGGTAGATGACCCTGGCACACTGGGGATGCATTTAGGGGGAACACTGGGGGTCCTGGTACATTTTGGGGCAGGCAAGGGGAAGGGGACCCTGTCAGGTCTGGGGGCAGGCATGGGAAAGAGGACCCTGACACATTTTGGGGCAGGCATGGGAAAGGGGACCCTGGCACATTTTGGGGCAGGCAGGGGGTAGATGAATCTGGCACAGGGGGGTGCAGGCAGGGGGAAGAGGACCCTGGTACATTTTGGAGTAGGTAAGGAGAAGGGGACCCTGGCAGATCTGGGGGCAGGCATGGGAAAGGGGACCCTGGCACATTTTGGGGCAGGAAGGGGATCTTAGCACATTTTGGGGCAGGCAGAGGGTAGATGACCCTTGCATACGGGGGGGGGGGTGCAGGCAGGGGGAAGAGGACCCTGGTTCATTTTGGAGCAGGCAAGCGGAAGGGGACCCTGGCAGATCTGGGGGCAAGCAGGAGAAAGGGGATCCTGGCACATTTTGGGGTAGGCAGGGGGAAGGGGATGTAGGCATTGGAGTGCAGGCAGAGAGAAGGGGACCCTGGCAGATATGGAGGAAGGAGACCCTGGCAGATTTTGGGGCGGGCAGAGAGGAAGGGGTCCCTGAAAGATTAGGGGTGCAGGTGGAGGGAAGGGGACCTTGGGATATTTGGGGTGCAGGCAGAGGGAAGAGGCCCCTGGGATGTTTAGGGTGCAGGCAGAGGGAAGGGGCCCCTTGCAGAGTTGGGGTGCAGGCAGAGAGAAGGCCCCCCTGGCAGATTCAGAGGGAAGGGGCCCCTGGCAGATTTAGGGTGCAGGCAGAGGGAAGGGACCCCTGGCAGATTTAGGGTGCAGGCAGAGGGAAGGGGCCCCTGGCAGATATGGGGTGCAGGCAGAGGGAAGGGACCCCTGGCAGATTTAGGGTGCAGGTAGAGGGAAGGGGCCCCTGGCAGATTTAGGGTGCAGGCAGAGGGAAGGGCCCCCTGGCAGATTTAGGGTGCAGGCAGAGGGAAGGGACCCCTGGCAGATTTAGGGTGCAGGCAGAGGGAAGGGGCCCCTGGCAGATTTAGGGTGCAGGCAGAGGGAAGGGACCCCTGGCAGATTTAGGGTGCAGGCAGAGGGAAGGGGCCCCTGGCAGATTTGGGGTGCAGGCAGAGGGAAGGGACCCCTGGCAGATTTAGGGTGCAGGCAGAGGGAAGGGGCCCCTGGCAGATTTGGGGTGCAGGCAGAGGAAAGTGGACCCTGGCAGATTTAGGGTGCAGGCAGAGGGAAGGGGCCCCTGGCAGATTTGGGGTGCAGGCAGAGGGAAGGGACCCCTGGCAGATTTAGGGTGCAGGTAGAGGGAAGGGGCCCCTGGCAGATTTAGGGTGCAGGTAGAGGGAAGGGGCCCCTGGCAGATTTAGGGTGCAGGCAGAGGGAAGGGACCCCTGGCAGATTTAGGGTGCAGGCAGAGGGAAGGGGCCCCTGGCAGATTTAGGGTGCAGGCAGAGGGAAGGGACCCCTGGCAGATTTAGGGTGCAGGCAGAGGGAAGGGGCCCCTGGCAGATTTGGGGTGCAGGCAGAGGGAAGGGACCCCTGGCAGATTTAGGGTGCAGGCAGAGGGAAGGGGCCCCTGGCAGATTTGGGGTGCAGGCAGAGGAAAGTGGACCCTGGCAGATTTAGGGTGCAGGCAGAGGGAAGGGGCCCCTGGCAGATTTGGGGTGCAGGCAGAGGGAAGGGACCCCTGGCAGATTTAGGGTGCAGGCAGAGGGAAGGGCCCCCTAGCAGATTTAGGGTGCAGGCAGAGGGAAGGGACCCCTGGCAGATTTAGGGTGCAGGCAGAGGGAAGGGGCCCCTGGCAGATTTGGGGTGCAGGCAGAGGAAAGTGGACCCTGGCAGATTTAGGGTGCAGGCAGAGGGAAGGGGCCCCTGGCAGATTTGGGGTGCAGGCAGAGGGAAGGGACCCCTGGCAGATTTAGGGTGCAGGTAGAGGGAAGGGGCCCCTGGCAGATTTAGGGTGCAGGTAGAGGGAAGGGGCCCCTGGCAGATTTAGGGTGCAGGCAGAGGGAAGGGACCCCTGGCAGATTTAGGGTGCAGGCAGAGGGAAGGGGCCCCTGGCAGATTTAGGGTGCAGGCAGAGGGAAGGGACCCCTGGCAGATTTAGGGTGCAGGCAGAGGGAAGGGGCCCCTGGCAGATTTGGGGTGCAGGCAGAGGGAAGGGACCCCTGGCAGATTTAGGGTGCAGGCAGAGGGAAGGGGCCCCTGGCAGATTTGGGGTGCAGGCAGAGGAAAGTGGACCCTGGCAGATTTAGGGTGCAGGCAGAGGGAAGGGGCCCCTGGCAGATTTGGGGTGCAGGCAGAGGGAAGGGACCCCTGGCAGATTTAGGGTGCAGGCAGAGGGAAGGGCCCCCTAGCAGATTTAGGGTGCAGGCAGAGGGAAGGGACCCCTGGCAGATTTAGGGTGCAGGCAGAGGGAAGGGGCCCCTGGCAGATTTGGGGTGCAGGCAGAGGGAAGGGACCCCTGGCAGATTTAGGGTGCAGGTAGAGGGAAGGGGCCCCTGGCAGATTTGGGGTGCAGGCAGAGGGAAGTGGACCCTGGCAGATTTGGGGTGCAGGCAGAGGGAAGGAGCCCTTGGAAGATTTGGGGAAAGGCAGCTCTTACCTGTGGCTGAGCTATCAGACAGCAGGGGCTGCCGGCTCTCGTTCAGCCAGTTTTATTTCTCCGGGTGGGGGTCCACCTATTGACGGCCCCGGCGCAATGCAGTCACCCCTGCAGCACAGCAATGCGGTACCGGGCTGACAGAGGAGGAGGAGGAGGAGGGGAGGAGGATGACATAAGAGGGAGGGATCAGCATCTCATTCCTGGGAACTCTCATCCACACCGATCATCGGATACAGTGTATCAGATTATCCCCCATCTACATACATATGATTATCTATGGCGTCCAGTCCAGGGTCTGTGCAGAGGGGATCTGTACATTCAATCATGTCACTGTAGAGGATTGATCTGTGCCTTCTATGTATATATGACGTCACTGGACAACACAGGGGCCCAGCCTATGCCTTCTGCATCTATGACGTCACTTTAAAGCCCATTTGAAGTATAAATGGTTTGAATTCACAGGAGAGGTTAGTTCTGTGGGTCTACTGGAGCTATTAAGTCACCATACAGCTAAGAAGACTGTGCTGTGTCTTTTGTACCTGTGATGTCACTGCACAGAAGAGGCTAGTTCTCTATGACGTCAGCACAGGGCAGGGACAAGGGGTGGGCAGGAGGGACGGTTGCCCTGGGATGGGGGGCGTCTTGACCCTAACCCTAAGGGAAGGGGGGGGCGCAGTTTGGCATCCTTGCCCTGGGCGCTGGATGACCTTGTCCCGGCACTGCGTCAGCACATAGAGAAGCCTGTACTATCCAGTAGAAAGTCTTTTTTTTTTAAACTCTTTTTATTAATTTTACCAACAGACATACAAAAAAAAAAAAAAAGAAAAATAACAATCACATATCAAAATCTATACTCTATGATAGAAAAAAAATAAAAATAAAAAGAAAGAAAGAGAAGAAAAAAAAGAAAAAGAAGTAAAAGTAGAAAGTCTAATTTATTACATACACTATGTTCCCAAAAGTATTGTGATGCCTGCCTTTACACACACATGAACTTTAGTGGCATCCCAGTCTTAGTCTGTAAGGTTCAATATTGAGTTGGCCCACCCTTTGCAGCAATAACAGCTTCAACTCTTCTGGGAAGGCTGTCCACAAGGTTTAAGAGTGCATCTATGGGAATGTTTTACCATTCTTCCAGAAGCGCATTTGTGAGGTGGGGCATTGATGTAGGATGGGAAGGCCTGGATCACACTCTCCGCTCTTATTCATCCCAAAGGTGTTCTATCGGGTTGAGGTCAGGACTCTGTGCAGGCCAGTCAAGTTCCTCCACCCCAAACTCACTCCTCCATGTCTTTATAGACCTTGCTTTGTGTACTGGTCCAAATCATTTGGTGGAGGGGGGATTATGGTGTGGGGTTGTTTTTCAGGGGTTGGGCTTGGCCCCTTAGTTCCAGTGAAGGGAACGCTTAAGGCGTCAGCATACCAGGACATTTTGGACAATTTCATGCTCCCAACTTTGTGTGAACAGTTTGGGGATGGCCCCTTTCTGTTCCAACATGGCTGCGCACCAGTGCACAAAGCAAGGTCCATAAAGACATGGATGAGCGAGTTTGGAGTGGAGGAACTTGACTGGCTTGCACAGAGTCCTGACCTCAACCCGATAGAACACCTTTGGGATGAATTAGAGCACAGACTGTGAGCCAGGCCTTCTCTCCATCATCAGTACCTGACCTCACAAATGCGCTTCTGGAAGAATGGTCAAACATTCCCATAGACACACTCCTAAACCTTGTGGACAGCCTTCCCAGAAGAGTTGAAGCTGTTATAGCTGCAAAGGGTGGGCCAACTCAATATTGAACCCTACGGACTAAGACTGGGATGCCATTAACTTCCCTGGCGGTATGATTCTTTTGGATTTTAGGTGCTGAAAGCATGTAATTCTTGTGAATGAGCAGCCCAAACCAACTGTATACATTTATTATACATATTATATATATATATATATATATGTATGTATACATATATTATGTATACATATATTATATATTTATTATATATATATATATATATATATATATATATATATATATACGTATATATATATATAATGTATACAGTTGGTTTGGGCTGCTCATTCACAAGAATTACGTGTGTATATATATATATATATATATATATATATATATATATATATATATACATATATATATATATTTTATATATATATATATATACATATATATGTATATATATATATATATATATATA
Source organism: Pelophylax lessonae (assembly GCF_965119305.1). Taxonomy (NCBI): domain Eukaryota; kingdom Metazoa; phylum Chordata; class Amphibia; order Anura; family Ranidae; genus Pelophylax; species Pelophylax lessonae. The sequence continues at coordinate 204,688,802 of NC_138778.1, forward strand.
TAATATGTGTGTGTGTGTGTATATATATATATATGTATATGTGTATATATATACGTATATATATATATATATATACTGTATATATATGTATATATATATATATATATATATATATACATATATTTACATAAAAAGTACAGTAAAACTGCAGGAAAGGGCACTGGGGGGTAATGTAATGTGATTTTATTTTATTTTGAACGGTATCAGTGTGTTTGGTGCATTTTACATTCGAATTTGCCGCCGGTTCCACCCCCCGGCGGACGTCACGTCGCCGGAGACGGAAGCCGGGGCTCGCAGACGATCGGGAGGAAGCTCCGCCGCCGCACACCGCCCGCAGTCTTCGCTGGATCCCGGAGAAAAGGTAAGTAAAACCTCCTCCAGCATCCAGCGATCTTCTTAGCGCTACCCCGAGTGTGGCTCGGGGTTACCGCTTTTGGCACTAAAATCTTACCCCGAGTCACACTCGGGAATACCGCTAGGAAGGTTAAAGTTCATGTGTGTGTAAAGGCAGGCGTCCCAATACTTTTGGTAATATAGTGTATGTATGTATGTATGTATGTATGTATGACATCACTGTAAAAATTAGACAGTCCTATGCTGTATCTGTGCATCCAAATCTTACTTTCTGACACAACCTGTCCAATGGAGACATTAAAACACCAAAATTTGTATCTTGTGCTGTCCTGATTTTCCGGGTTGACACCAGCCAATCTGCCGCTAATTCTTTCTGCCGATTATTTTCCAACTTTCTGTGTTTTCCAAAAAAGTGTTCCAAAAAACAATCTCAACCCCAAGCATACAGTCTGGTGTCACCATGGCTTTAGGCCACAATCGCGCAAACCCGCTACTGGATGGAACCTGATTGGTTGTTGTGGGTGAGACAATGACGCATTTCTGCTGTGCCCCAATGTCCATGGTCATGGCGCAGCGTCTGTATGTGATGTGCCAATGTAAAGTCAAATAAATATAATCTAAATACAAGAGTCGGGTGTACTCTTCACTGAATCTTTTTGTATTTCTTCCAGATCTGTGCAGTAATCCAGTGTGAGACTTTCCCTCTGTGCAATAAAGACCGCTCACTGCCACTCTCTACTTCTACAAGGGTCTTGTCTCCGCCCCCTTCTATAGTTTTCTGTAGTGGGTGTGGCCTCTTGTGTTCCTCCCACAGCTCTGCTCTTTGCACAGGCTATATACAGCACAGTGATGATGTCACCACTACTTTTTCGAGGTAATATCTGGGTTTGTAAAGGCATTTTGGTGCACACAAAGTAGATATACACTCATTGGTCACTTTATTAGGTACACCTGTTCAATTGCTTGGTAACACAAATTGCTAATCAGCCAATCACATGGAAGCAACTTAATGCATTTAGGCATCTAGACGTGGAGAAGACGACTTGCTGAAGTTCAAACCGAGCATCAGAATGGGGAAGAAAGGGGATTTAAAGCGGAGTTCCGGGCAGAAAAACGTTTTTTTCCTGAACATACCCCCGGGACAGTCAGGGCTAGCACATTCCACAATGGCTAGCCTCTGATCTGTCCCGGTTCGCACTTACCTTTTAGAAGAAATACTTCCTTAGAAATTTTCTTCCACAGCGTTTCCATCTCTCTTGTGGGCAGCTGAAGCCGGCGCGGTCCTCTTCTCTGTCTTCTTCCGCGTCTTCGTGTCCCAGAATGCACTGCACCGGCCCCTCTCGTCACTTCCGGTGCGGCGCCGCATTCCTAAACAGCTTCTGGGCATGCCCAGAAGCTGTTTAGCAGGGGAATGCGGCGTCGCCCGGAAATGACGAGCGGGGCCGGTGCGGCGCATTGATTCCTGGGAGCTATGACGTTTAGCTCCCAGGAATCATCGCGAGGCAGGAAGTGACGGGGTGAGCCTCGGCGCTGGAGGAGGAAGCTGTCATAGGTGAGTATTTACGATCTTCAATAAAAAGGTGAGTAAACAAAAAAAAAAAAATAACTATCCAATTCCTTTTCAGGTGCGGCATACCTAGCGGAGGGGCACAAAAAAAAAAAAATCTTTTTTGTGCCCGGAACTCCGCTTTAAGTGACTTTGAATGTAGCATGGTTGTTGGTGGCAGACAGGCTGGTCTGAGTATTTCAAAAACTGCTGATCTCATGAGATTTTCACACACAACCATCTCTCGGCTTTACAGAGAATGGTTCGAAAAAGAGAAAATATCCAGTGAGCAGCAGATGTGTGGATGAAAATTCCTTGTAGAGGTCAGAGGAGAGTGGGCAGACTAGTTTGAGATGATAGAAAGGCAACAGTAACCCAAATAACCACTTGTTACAACCAAAGTATGCAGAATGCCATCTCTGAATGCTCACACACATCAGAAGACCACACCGGGTGCCACTCCTGTCAGCTAAGAACAGGAAACTGAGGCTAAGATTCGCACAGGATCACCAGAATTGGACAATAGAAGATTGGAAAAACGTCTGATCTGATGAGTCTTGATTTCAGCTGCAACATTCTAAATGGTAGGGTCAGAATTTGGAATGAAAAATGGATCCATCCTGCCTCGTATCACCGGTTCAGGCTACTGGTGGTGGTGTAATAGTGTGGGGGATATTTTCTTGGCACATTTTGGGCCCCTTAGCATTGTTTAAACACCACGACCTACCTGAGTATTGTTGCTGACCATGTCCATCCCTTTATGACTACAGTGTCCCCATCTTCTGATGGCTCCTTCCAGCAGGATAATGCACCAAGTCACAAAGCTCAAATCATCTCACCACTGGTTTCTTGAACATGACAATGAGGTCACTGTACTCCAATGGCCTCCACACTCACCACATCTCATCCAATAGAGCAGGTTTGGGATGTGGTGGAACAGGAGATTCCCATCATGGATGTGCAGCCGACAAATCTGCAACAACTGCGTGATGCTATCATGTCACTATGGAGGAAAATCACTGAGGAATGTTTCCAGTTCCACCACCTTGTTGAATCTATGCCACCAAGAATGAAGGCAAAAGGGGGTCCAACCCGGTACTAGCAAGGTGTACCTAATAAAGTGGCCAGTGAGTGTATATCCTCTGTGGCTACTGAACAACAGAATGAAAGGGTTTTTTTTTGCCTGGAGTTTAGCTTAAAAGAATGGCTAAAGGCAAAACTTTTTTTTTTTTTTTTTTTTTAGTTTTGGATGGAGTATGAAACGATTTAAACCCCTGTCTATTTTTTTTTTTTTTATTTTGCTTTCTGTGTCCCTTTGGGGAGATTTTTCTTTACTTCCTGCCCTGTAGACACAACAAGACATGAAAGGAAATCTCAGACACTTATCATCAGGCCAGGGGTCCTTAACTGGTTGCCGACCGCCGCAAGTACATATACTGCGGCGGACAGCCCCGGCCAGGCAAAGTGACGTACCGGTACGTCATTAGCCTGTCACTGGCTTGTGAGCCAATAGCAGGCGAGCGCGTGCCCGCTGAGGCGCCGCCCCGGCTCGTTCCTTAACAAGTCAGTGCGTGTGACCAGCGGACCAGATGTCCGCCGGTCACTCGCGATTGTTCACCGGGAAGGGAGAAAGGCAGGCGGATAATGTAAACAAGCCGCCTGTCATTCTCCCCTGTGTAAAAATGGAGATCAGACAGTTCTACTATGTAGGACCGTTGATCTCTGTTTTTACACCAGTAGTCATGTCCCATCACAGTTAGAAACACGCCCCTAGGACACACTTAACCCCTCCCTCTCCAATACAGTTAACCCCTTCCCTGCCAGTGTCATTTTTACAGAAACAGTGCATATGTATAGCACTGATTACTGCAGTAATGTCACTGGTAACCCCAAAAGTGTCAAAAATGTCAGTCAAGGGTCCGATTTGTCCGCCGCAATGTCGCAGTACCGCAAAAAAATCGCAGATCGCTGCCATTACTTGTTAAAAAAAAAAAACACCAAAAATGACAAAAATCTTTCCCTTTATTAGTAAACGCGATAACTTTTGCGCAAACCAATCAAAATACGCTTTTTGCGATTTTTTTACCAAACATATGTAGCATAAAACAAATTGGCCTAAAATGTTAAAAAATTTTGATTTTTACTTTTTTTTTGGGGAATTTAATATCAAAAAATGTGAAAAATATTATTTTTGCAAAATTTTCGCTCTTTTTTTGTTTATAGCGCAAAAAGTAAAAATCGCACAGGTGATCAAATACCACCAAAAGAAAGCTCTGTTTGTGGGAAAAAAAGGACGTCAAATTCGTTTAGGTACAGCGTCGCAGGACCGCGCAATTTAACCTCCGTTAAAGTCACGCAGTAAAAAATCGCAAAAAAAAACCCTGGTTAGGAAGGGGGTAAAATCTTCCGGGGCTTAAGTGGTTAATGGAAGATTTTCCCCTCTAATTCTAGTAAATTTGGGATTTTTACCGATTGGTCAAAAAGTGAATCTCCCTAGTGGGGACACAGTCACAAATAAAAACCTGTCAAGGTCCTAATCCTTCACTACTCTATCCAAAAGTCAAAAATGAATTTGGCTTTAATACACGTAAAGGAGAAGTGCAGTCAAAGCTTGTTAGGGGGTTTTTTGGTGCCTCAGGCCAAGGGGGATTGGGACTTTAAGGGCAAGTGCATAAATATAGAAACAAGTATATGAATATATGATAGATAATGTTCCATTTCAAATAAAACAAAATTTATTTACAACAATGTAAATCCATATATTGTGGAAGAGACAACATATATAGGTGAACAAGGTGCTTGGGTCACTTGGAGCCTTTCTCAAAGCGTTGAGTCACTTCTCTCCAACCGAGGGAAGAGGACGGACGGACCTGCGTCTAGCCGGAAGGATCACCTCACCTTTCTCTTCAAAATATCAAACAACCTGAAAACAAGAGAGGGAAATTTATTCCCCGTGGAGGAAGTACTTTAACTCCTTCAGTAAATGCAATATGCATAGCCTGATCCCGCTGCGTTTGCAACAGGATGAAGGGAGCCATGCGCAGTAACCGTCAGCTATATCCATACTGAAGTACAGAGTGACTCAACGCTTTGAGAAAGGCTCCAAGTGAGCCGAAACGCGTCAGCAATAGGATTCTCCTAAGGGACCAATGTCCCACTCAATATCTGTGGAAATCCTATCCAAAAAGTCACTTTTCTCACCACTGTCACTGATTCATCTCTGAATCAACCTCTTTATTACTTCCTTCACACCGGGGTCTCTACCCCCAAGCACCTTGTTCACCTATATATGTTGTCTCTTCCACAATATATGGATTTACATTGTTGTAAATAAATTTTGTTTTATTTGAAATGGAACATTATCTATCATATATTCATATACTTGTTTCTATATTTATGCACTTGCCCTTAAAGTCCCAATCCCCCTTGGCCTGAGGCACCAAAAAACCCCCTAATAGCACATACAGGGACGGAGGCAACACCTACTTACCTATTATTTTTCAAGCAGCCTAAGGAAAAATACCCCCCTCATCGCAGTCAAAGCTTGTTTGGCTGTACTTTTCCTGTGGATCCCAGGTGTGCAGTTCGTTTTGCACTTCTGTGACCCTTTTTTAGCAGGCAGCGGGCTGAAGTCCGCTGTCTGCTGATGTCACAGAGCCGGTCCAGGCTTGGGCAAGATTGCTACAATGGATTCGGCATCCGCCAGCATGCCTGGACGGGCACCCGGCTGAAACTGAGTCGGCCGCTCCTGTCCCCTCCACTGCCCAGCGCTCCAGTGAGCACAGGGTGTGGGGGCAGAGAGAGCTCTGGGAGAGCTGTGAGGACCAAGGGATCTGTGGTGTTTGATCGCTCGGTTCTCAGTGTTTTAGGCGCTGGGGGGACAGATGCAGCATCAGATCAATGCTGTATCCACCTAGGTTGAATATGATTGGGGGGGGAGTCCATACTTCTCTTTTAACCCCTGTTCACACTGGTGTGACTTGCCATGCGATTTGACAGCTCCAAATCGTATGACAAGTCGCACCCCATTGCCGGCAATGGAACCGTTCGCCGCGACTCATGATGCAGCGATTATGAAAAAGGTTCTCACATTACTTTTTACAGATTTTATTGTGACTTGCATAGACTTCTGTTAAATTACATTGCAAGCCACAATGAAAACAGCAGTGCAAATCGCACTGATGTGCCACTTTGAAATCATGCTGTAGTAGCACGGTTCCAAAGCCGCACCGATGTGGACCAGGGCTACAGGTAGAACTAAAGTTAAAACTTTTTCTTTTCATTTTGGATAGAGTAAGGGAGAGTTAATACCCCCGTCAGGTTTGTTTTTGCCATCTGTGTCCCATTGGAGAGATTTCCTTTCATTTCCTGTCCCATAGCCAAAACAGGAAGTGAGAGGAAATCCCTGGTAGTCCCCAAAACTAGTGTCCCCATTGGAAGATTTGCCCTCTATACCTGTTCTGGCGACAACCCAAAATTTTCAGGTTTTCTTTCAATTATACTCTCGATGATAACGGTAACCGGGACACAGAAAGCGATAAAAGCCGATGTTCTAACCCCTCTTCACTCTATCCAAAACTAAACAAAAAGTTTTACTTTCAGTTAGAATCAATTGTAACAATTTGGTGGCTTATGTGATAAGTAACAACCAATAAAAAGCATTATAATTCAGCAGCATCTGCTTATGTATTTAACAAATATCAACACATACAAAGTACATAAAAAGCGTTTTTTGACCAATAACGCACATTAGAAGACGATTCACTGGAGGTCCATCACATTCCCCCTACAAATGGCAGAAGTGGTTGGACATCCCCTTGATTTGTAAGATATTTCAGAACCATGGACAGCTCCTCTTTGTTACATCCTGGTGGTAAGAAATGATTTTATTTCATTTAGCAGTTTGAGGTCAGCTCAGAGGACGGGGGGCACCCTCCTTGTGATGGAGTGTCTTGGATTAGCTGGTGTAGCACCCTCATAGATTCATGTCAGCTGTTTAGTAAATTTAGTTATCTCCTCTGTAATCAGCGGAGTAGGGGTTGATTGTTCAGGTCTGCTCAGTGTCTCACAGGCTGCTGCTCTGTCTGCTTCCTCCTGTATTTTGGAGCAGCGGCCGCCACCCGTGGTCCGTGAACCACTGATGGCCCACGAGAAAATTTTGGTGGTCCCCAGGGGTTCTGCCACAAATCAACATTGTGACGGATGTATACCGCCCAATGTTGTTTCCATTGTTGTTCTCAATACTGTCAGCACACATTGATACCCGATGCCACCTCTGTAGTTCCGGCTCCTGTGAACTCAGAGGGAGGCGCCAGGAGTAGTGCAGAGAGCAGGAGGGGGAACAAGGAAGGGACTTCCAGTGGCAGGGCTGGACACAGACTGGGGGAGGGAGCACAGAGTGTGAGCACATGGTTGTCTAAGGAGGTGAGATCCAATGATGAGTCTGTGTAAGGCAGCAGTGTGATGCAGAGTGCAGGGGGGGCAGAGAGCCAGAGCTATGTGTGTATAAGGCAGCAGTGTGATACAGGGGGAGGGGGCAGAGAGACGGATCATTTTGTGTATAAGGCAGCAGTGTGATCCAAGGGGAGGGGGCAGAGAGCCGAAGCATTGTGTGTAAAAGGGAGCAGTGTGATGCAGGGAGAGAAGGGCAGAGAGCCAGAGCATTGTGTGTATAAGGCAGCAGTGCGATCCAAGGGGAGGGAGCAGAGAGCCGGAGCATTGTGTGTAAAAGGCAGCAGTGTGATCCAAGAGGAGGGAGCAGAGAGCAGGAGCATTATGTGTATAAGGCAGCAGTGTGATCCAGGGGGAGGGGCAGAGAGCCAGAGCATTGTGTGTATAAGGCAGCAGTGCGATCCAAAAGGAGGGAGCAGAGAGCAGGAGCATTATGTGTATAAGGCAGCAGTGTGATCCAGGGGGAGGGGGCAGAGAGCCGGTGTAACGTGAGAATTACCTACCCCGTGAGAAAAACCTACCCTCGTCACTTCCGGCCAGGAACAGCTGAGCAGCGCAGCAGTGCGCATGCTCTCAGCCCCGGATACCTAATGGAACAACTCAGGAGCTGACTAGTGCGCATGCGCACTAGTATGAAAATATCACGGTGTACCGTGAACAAAACCTACCCACGCGGCGGTTACATAAAACAGCTGTGCTGCAACATAAGTAATCTCCGCTCCTATCCCTGGCACTTCCCTGATCTTGGCTAGTAAATATAAAAGCGGCTCTCGGCTCCGTGATTTATGTTTTCATACACCCGCCGCCGCTTTTATATTTACTAGCCGAGAGCAGGGAAGTGACAGGGACAGGAGCGCAAATGACTCGTATTGCAGCACAGTTGTTTTAATGTAACCGCTGCATTACATACAGTGCCGTGAACCGGAAGTGACGAGGGGTAGGTTTTTCTCACGGAACACCGGAGCATTGTGTGTATAAGGCAGCAGTGTGATCCAGGGAGAGAAGGGCAGAGAGCCAGAGCATTGTGTGTATGAGGCAGCAGTATGATCCAAGGGGAGGGGGCAGAGAGCCGGAGCATTGTGTGTATAAGGCAGCAGTGTGATCCAGGGAGAGGAAAGCAAAGAGCCAAAGCATTGTGTGTATAAGGCAGCAGTGTCATGCAGGGGGAGGCGAGGCAGAGAGCCAGAGCATTCTGTATAAGGGAGCAGTGTGATCCAGGGGGAGGGGTGCAGAAAACTGGAGCATTGTGTGTATAAGGCATGTAAAATTTATGTTAGTGGTCCGCCAGATTCAAAATTGTGAGTTTAGTGGTTTATGAGGTCTGAAAGGTTGGGGACCACTGTTCTAGAGGATTCGAGAATTATAGTGGGAGGAAGAACAGAGTAATCAGCCTGAATATTTATGGATCCTTAGCCCATCCCTGGGGGAGGTGTGCCCAGAAGGTGGTGGATGAGCTCATAAATAGACTGGGACCTGAGAGACAGCAGCAAAATTCCTGGGTCTATTTGAGCTGGGGAGACCCCCCGGGGCAGGATTTCTGAAGGTGCCTTCTAGAATACATTGAGGTCCAAGTTGCCTTAGTTCTGGAGTTTGTTTGGGTCTGGAGAAGCTCACTGGAGAGCCCCAGGAGGAATTTGGAGGAGAAGTGTCCATCTGTCCTATTGTGGTGTGAGTTTGTGTCTCCCTCACTGGAGAGGCCTGGGAGGATATTGGAAGGAGGCAGCCAATGATCCTGTGGCCATGTGGGTAATTGACCCTGGTTCTGGAAGTTAGTGACTGCGTGCAGCTCTATTCTGGCAAAAAGAATAAAAAGTGGTAGTCTACCAGCAATAGATTCTGTCGCATATTTTGTGTAGCTTAGCTAGCTAGAGAAGGGTCCTCAAAGCATTCAGTTCTTCAGATTTGGGGTATCCCATGCTCCCTCACTCCATACAAGTTCTACATTCCAATAAAACATAAAAAGACACCCCTAGACTGTTTATGAAACATCATAGAACAACTCCTGCTGACTGTGACGACTGTTACAAGCTATACCATGACTTGGATAAATCTGGGGAACCTTCAGAATGTATTACATATGCAGGCTCAGCTTCCTGCTCAGTAGTGCTAAACAATGGTTGTGTGTTGGTGATTCTCCTTTCTTCACATAGATTGAAGCCAATACAATAAAAATATGAGATGGCCACCTGATGCTCCTGGTAGCCACAGACCAAATTTGTGGCTTCAAAAAAAGTATTTTTAAAAATTAAAACAATTTTACAAAAGAGAAATTTCCGAGATCTGAAGTGCACCAATGATCGCAACGAGGTCATAGTAGTTGATGGAATTGGATGTGACTTGGAGATGCTGACGCGTCCTGTTGGGTCATGAGAAGTGTGATTCCCAATGACAGGTCCACTTTAAAGCCAGGCGGGCTGTGCATGATCAAGAGTTTTGTCCTTCTCTGGGTCAGCTGGGGATTGTGAGGACACACAATGTGCTCTATGGAGGCTGAAGCAGAAGGACAAATGTATTTCCCCAATTATGTAACAGGCTCACATGCTTATGTAATACTTCTGGATGGGTGGACAACAAAATCAAGCCCGATATCTCGTCTCTTTGCACTCAGTGTGAGAGAGCTGCCATTGCTGACCTTCTTCTGAAAAAGCTGATTGACTGGCTGTCTCTGGTGCCCATATTTTGTTTTCAGTACTGACCAGGAACGAATATGCAATTTAGGATATATGAAGTGAGGTAGGTCCTGGTCTATGTACGTGCTTTAGGTCAGAGGCTCTGAATTTCTAAAGCCATTATATCAGCAAGGAACTTTTATTTTCAAACATTGTCAAAATGATTGCTAGCCCACTCTCTCCTAACTACCGATGAATAAAAGATTCTGTAGGGTGAGACAGGGAGCATGCAGAGTAGGGAGGGGTTGGTGTGAGGACAGTGTGAAGTAAAGTGGGTCAGTGCGGGGACAGTGCAGAATGGGATGGGTCAGTGAGGGACAGTTTGCAGTAGGGTGGTTCTGTGCTGGGAGAGTGCAGAGTAGGATGGGTTAGTGTGGGGACAGGGCAGAGTAGGGGGGGTCCATGCTGGGGCAGCATGGATTAGGGTGGGTCAGTGTGGTAACATTGTGGAGAAGGGTGGGTCATTAAGTTTATAGTTTAGAGTAGGTTGGGTCAGTGCAGAATAGGAAGGGTTAGTGTGGGAACAGTGGGAAGTAAGGTGGGCCTGTGTGCGGTCAGTGAGGGATAAGGTATGTCAGTGTGGGGACAGTGGGGAGTAGGGTGGGTTATTACATTGATAGTGTGGAGTAGGGTGGGTCAGTACAGGGACAGTGAGGAGTAAGGTGGGTCTGTGTGGGGACACTGTGGTGTAGAGGGGGTTATTGAGTTGATAGTGTGGAGTAAGGTGGGTCAGTGTGGGGACTAGAAGAAGTAAGGTGGGTCAGGGCAGGGACAGTGCAGAGTAGGATGGGTCGTTGGGGGACAGTGTGCAGTAGGGTGGATCCATACGGGGACAGTGTGGAGTAAGGTGGGTCAGGGCAGGGACAGTGCAGAGTAGGATGGGTCATTGGGGGACAGTGTGCAGTAGGGTGGATCCATGCGGGGACAGTGTGGAGTAAGGTGGGTCAGTGGTGGGAGAGTGTAGAATAGGGTGGGTCAGTGTAGGGACATTGTGGAGTAGGGAGGGTCCATGCGGGGACAGGGCTGAGTAGGGTGGGTCAGTGGTGGGAGAGTGTAGAATAGGGTAGGTCAGTGTAGGGACATTGTGGAGTTGGGTGGGTCAGTGTGGGGACAGTCAAGACCAGACGTATAGGGGAACTCTGAGGACACCAAATGTAAAGGGGCACTCTACTGTTGACACCTGATGTAAGGGGACTCTGACGGAGACCCCAGATGTAAGGGAGACTCTGATCGGGACACCAGATGTATAAGGGGACTCTGATGAGGACACCAGATGAAAAGGGGCACTTTACTGGGCACCTGATATAAGGGGACTCTAATGAGAACACTAGATATAAGGGAGACTCCGATGGGGACACCAGATGTAAGGGGGGACTCTGATTGGGACACCAGATATAAGGATGGACTCTGATGGGGATACCAAATGTAACAGGGGACTCTGATGGGGACACCATATTTATACTGGGACACCAGATGTAAGAGGGGACTCTGATGGGGACACCAGATCTAAGGGGGAACTTTGATGGGGATACCAGATGTATGAGGGGACTCTGATGGGGACACCAAATGTAGGGGGGGGACTCTGATGGGAATACCAAATGTAACAGTGGACTGTGATGGGGACACCAGATTTATAGGGTGACACCCGATGTAAGGGGGGACCCTGATGGGGACACCAGATGTATAGGGGGACTCTGATGGGGACACCAGATATATAGGGGGACTTTGATGGGGACACCAGATGTAAGAGGGGACTCTGATGAGGACACCAGATGTAAGATGGGACTCTCGTGGGGACACCAGATGTAAGGGGGAACTCTGATGGGGACACTAGATGTAAGGGGGGACTCTGATGGGGACACCAGATGTAACGGTGAACTCTGATGGGGATACCAAATATAACAGGAGACTCTGATGGGGATACCAAATGTAACAGTGGACTCTAATGGGAACGCCACATTTATAGGGGGACACCAGATGTAAGAGGGGACTCTGATGGGGAAACCAGATGTAAGGAAGGGCTCTGATGAGGACACCAAATGTAAGGAAGGGCTCTGATGGGGACACCAGATGTATAGGGGGACTCTGATGGGGATACCAAATATAACAGGAGACTCTGATGGGGACACCAGATGTATAGGGGGACTCTGATGGGGATACCAAATATAACAGGAGACTCTGATGGGGACACCAGATGTATAGGGGGACTCTGATAGAGACACCAGATGTAACAAGGTACTCTGATGAGGACACCAGATGTATAGGGGGACTCTGATGGGGACATCAGATATATAGAAGGACTTTGATGGGGACACCCGATGTAAGGGGGGACTCTGGTGGGGACACCAGAAGTATAGGGGGGACTCTGATGGGGACACCAGGTATAAGGGTAGACTCTGGTGGGGACACTAGATGTAACGGGGACTCTGATGAGGGACACCTGATGTAAGGTGAACTCTGGAAAATTCCAAATGTAAAGGTGGACTCTGATGGGGACACCAATTTTATAGGGAGACTCTGATGGGGACAACAGATGTATAGGGAGACTCTGATGGGGACACCTGATGTAAAGGGGACTCTAATGCGGGGTACTAGATGTATATGGGGACTCTGATGTAAAAGGTTTCTTTGATGAGGACACTTGATGTATAGGGGGCACTCTCCTGAAGACACCCGATGTAAGCAGTGCTGTATTTTAGCCTAGGCCAACAAGGCCCATGCCTAGGGCGGCACTTTGCAGGGGGGCAGCAAAAAAGCCGCCCCTCCCCTTCACCTAAGACTCTATTGGCCATTGGTTACTAGAGCCGCCTCTCTCTTACCCCCTCTCTCTCTCACTCATCCCCCCCTCTCTCTTGCTCTCTCTCTCTCATCCCCCCCTCTCTCTTGCTCCCTCTCTCTCATCCCCCCTCTCTCTCATTCCCCCTCTCTCTCTCACATCCCCCTCTCTCTCATCCCCCCTAATCGCTCTATAGCTTTGATCTCTCTCTCTCTCCCTCACTCTCCCCCCCTCTCTCTCATCCCCCTCTCGTGAGATCTCAGGGGTTCATGCTGGGACTCGTAGTCTTTCAAATTTGGAGGGAGTGACATCCGTTAAAAGAGGAGTGGGGCACATTTACATAGGAGGAGGAAGGGGGGGGGGGTGCCCAATTTTAGTCTGGCCTAGGGCAGCACAAAACCAAAATACACCACTGGATGTAAGGGGAACGCTGATTGGGACAACAAATGTATAGGGGAACTCTGATGGGGACACCAGATGTACGGGGGGGACTCTGATGGGGACACCAGATGTAAGGGGGACTCTGATGGGGACACCTGATGTTAAGGGGGACTCTGATGGGTATACCAATTGTAACGGTGGTCTCTGATGGGGGTACCAGATTTATAGGGGGACTCTGATGGGGACACCAGGCATAAGGGGAGACTCTGATGGGGACACCAGGCGTAAGGGGGGACTCTGATGGGGGCACAAATGTATTGGGGGACTCTGATGGGGACACCAGTTGTACGGGGACACTCTACTGGGGAGAACTGATTCAAATGGACTCTGATGGGGACACCAGATGTAAGGGGAGACTCTGATGGGAACACTAGATGTATAGGGGGATTCTGATGGGAATACCTGATGTAAGGGGGACTTTAATGGGGGGTACTAGATGTATTTGGGGACTCTGATGTAAAAAGTTTCTCTGATGGGGACACCAGATGTATAGGGGTACTCTGATAAAGACACCAGATGTAAGGCGGACTCTAATGGAGACAACAGATGTAGGGAGGGACTCTAATGGGGCACAGATGTACAGAGGGACTCTAATGAAGACACCAGATGTAAGGGGGCACTGACTCTACTGAGGACAACTGATGGTAGGGGACATTGATGGGGACACCTGATGTATAGGGGGACACTGATGGGGACACCAGATGTATAGGGGGACTCTGATGGGGACACCAGATATAAAGGGGGACTTTTATGGGGACACCAGATATAAGGGGGGACTTTGATGGGGACACCAGATGTAAGGGGGGACTCTACTGGGGACACCTGATGTAAGAGGACCATGATGGGGACACTAGATGAAAGGGGAGACACTGATGGGGACACCTGATATAAGTGGGGAAACCAAATGCAAAGAGGGACTCTGATAAGGACATCAGATGTAAGAGGGGACTCTCATGGGGACACCAGATGTATAGGGGGACTCCAATGGGGGCACCAAATGTATAGGAGGACTCTTATGGGGACACCAGATGTAAGAGGGACACTAGATATATAAGGGGACTCTGATAGGGACACCAGATGTATAGGGGGACTCTGCTGAGGACACCAGATGTAAGGGGGACTCTGCTGGAGATACCAGATATGAAGGGGGTCTCTGCTGAGGGCACCAGATGTAAGGGTGACTCTGCTGGGGACAACAGATGTAAGGGAGACAATGCTGGGGACACCAGATGTAAGGGGGACTCTGCTGGGGACATCAAATCTAAGGGGAACACCCGATGTATAGGGGGGACTCTGATGGGGACACCAGATGTAAGGGGGATCTAGTGCAGTCATCAGATGTATAGGGGGACTCTGATGGGGACACCAGATGTATAGGGGGACACTGAAGAGGAAACCAGAGGTAAGGGGGGACTCTAATAGGGACACCAGATGTAGGGGGACTCTGATGGAGACACCAGATGTAAGGAGGGACACTGATGGGGACACTTGATGTAAGGGGAGACTCTGATGGGGACACCTGATATAAGAAGGGACTCTGATGGGGACACCTGATGTAAGTGGGGACACCAAATGTAAAGAGGGACACTGATGGGGGACACCAGATGTAAGGAGGGACTCTGATGGGGACACCAGATGTATAGGGGGACTCAGATGGGGACACTTGATGTAAGGGGGGACTCTGATGGGGGACACCAGATGTATAGGGGGACTTCAATGGGGGCACCAGATGTATAGGAGGACTCTGATGGGGACACCAGATGTAAGAGGGACACTAGATGTATAAGGGGACTCTGATGGGGACACCAGATGTATAGGGGGACTCTGATGGGGATACCAAATATAACAGGAGACTCTGATGGGGACACCAGATGTATAGGGGGACTCTGATAGAGACACCAGATGTAACAAGGTACTCTGATGAGGACACCAGATGTATAGGGGGACTCTGATGGGGACATCAAATATATAGGAGGACTTTGATGGGGACACCCGATGTAAGGGGGGACTCTGGTGGGGACACCAGAAGTATAGGGGGGACTCTGATGGGGACACCAGGTATAAGGGTAGACTCTGGTGGGGACACTAGATGTAACGGGGACTCTGATGAGGGACACCTGATGTATAGGGGGACTCTGCTGGGGACACCAGATGTTAGGGGGACTCTGCTGGGGACAACAGACATAAAGGGGGACTCTGCTGGGGACACCATATGTAAAGGGGACTCTGCTGGGGTTACCAGATGAGGGGGACTCTGCTGGGAACACCAGATGTAGGGGGGACTCTGCTGGGGACACCAGATGTAAGGGGGGACTCTGCTGGGGACACCAAATGTAAGGGGAACACCCGATGTATAGGGGGACTCTGATTGGGACATCAGATGTTAAAAGGTTTCCTAATGTAGGCACCGATGTACAGAGGCACTCTGACGGGGACACCAGATGTAAGAGGGACACTCTGCTAAGGACAACCACACAGTGAGGAGTAGGGTAGATCAATGTGGGTACAATGAGGAGTACGGTGGGTCAGTGTGGGTACAGTGAGGAGTAGGGTGGGTCGGTGTGGGTACAGTGACGAGTAAGATTGGTCGGTATTGGTACAGTGAGGAGTAGGGTGGATCAGTGTGGGTACAGTGTGGAGTAGGGTGGGTCGTGTGGGTAAAGTAAGGAGTAGATTCGGTTGGTGTGGGTACAGTGAGAAGTAGAGTGAGTCTGTGTGGGTACAGTGAGGAGCAGAGTGGGTCGGTGTTGGTACAGTGTGGAGTAGATGTGGATCGGTGTGGGTACAGTTAGGAGTAGTGCCAATCGGTGTGGGTACAGTGAGCAGTAGGGTGGGTGGGTCGGTGTGGGTACAGTGAGGGGTAGGGTGGGTCAGTGTGGGTACACTGACGAGTAAGGTGGGTTGGTGTTGGTAGAGTAAGAAGTAGGGTGGATTGGTGTAGGTACAGTGAGGAGTAAAGTGGGTTGGTGTCGGTGCAGTGTGGAGTGGGGTGGGTCAGTGTGGGTACAGTAAGGAGTAGGGTTGGTCGGAGTGGGTACAGTGAGGAGTAGGGTGGGTCGGAGTGGATACAGTGAGGAGTAGAGTGGGTCGATGTGGGTACAGTGAGGAGTAGGGATGGTCAGTGTGGGTACAGTGAGGAGTACAGTTGGTCGGTTTGGGGACAATGTGGAGCAGGTGGGACATTGTGGGAATGATGTGGAGTAGGTTGGGCCCGTGCAGAGACCGTGCGGAGTAGGGTGAGTCAGCGTGGGTACAGTGAGGAGAAGGGTGGGTCGATGTTTGTACAGTGAGGAGTAGGGTTGCTCGGTGTGGGTACAGTGAGGAGTGCAGTGGGTCGGTGTGGGTGCAGTGAGGAGTAGGGTGGGTCAGTGTGGGTACAGTGAGGAGTAGGGTTGGTCCCTGTGGGGTCAATGTGGAGAAGATGGGTCATTGTGGGGTCAATGTGGGCCTGTGCAGAGACTGCGTAGAGTAGGGTGTATCAGTATGGGTACAGTGAGGAGTAGGGTGTGTCGGTGTAGGTGAGAAGGGTGGGGGACAATGTGAAGTACAGTGGGTCATTGTGCGGATAATATGGAGTAGGATGGGCCCATGCATAGAGCGTGTTGAGTAGAGGAGGGTCGGTGTTGGGACACTGAGGAGTAGGGTGGATCGGAGTGGTGACAGTGAGGAGTAAGGTGGGTTGGAGTGGGGACAATGAGGGTGGGTTAGTGTCAGTACAGTGAGGAGTAGGGTTTGTCGGTGTGGGTACAGTGAGGAGTGCAGTGGGTCGGTGTGGGTGCAGTGAGGAGTAGGGTGGGTCGGTGTGGGTACAGTGAGGAGTAAGGTGGGTCCCTGTGGGGTCAATGTGGAGAAGATGGGTCATTGTGGGGTCAATGTGGAAAACGATGGGTCATTGTGGGGAAAATGGGGAGTAGGATGGGCCTGTGCAGAGACTCTGTGGAGTAGGATGTATCAGTATGGGAACAGTGAGGAGTAGGGTGTGTCGGTGTAGGTGAGAAGGGTGGGGGACAATGTGAAGTACAGTGGGTCATTGTGCGGATAATGTGGAGTAGGATGGGCCCATGCATAGAGCGTGTTGAGTAGGGGGGGGAAAGTGTTGGGACACTGAGGAGTAGGGTGGATCGGAGTGGTGACAGTGAGGAGTAAGGTGGGTTGGAGTGGGGACAATGAGGATTAGGGTGGGTTAGTGTCGGTACAGTGAGGAGTAGGGTTTGTCGGTGTGGGTACAGTGAGGAGTAAGGTGGGTCAGTGTGGGTACAGTAAGGAGTAGAGTGGGTCAGTGTGGGGACAATGTGGAGTACGGTAGGTCATTGTGGGGATGGTGTGGAGTAGAACGGACCTGTGCAGAGACTGTCTGGAGTAGGGTGGGTCAGTGTGGGGACAGTGAGGAGTAGAGAGGGTCCGTGTGGAAAGAGTGAGGAGTAGGGTGGGTCTGTGTGGGTACAGTGAGGAGTAGGGTGGGTCTGTGTGGGTACAGTAAGGAGTTGGGTTAGTAGGTGTGGGTACAGTGAGGAGTAGGGTGGGTCTGTGTGGGTACAGTAAGGAGTTGGGTTAGTAGGTGTGGGTACAGTGAGGAGTAGGGTGGGTCGGTGTGGGTACAGTGAGGAGTAGGGTGGGTCAGTGTTGGGACAATGTGGAGTATGGTGGGTCATTGTGGGGATAGTGTGGAGTAGGATGGACCTGTGCAGAGACCGTGTGGAGTAAGGTCGGTCAGTGTGGGCACAGTGAAGAGTAGGGTGGGTCAGTGTGAGTACAGTGAGGAGTAGGGAGGGTCAGTTTGGGTACAGTGAGGTGTAGGGTGGGTAAAGTGAGGAGTAGTGCAAAAAAGAGAATAATCAGCGAAATTATAAAATATAAAGTGACACAGTGCTTAAACCCAATTAAAAGTAGGGTAACAAAATGTGAATAATAACAATCAACTGTGCAATGATATACAGCAGCTATATTAAAACTTCCTCCCTAACGGAAGTAAGATGTTCAATAGTAAATAAATATATACAGCGCTATATAAAACCAAAGGTGCTACATAAGCAATAAAGTGACAATGTGCTTAATTAAATATTCAAAAAATTATCTCATAAAGGTGCATTATAAAGTGTCCATAAAGTGCATTCCAAAAGGGGTGTGCATATACAGTCCAATCCACAAATCAACCAAGCCGTGAAAATAAATATAAGGTGCTTGATAGGTGTCTCAATATTACAAAGTGCTCATAACACCACCACCATCTAGCCACAAGGTGGCCTCTCACCTCAGTGAGATTATATAAAAGCAATGAATCCTCAATCAGGGTGAGCTCAGATCATTGGATACATATTGCTGGACCAATATCTCTCATGGTCTCATGGACTCGATATTGCTGAAAGTGGCAGCAGAGGAGCATACCGAGTCCATGAGAAATATTGGTCCAGCAAGAGGTATCCATTGATCTGAGCTCACCCTTATTGAGGATTCATTGCTTTTATATCATCTCAGTGAGGTGAGAGGCCTCCTTGTGGCTAGATGGTGGTGGTGTTATGAGCACTTTGTAATATTGAGACACCTATCAAGCACCTTATATTTATTTTCACGGCTTGGTTGATTTGTGGATTGGACTGTATATGCACACCCCTTTTGGAATGCACTTTAGGGACACTTTATAATGCACCTTTATGAGATAAATTTTTGCATATTTTTTTAAGCACATTGTCACTTTATTGCTTATGTAGCACCTTTGGTTTTAAATAGCGCTGTATATATTTATTTACTATTTAACAGTGACGAGAAGGGTGGATCCGTGTGTGGGAATAGTGAGAAGTAGGGTGGGTTGGTGTGGAAATACAATGTGGAGTACAGTGGGTCATCCTGGGGATGATGTGGAGTAGGGTGGGTCAGTGTGGGTACAGTGTGGAGTTGGGTGGGTCAGTGTGGGTACAGTGACGAGAAGGGCGGGTCAGTGTGCGTACAGTGAGCAGTAGGGAGGGTCAGTTTGGGTACAGTGAGGTGTAGGGTGGGTCATTGAGGGTACAGTGAGGAGTAGAGTGGGTCAGTGTGTGGGAATAGTAAGAAGTAGGGTGGGTTAGTGTGGCTACAGTGAGGAGTAGGGTGGGTCAGTGTGTGTACAGTGAGCAGTAGGGTGGGTCGGTGTGGCTACAGTGAGGAGTAGCGTGGGTCGGTGCGGGTACAGTGAGGAGTAGAGGGGGTCGGTGTGGGTACAGTGAGGAGTAGGGAGGGTCAGTGTGGGTACAGTGTGGAGTTGGGTGGGTCAGTGTGGGTACAGTGAGGAGTAGGGCGGGTCAGTGTGTGTAAAGTGAGCAGTAGGGTGGGTCGGTGTGGCTACAGTGAGGAGTGCCTTTCACTGAGGAGTGGCTTCCGTCTGGCCACTCTACCATACAGGCCTGATTGGTGGAGTGCTGCAGAGATGGTTGTTCTTCTGGAAGGTTCTTCTCTCCCTCTACAGAGAGACGCTGGAGCTCTGTCAGAGTGATCATTATGTTCCTTGTCACATCCCCAGCCAAGGCTCTTCTCCCTAAATCGCTCAGTTTGGCTGGATGGCCCGCTTTAGGAAGCATTGCGGTGGTTCTAAACTTCTTCCATTTACAGATAATGGAGGCCACTGTGCTCATTGTGACCTTCAATGCTGTACAAATGTTCTGTCCCCTTCCCCAGATCTGTGCCTTGATACAATCCTGTCTCGGAGGTCTACAGACAATTCCTTGTACTGCATGGCTTGGTTTGTGCTCTGACATGCATTGTTAACTGTGGGACCTTATATAGACAGGTGTGTGCCTTTCCAAATCATGTCCAATCAACTGAATTTACCACAGGTGGACTCCAACCAGTCAGTGTGTGGGAATAGTAAGAAGTAGGGTGGGTTAGTGTGGCTACAGTGAGGAGTAGGGTGGGTCAGTGTGTGTACAGTGAGCAGTAGGGTGGGTCGGTGTGGCTACAGTGAGGAGTAGCGTGGGTCGGTGCGGGTACAGTGAGGAGTAGAGGGGGTCGGTGTGGGTACAGTGAGGAGTAGGGAGGGTCAGTGTGGGTACAGTGTGGAGTTGGGTGGGTCAGTGTGGGTACAGTGAGGAGTAGGGCGGGTCAGTGTGTGTAAAGTGAGCAGTAGGGTGGGTCGGTGTGGCTACAGTGAGGAGTAGCGTGGGTCGGTGCGGGTACAGTGAGGGTAGAGTGGGTCGGTGTGGGTACAGTGAGGAGTAGGGTGGGTCGGTGTGGGTACAGTGAGGAGTAGGATGGGTCCCTGTGGGGACAATATGGAGTACGATGGTTCATTGTGGGGAAAATGGGGAGTAGGATGGGCCTGTGCAGAGACTGTGTGGAGTAGGGGGTATCAGTATGGGCACAGTGAGGAGTAGGGTGTGTTGGTGTAGGTGAGGAGAAGGGTGGGTCGCTGTGGGAACAATGTGGAGTACATTGGGTCATTGTGCGGATATTGTAAAGTAGAATGGGCCCATGCATAGAGCGTGTGGAGTAGGGTGGGTGTGTGTGTACAGTGAGGACTAGCGTGGGTTGGTGTGGGTACAGTGAAGAGTAGGGTGGATCAATGTGGGTACAGTGAGGAGTAGGGTGGGTCAGCTTGGGTATAGTGAGGAGTAAGGTGGGTTGGTTAGGGTACAGTGAGGTTTAAGGAGGTTCGGTGTGGGGACAGTGAGGAGTAGGGTGGGTTGCTGTGGGGAAAATGTGGAGTAGTTGGGTTATTTTTCAGATAATGTGGAGTAGGATGGGCCTATACAGAGAGCGTGTGGAGTAGGGTGGGGACAGTGAGGAGTAGGGTGGGTTGGTGTGGGGACAGTAAAGAGTAGGGTGCGTCCCTGTGGGTACAGTGAGGAGTACGGTGGGTCCGTGTGGGTACAGTGAGGAGTAGGGTGGGTCGGTGTGGGGACAGTGAGGAGTAGGGTGGGTCACTGTGGGGACAACGTGGAGCAGGTGGATGACTATTGGGGCAACGTGGAGCAGGTGGGACATTGTGGGGATAATGTGGAGTAGGATAGGCCTGTGCAGAGACTGTCTGGAGTAGGGTGGGTCAGTGTGGGGACAGTGAGGAGTAGAAAGGGTCGGTGTGGGAAGAGTGAGGCGTAGGGTGGGTCTGTGTGGGAACAGTGAGGAGTTGGGTGAGTTGGTGTGGGTACAGTGAGGAGTAGGGTGGGTCGGTGTGTGGGAATAGTAAGAAGTAGTGTGGATTGGTGTGGAAATACAATGTGGAGTACAGTGGGTCATTCTGGGGATGATGTGGAGTAGGGAGGGTCAGTGTGGGTACAGTGTGGAGTTGGGTGGGTCAGTGTGGGTACAGTGAGGAGTAGGGCGGGTCAGTCTGTGTACAGTGAGCAGTAGGGTGGGTCGGTGTGGCTACAGTGAGGAGTAGCGTGGGTCGGTGCGGGTACAGTGAGGAGTAGAGTGGGTCGGTATGGGTACAGTGAGGAGTAGAGTGGGTCGGTGTGGGTACAGTGAGGAGTAGGGTGGGTCGTTGTGGGGAAAATGGGGAGTAGGATGGGCCTGTGCAGAGTCTGTGTAGAGTAGGGGGTATCCGTATGGGCACAGTGAGGAGTAGGCTGTGTTGGTGTAGGTGAGGAGAAGGGTGGGTCGCTGTGGGAACAATGTGGAGTACATTGGGTCATTGTGCGGATATTGTAAAGTAGAATGGGCCCATGCATAGAGCGTGTGGAGTAGGGTGGGTGTGTGTGTACAGTGAGGACTAGCGTGGGTTGGTGTGGGTACAGTGAAGGGTAGGGTGGGTCAATGTGGGTACAGTGAGGAGTAGGGTGGGTCAGCTTGGGTATAGTGAGGAGTAAGGTGGGTTGGTTAGGGTACAGTGAGGTTTAAGGAGGTTCGGTGTGGGGACAGTGAGGAGTAGGGTGGGTTGCTGTGGGGACAATGTGGAGTAGTTGGGTTATTTTTCAGATAATGTGGAGTAGGATGGGCCTATACAGAGAGCGTGTGGAGTAGGGTGGGTCAGTGTGGGGACAGTGAGGAGTAGGGTGGGTTGGTGTGGGGACAGTAAAGAGTAGGGTGCGTCCCTGTGGGTACAGTGAGGAGTACGGTGGGTCCGTGTGGGTACAGTGAGGAGTAGGGTGGGTCGGTGTGGGGACAGTAAGGAGTAGGGTGGGTCACTGTGGGGACAACGTGGAGCAGGTGGATGACTATTGGGGCAACGTGGAGCAGGTGGGACATTGTGGGGATAATGTGGAGTAGGATAGGCCTGTGCAGAGACTGTCTGGAGTAGGGTGGGTCTGTGTGGGTACAGTGAGGAGTTGGGTGAGTTGGTGTGGGTACAGTGAGGAGTAGGGTGGGTCGGTGTGGGTACAGTGAGGAGTAGGGTGGGTCAGTGTTGGGACACTGTGGAGTATGGTGGGTCATTGTGGGGATAGTGAGAAGTAGGATGGACCTGTGCAGAGACCCTGCATACTTGCCAAATGTCCCCTTTTTCCTTGGACAGTCCCTGCAAATAGGAGCCTGTCCCAGGTATTTGTATTGTCCCTGGAAGCGCCTATTAATCGGGGTGCCCATAAATGTTACGCAAAAGTAGTGCAGCTGAATGGGAGACTTATTCCAACTCTGCTAGTGTGGCCTTAAGTTTGAAATTAATTTTTTAATTTCCTGTAATTCTCTCTATATTGGAGTAGACTCTATAATCTGATAAGGAGGTAAGATTAATTATGCAGAGTGGGCGGAGCTTCATGGAAGTGGGTGTGGTAATTGATAGCTGTGCTCCAAAGTGTCCCTGGAATTTTTTTTTTAAATGTTGGCAACTATGACCGTGTGGAGTAAGGTTGGTCAGTGTGGGCACAGTGAAGAGTAGGGTGGGTCAGTGTGAGTACAGTGAGGAGTAGGGAGGGTCAGTTTGGGTACAGTGAGGTGTAGGGTGGGTCGTTGAGGGTACAGTGAGGAGTAGGGTGGGTGAGTGTGCTGGAATAGTGAGCAGTAGGGTGGGTTGGTGTGGAAATACAATGTGGAGTACAGTGGGTCATTCTGGGGATGATGTGGAGTAGAGTGGGTCAGTGTGGGTACAGTGTGGAGTAGGGTGGGTCAGTGTGGGTACAGTGAGAAGTAGGGCGGGTCAGTTTGTGTACAGTGAGCAGTAGGGTGGGTCGGTGTGACTACAGTGAGGAGTAGCGTGGGTCGGTGCGGGTACAGTGAGGAGTAGAGTGGGTCGGTGTGGGTACAGTGAGGAGTAGGGAGGGTCAGTTTGGGTACAGTGAGGTTTAGGGTGGGTTGTTGGGTCGGTGTGACTACAGTGAGGAGTAGGGTGGGTCAGTGTGTGGGAATAGTAAGAAGTAGGGTGGGTTGGTGTGGAAATACAATGTGGAGTACAGTGGGTCATTCTGGGGATGATGTGGAGTAGGGAGGGTCAGTGTGGGTACAGTGTGGAGTAGGGTAGGTCAGTGTGGGAACAGTGAGGAGTTGGACGGGTCAGTGTGGGTACAGTGAGGAGTAGATTGGGTCGGTGTGAGTACAATGAAGAGTAGAGTGGGTCGGTATAGGTACAGTGAATAGTAGGGTGGGTCGTTGTGGGAACAGTGAGGAGTAGGGTGTGTAGGTGTAGGTGAGGAGAAGGGTGGGTTGCTGTGGGAACAATGTGGAGTACGTTGGGTCATTGTGCGGATATTGTGAAGTAGAATGGGCCCATGCATAGAGCGTTTGGAATAGGGTGGGTGTGTGTGTGTGCAGTGAGGACTAGCGTGGGTTGGTGTGGGTACAGTGAAGAGTAGGGTGGGTCAGTGTGGGTACAGTGAGGAGTAGGGTGGGTCGGTTTGGGTACAGTGAGGAGTAAGGTGGGTTGGTTAGGGTACAGTGAGGTTTAAGGAGATTCAGTGTGGGGACAGTGAGGAGTAGGGTGGGTTGCTGTGGGGACAACGTTGAGTAGGTGGGTCATTTTTCAGATAATGTGGAGTAGGATGGGCCTATACAGAGATTGTGTGGAGTAGGGTGGGTCAGTGTGGAGACAGTAAAGAGTATGGTGCGTCTGTGTGGGTACAGTGAGGAGTACGGTGGGTCCGTGTGAGTACAGTGAGGAGTAGGGTGGGTCAGTGTGGGGACAGTAAAGAGTATGGTGCGTCTGTGTGGGTAGAGTGAGGAGTATGGTGGGTCCATGTGGGTACAGTGAGGATTAGGGTGGGTCCGTGTGGGGACAGTGAGGAGTAGGGTGGGTCACTGTGGGGACAACGGGGAGCAGGTGGATGACTGTTGGGACAACGGGGAGCAGGTGGATGACTGTTGGGACAACGGGGAGCAGGTGGATGACTGTTGAGACAACTGTGGGGACAACGGGGAGCAGGTGGATGACTGTTGGGACAACGGGGAGCAGGTGGATGACTGTTGGGACAACGTGGAGCAGGTGGGTCACTGTGGGGATAATGTGGAGTAGGATAGGCCTGTGCAGAGACTGTCTGGAGTAGGGTGGGTCAGTGTGGGGACAGTGAGGACTAGAGAGGGTCGGTGTGGGAAGAGTGAGGCGTAGGGTGGGTCTGTGTGGGTACAGTGAGGAGTAGGGTGAGTCGGTGTGGGTACAGTGAGGAGTAGGGTGGGTCAGTGTTGGGACAATGTGGAGTATGGTGGGTCATTGTGGGGATAGTGTGGAGTAGGATGGACCTGTGCAGAGACCGTGTGGAGTAAGGTCGGTCAGTGTGGGCACAGTGAAGAGTAAGATGGGGCAGGGTGAGTGCAGTGAGGAGTAGGGAGGGTCAGTTTGGGCACAGTGAGGTGTAGGGTGGGTCAATGTGTGGGAATAGTGTGGAGTATACAATGTGGAGTACAGTGGGTCATTCTGGGGATGATGTGGAGTAGGGTTGGTCAGCGTGGGTACAGTGTGGAGTAGGGTGGGTCAGTGTGGGTACAGTGAGGAGTAGGGTGGGTCAGTGTGGGTACACTGAAGAGTAGTGTGGGTCAGTGTGGGTACAGTGTGGAGTAGGGTGGGTCATCGTGTGGGTACAGTAAGGAGTAGGGTGGGTCAGTGTGGGCACAGTGTGCAGTAGAGTGGGTCAGTGTGGGTACAGTTAGGAGTAGGGTGGGTCAGTGTGGTTACAGTGTGGAGTAGAGTTGGTCATTGTGTGGGTACAGTAAGGAGTAGGGTGGGTCAGTGTGGTTATAGTGTGAAGTAGGTTGGGTCATTGTAAGTACAGTGAGGAGTAGGATGGGTCAGTGTGGGTACGGTGAAGAATAGGGTGGATCGGTGTGGAAACAATGTGGAGTTCGGTGGGTCATTGTGGGGAAGATGTGGAGTAGGATGGGCCTGTGCAGAGACCGTGTGATGTAGGGTGGGTCAGTGTGGGTACAGTGAGGAGTAGGGTGGGTCAGTTTGGGTACATGGAGGAGTAGGGTGGGTTAGTGTGGGTATAGTGAGGAGTAGGAAAGGTCTGTGTGGAAGCAATGTGGAGTACTGTCAGTCATTGTGGGGATGATGTGAAGTATGGTGGGTCATTGTGGGGATAGTGTGGAGTACAGTGGGTCATTGTGGGGATGATGTGGACAACAGGGGGTCATTGTGGGGATGATGTGAAGATCAGTGGGTCATTGTGGGGATGATGTGGAGTAGGGAGGGTCATTGTGGGGATGATCTGGAGTACAGTGGGTTATTGTGGGGATGATTTGGAGTAGGGTGGGTCATTGTGGGGATGATGTGGAGTACAGTGGGTTATTGTGGGGACGATGTGGAGTAGAGTGGGTCAGTGTGGGGACAGTATTGGGTAGGGTAGGTCAGTGTGGCGATGATGTGGAGTAGGGTGGGTCAGTGTGGGGCTGATGTGGAGTAGGGTGGGTCAGTGTGGGGATGATGTGGAGTAGGGTGGGTCATTGTGGGGAAGATGTGTAGTATGGTGGGTCAGTGTGGGGAAGATGTGGTGTAGGGTGGGTCATTGTGGGGATGATGCGGAGTAGGGTGGGTCAGTGTGGGGATGATGCAGAGCAGGGTGGGCCAGTGTGGGGATGATGTGGAGTACGGCGGGTCAATGTGGGGATGATGTGGAGTAGGGTGGGTCAGTGTGGGGAGGATGTAGAGTACGGTGGGTCAGTGTGGGGATGATGTGGAGTTGGGTGGGTCAGTGTGGGGATGATGTGGAGTAGGGTGTGGGTCAGTGTGGGGATGATGTGGAGTAGGGTGGGCCAGTGTGGGGATGATGTGGAGTACGGTGGGTCAATGTGGGGAAGATGTGGAGTAGGGTGGGTCAGTGTGGGGAGGATGTAGAGTACGGTGGGTCAGTGTGGGGATGATGTGGAGTAGGGTGGGTCAGTGTGGGGATGATGTGGAGTACGGTGGGTCAGAGTGGGGATCATGTGGAATAGAGTGGGTCAGTGTTGGGGCAGTATTGGGTAGGGTGGAGTAGGGTGGTTCAGTGTGGGGATGATGTGGAGTACAGTGGGTTAGTGTGGGGATGATGTGAAGTAGGGTGGGTCAGTGTGGAGATGATGTAGAGTAGGGTGGGTCAGTGTGGGGATGATGTGGAGTAGGGTGGGTCAGTGTACTAGGGATGATGTGGAGTAGGGTGGGTCAGTGTGGGGGCAGTATTCTGTAGAGTGGGTCAGTGTGGGGGCTGTATTGGGTAGGGTGGGTCATTGTTGGGATGATGCGGAGTATGGTTGTTCAGTATGGGGATGATGTGGAGTAGGGTGGGTCAGTGTGGGCATGATGTGGAGTAGGGTGGGTCGGTGTGGGACAGTATTAGATAAGGTGGGTCAGAGTGGTGGCAGTATTGGGTAGGGTCGGTCAGTGCTCACAGTGCAGACTGGGGTAGGCCATCCCATGACAGTACAGGGAAGTATAGATTTTAAAATCTGGAGCATCCTGGGATTTAGGACACCAGGGGAACTCCAGGCCTTTCACACGCAGTGCACTTTCCTATAGCTACGTGCATTGTATTCCTGTAGCAAGTATAAAGCAGACATGACAGGTGCTCTTAAATGGGGGTTTTTTCGAACCCTTGGATATCCTGTCCAAACAAAAACTACTGTATATGGCACATACATGTAAATCCATGGCTGATAGCTTTGGTCTGCTAAGTGCAATAGGCCTTGCATTTTGCTTTTGCAGGCACTGCCCCCTACTGTCACAGAATGGGCCTGGCAGCTATTTGCAATGCCTGATTACCAGGGCACATTATTCTGGCGTTGTCATTGGCATGTTTAGCAGTAATCAGATATTACGTTTATTTTATTGTCTCTCTTACAATTTAAAAGAAGCAAACATTCACCCAGATTAAAAACCTGATTCAGTTTCTGCTTTAAATACAAACATGCTGATCTGCTAAAGTAGATCTAAACCAGAGCATTAAAAAAAATTCATACAATCTACTTTGTAAATGTCATTACAAAAGTCATTTTCAATCTTTTTTTAAATCTGCAGTGTTTATTACAATGATCCCTGGTGATCCTGCCATAAAGGTTCTTGGTTTGAATAATTTTGGCTTCCTGAGATATGGTAAAAGAAGTCACTCCTGGCCAGTTTGTTGATTGCTTACAGCCCTGAAAGAGGTGACAACAGACGTGTATGGCCATTGCTTCATTTAAATACCGGACAGTCAGGTGCTCTGTACTGCCTGTATACGTTACCCATCCACCAACATGCAGGAAAAACGCAAGGCATAGGACCAAAGGGTCTTTTGGGTGAGGGTTGGCATAAAAACCTGAATCCAGTTTCTTTGTGTTCCTTGTTTTCTTATGTATGGCTTCTTTTCTTCCCCATTGTCATGTTTTCTTCTGAAAATGTATTTTGTGATTCTGTATGATTTTTCCCTGGTCGTGGAGTTCTGTAGACAGAGCTAGTCTTTAGACTTACAGTTATAGTGCATCCGGAAAGTATTCACAGCGCTTCATTTTTTCCACATTTTGTTATGTTACAGCCTTATCCAAACATGGAATAAATGCATTATTTTCTTCAAAATTCTACAAACAATACCCCATAATGACAACGTGAAAGAAGTTTGTTTGAAATCTTTGAAAATGTATTAAAAATAAAAAACAAAAAAAATCCCATGTACATAAGTATTACAGCCTTTGCTCAATAGTTTGTTGAAGCTCCTTTGGCACCAATTACAGCCTCAAGTCTTTTTGGGTATGATGCTACAAGCTTGGCACACCTATTTTTGGGCAGTTTCTCCCATTCTTCTTTGCAGGACAACTCAAGTTCCATCAGGTTGGATGGGGAGCGTCAGTGCACAGCCATTTTCAGCTGTCTCCAGAGATGTTCAATCGGGTTCAGGTCTGGGCTCTGGATGGGCCACTCAATGACATTCACAGAGTTGTCCCGTAGCCACTTCTTTGTTATCCTGGCTGTGCACTTAGGGTCGTTGTCCTGTTGGAAGATGAACTTTCTCCCCAATCTGAGGTCTAGAGCGCTCTGGAGTAGGTTTTCATCAAGGAAGTCTCTGTACATTGCTGCATTCATCTTCCCTCTATCCTGACTAGTCTCCCAGTTCCTGCTGTTGAAAAACATCCCCACAGCATGATGCTGTCACCACCATGCTTCACTGTAGGGATGATAATATTGGCCAGGTGATGAGTGGTGCCTGGTTTCCTCCAGACATGACGCTTGCCATTCAGGCCAAAGAGTTCAATCATTGCTTCATCAGACCAGAGAATTTTGTTTCTCATGTTCTGAGAGTCCTTCAGGTGCCTTTTGGCAAACTCCAGCCAGGCTGTCATGTGCCTTTCACTGAGGAGTGGCTTCCGTCTGGCCACTCTACCATACAGGCCTGATTGGTGGAGTGCTGCAGAGATGGTTGTTCTTCTGGAAGGTTCTTCTCTCCCTCTACAGAGAGACGCTGGAGCTCTGTCAGAGTGATCATTATGTTCCTTGTCACATCCCCAGCCAAGGCTCTTCTCCCTAAATCGCTCAGTTTGGCTGGATGGCCCGCTTTAGGAAGCATTGCGGTGGTTCTAAACTTCTTCCATTTACAGATAATGGAGGCCACTGTGCTCATTGTGACCTTCAATGCTGTACAAATGTTCTGTCCCCTTCCCCAGATCTGTGCCTTGATACAATCCTGTCTCGGAGGTCTACAGACAATTCCTTGTACTGCATGGCTTGGTTTGTGCTCTGACATGCATTGTTAACTGTGGGACCTTATATAGACAGGTGTGTGCCTTTCCAAATCATGTCCAATCAACTGAATTTACCACAGGTGGACTCCAACCAAGCTGTAGAAACATCTCACGGATGATCAGTGAAAATAGGATTCACCTGTGCGCAATTTTGAGTGTTATGACAAAGGCTGTGAATACTTATGTACTTGTGATTTTTTATTTTTTTTAATACATTTGCAAAGATTTTAAACAAACATCTTTCAAGTTGTCATTATGGGGTATTGTTTGTAGAATTTTGAGGAAAATAATTAATTTAATCAATTTTTGGATAAGGCTGTAACATAACAAAATGTGGAAAAATGGAAGCGCTGTGAATACTTTCTGGATGCACTGTAGGCCCATATACTGTATATTTGGACACAGGCACAATTTTAGCTTTTTCAGGTATTTACCAAAAAAATTTTAGGCTATAGTTATTAAATGGATATGGACGGAAAGTGCACACTCTCAGGTTTAATTTGAGGGTATGTACATCCAAATCGGAGGGAGGGTTTAGGAATTACAGCTCTTAAGAATAGCTAACCCCCTTTTTCAAGGGGCCAAAATTAATTGGACAACTGAATCAAAAGCTGTTTCATGACCAGTTATGGGCTACTCCTTTGTTATTTCTTCCTCAGTTTGGCAGGTTAAAGGTCTAGAGTTGGTTCTAAGTGTGGTATTTGCATTTGGAATCTATTGTAATCCTACATCATGCGTTTAAAGGAGCTGTCCATGCAAGTGAAACAGGCCATTGTAAGGCTTCAGAAACTAAATCCATCAGAGAAATAGCAGTAACATTATGAGTGGCTAAATCAACAGTTTGGTATATTCTGAGGAAAGAAGAACGCACTGGTGAGCTCAGCAACCTAAAAAGGCCTTAACGTCTATGGACGACAACAGTGGTGGATGATCGCAGGATCCTCTCTATGGTAAAGAAAAAACCCATTCACAACATCCAGACAAGTGAAGGACATTCTCCAGGAGGTGGGCGTATCATTGTCAAAGTCTACAATTAAGAGAAGACTTTACAGGAGCAAATACAGGGTTCACCACAGGTGCAAACCATTCATAAACCTGAAGAATAAAAAAGCCAGATTAGACTTTTCCAAATAAAACATCTAAAAAAAAACAAGAACAGTTCTAGAAAAGCATTCTTTGGACGGATGAAACTAAGATTAATCTGTACCAGAATGACAGGAAGAAAAAAGTGTGGAGAAGGCTTGGAACAGCTCATGATCCATAGCACACAACGTCATCTGTAAAACATGGTGGAAGCAGTGTGATGGCATGGGCATGCATGGCTTCCAGTGGCACTGGGTCATTGGTGTTTATTGATGATGTGACAGAAGATAGAGGCAGCCGGATGAATTCTGCAGTGTTTAGAGCAGGGGTCAGGAACCTTTTTGGCTGAGAGAGCCATGAACACCACATATTTTCAAATGTAATTCCATGAGAGCCATACACTATATTTCAGGGGTCTGGGACCTTTATTTAACATTCATATTCATGGGTAAAACAGTTAACACAATATGTTTGAAAGTTGAAAGCCATACAAGTAAATGTGTGCATTTTATGTAAGACCAACACTTTTAACCACTTGCCGACTGCCTAACGTAGATCTACGTCGGAAGTCAGCCCCTCACAGGCAGAGCGACGTAGGTCTACGTCGCTAGCCTGTGAGGCTCTGGGGAGCGAGCGCGTGCCGCCGGAGGCGCGCTCCCGCTCGCTCATGGACCCCCCCGGGTGTGTGCCCAGCGGACCCGATGTCCGCCGGGCACTCACGATCGTCCGTTAGAGCTGGAGAAAGGCAGGCGGCTGTAAACACAGCCGCCTGTCATTCTCCCCTGTGTAAGAATGGAGATCACACGGTTCTACTAAGTAGCCATGTCCAATCACAGTTAGAAACACGCCCCTAGGGACACACTTAACCCCTCCCTCTCCAATAAAGTTAACCCCTTCCCTCCCAGTGTCATTTTTACAGTAACAGTGCATATGTATAGCACTGATTACTGTAGTAATGTCACTGGTACCCCCAAAAGTGTCAGTCAAGGGTCCGATCTGTCCGCCACAATGTCGCAGTCCTGCAAAAAAAATCGCAGATCGCCGCCATTACTCGTTAAAAAAAACAACAACAAAAATGACAAAAATCTTTCCCTTGGTTAGTAAACGCAATAACTTTTGCGCAAACCAATCAAAATACGTTTTTTGCGATTTTTTTACCAAAAATATGTAGCAGAAAACAAATTGGCCTAAAATGTTAAAAAAAATTTGATTTT
This sequence comes from Pelophylax lessonae, assembly GCF_965119305.1. Lineage (NCBI taxonomy): Eukaryota > Metazoa > Chordata > Amphibia > Anura > Ranidae > Pelophylax > Pelophylax lessonae. Next base: position 204,720,353 of record NC_138778.1, read on the forward strand.
TAATTTTTTTTGGGAATTTCATATAAAAAAATGTGAAAAATATTGGTATTTTTGCAAAATTGACGCTCTTTTTTTGTTTATAGCGCATGATCAAAAAATCTCACAGGTGATCAAATACCACCAAAAGAAAGCTCTGTTTGTGGGAAAAAAAGGATGTGAAATTCGTTTAGGTACAGCGTCGCACGACCGCGCAATTGTCCGTTAAATCAACGCAGTTCTGAATCACAAAATAGGCCCTGGTCAGGAAGGGGGTAAAATCTGGCTCTGAATTCTTTTTAATAACATTGTCAGTCCACATTGTCATTTTCAGGGGTGTGAGGGTGGTACGAGAATGCAAATGTGCAGTGGACTTACTGCTCCACTTACCTGCCACCTCTAAAATCGATGTCCCCGGGCTTGCTCCTTGTGTGCTGGCGGTGTCTGGCTCCTCTGCTGCGTGCTGCTGCCTCGCCTTACCGGTGACTCCACTGATGCTGTCCACACACTCTGGGCCTTCAAATGCATAAACATGAAACATTTGTGACAAATTGGCCAAATAAACACATAAACATGAAATATTCCTGACAATGGGCATCAGTCACGAATATTTCATGTTTATGCATTTGAAGGCCCAGAGTGTGTGCAGACAGCATCAGCCCCCCCAGCCTGCTCCTCGTGTCCTGGTAATGGCTCCTCTGACTGCTGCTTGCTGGGCTGGCATATGCTGCCTTGCCTCGCCGCCTCACAGACCAACACTCTCACTGACTCTATCCACTCAGTCCACGCCACGCCCACGCCTGTCCCATCCACGTGCGCTCTAGACCTGGGCTGGGCCTGGGAACGGCTGGTGGTACTTGGTGCACAGATGCGCGCACTCTCCCTCTGCTGGCATGACGTCATGCCACTGTGCACGCCCCCCTCCGCCTGCCTGTTTGTAGAGGTGCCGCGAGGCAGTGTCTTGCGGCGCCTGCACTGTTCTATGTCTGTCTTCTGTCTGGGAGCCAGATGCAGCCATCAAAAGAGCCACGTCTGGCTCACGAGCCATAGGTTCCCGACCCTGGTTTAGAGATATACTGTCAGCCCAGATTCAGCCAAATGCAGCAAAGTTGATTGGACAGCGCTTCACAGTATAAATGGACAATGATCCAAAACACACTGCAAGAGCAACCCAGAAGCTTTTGAAGGAAAATAAATTGAATATTCTGCAATGGCCGAGTCACTCACCTGATCTCAACCCAACTGAGCATGCATTTCACTAGCTGAAGGCAAAACTAAAGGCAGAAAGACCCACAAAAAAAGAACAGCTGCAGTTAGAGCCCGGAAAAGCATCAGAAAGAGTAAACCCAGTCTTTGGTAATGTCCACGGTTTTCAGACTTCAGGCAGTCATTGCCAGTAAAGGATTCTCAAAAAAATATAAAAAATTAACATTTTATTTATGATTATATTCATTTGTTCTCATTTGAGCCCCTGAAAATGGGGGGACTGTGTATAAAAATGGTTGAAGTTCCTAAAATTTGTACTTGATATTTATGTTCAACCCCTTGAATTAAAGCTAAAAAGCTGCACTTCAAATTCATTTGGATTGTTTCATTTTTATTTTATTCTGGTGGTATACAGAGCCAAAAGTATGAAAAGTATGCCTGTGTCCAAATATATATGGACCTAACTGTGTGTGTAAGTTTCCTCCTGAAGTTGCTGTGTGCCTCCCTGTGCATTGTTATCCCTGGCACTCAGGGTCCAGCTCCAAAATGTGAACAATGAAGCAGGGCCAGAAGAATGCAGCAATGTGAAGGATGACAGGACAAGTACGGGGGAGCAAAAACACAAAAATGTTACATTGATACAAGGAAGAATATGCAGAAACATTACAAGACTTGGAAAGAATCAGAATCCCAAAACCTGCGGGGA
>NC_138778.1:204722440-204779940 GCF_965119305.1 Pelophylax lessonae
GGAGGAAAAGAGAGAACAGAAGGGGCAAGAAGAGAGGGAAGGAGGGGGAGGCAGAAAGAGAGAAAGAAATTAAGAGGGGGGAACAAGGGAAGGAGAAGCGAGAGAGTGGGCAAGATAGAGAAAGGGAGAGGGGGGCAGGGGGAGGATAAGAGGGGGAGGGGCAAGGTGAAGTGGCAATGGGAGTAGGAGGGGGTAGGGCAAGGGGAGACAGAAGGGTGTGCAAGGGGTAAGAAGAGAGAGACAGAGAGAGGGGCAAGGAGGAGGATAAGAGGGGGAGGGGCAAGGTGAAGGTATAGAGAGAGGGGGGGGGGCAAGCAGGAGGAAGAGAGAGGGTAAGCAAAGGTGAGGAAAAGGGAGAGAAGGGGGGGGGCAAGGGGGAAGAAGGGGGGAGAGAAGAGGCAAGGGGGAGGAAGAGCGAGAGAAACAGAGGGGGCAAGGTGGAGGAGAAGGGGTGGGCAGGGTGAAGGAAGAGAGTGGGGTAAAGGTGAGGAAGTGGGGGCAAGGGAGAGGAGGGGGGCAGGGGAGGAAGAGAGAGAAAAATAGAGGGGGAAAAGGGGGAGGAGAAGGGGGGGCAAGGGGGAGGATGAGAAGGAGAGAGAAATAGAGGGGGCAAGGGGGAGGAAAAGAGGGGGGGAAAGGGGGAGCAAGAGAGAGAGAGAGAAATAGAGGGGACAAGGGGGTGAAAAAGAGAAAGAGGGACAAAGGGGAAGAAAAGAGAGAAAACCAGAAGGGCAGAGAAGATAGGGGAGAAGGGGAAGGAAGAAAGAGATAGAGGAAAAAAAGGAAGGGGGACAAGGGAAAGAGGAGGGAGAGAGTGGGCAAGATAGAGAAAGGGAGAAGGAAAAGAGAGAAGTGGTAATTGGAGTAGGAGGGGGTAGGGCAAGGGGAGGTAGAAGGGGTGCAAGGGGGAAGAAGAGAGAGGGGGTGGGAAGGAGAGGGAAAGGGGGGAGAGAAAGAGAAGGGGGGCAAGGGGGAGGAATGGGGGAGAGAGAGGGCAAAGGGAGAAGTAGTGGGCAAGGGAGAGGAGGGGCAGGGGAGGAAGAGAGAGAAAAGTAGAGGGGGGAAATGGGGAGAAAAAAAGAAAGGGGAGGGGAAAGGGGGAGGAAGAGAGAGAAATAAAGGGGGCAAGGGGGAGGAAAAGAGGGGGGCAAGGGGGAGATGAGAGAGGGGGGAAGGGGAGCAAGAGAGAGAGAGAAATAGAGGGGGCAAGGGGGAGAAAAAGAGAAATAGCAGTAAAGGTGTGGAAGAGAGGGAAGGTAAGGGGAGAAAGAGAGAGAAAAGGGGCATGGAGGAGTAAGAAAGAGAGAGAGGGAGGGGCAAGGGAGGGAGGAGCGAGAGAGTGGGTAATGAATAAATATAACTGCCCAATGTACAGTATGTGGAGTGTATTAACCACCTCCCACCCGGGCCATTGTAGATATACGGCCGGGTGGGAGTCTCGTCCTTCTGAATGGACGTTCCGGAACGTCCTTCAGAAGGAGCGAGATCGCGCCGCCGCGTGCACGCGCAGCGGCGCGATCTCGATGTGCCTGTGTCCCTCGGACACAGCGCAACAAGATGCGTCAGGAGGGCCCTGTGATTGGCCCTCCTGATCACATGACGGCTGTGTCCAATCACAGCCGTCATGCAATGTAAATACAGCCGTTGTAACGGCTTCGATCTCTTCTCCTCCCTGACAGATCCTGTCAGGAGAGGAGAAGAAGAGGATCGATACTGGAGCTGGGGTGATCAGTGAGTATTTCTAAGTACTCACTGATCACAGGGGGGGGTCTGTGCTGGTAATCAGAACATTGATTACCAGTGCAGCCCTGGGGGGGGGGTGGGGTGCCACTAGAGCCACCAGGGATGCCCACCCATGACCACCAGGGATGCCCACCATGGCCACCAGGGATGGCAAACAGCCTGCCAGTGGTGCCCTCCTATCAGTGCTGCCCACCAATGCCATATATCAGTGCTGCCCACCAGTGCCCATTATTGCCATCCACCAGTGCTGCCCACCAGTGCCCATTATTGCCCACCAGTGCTGCCCATCAGTGCCCATCAGTGCCCATCAGTGCCCCCCATCAGTGCCAATCAGTGCCGTCCATCAGTGCCGATCAGTGCCACCTATCAGTACCCATCAGTGCCGCCGATCAGTGTCCATCAGTGCTGCCTATCAGTGCCCATCAGCGCTGCATATCAGTGCCCACCAATGCTTCATATCAGTGCTATCTATCAGTGCCACATATCAGTGCCCATCAGTGCTGCATATCAGTGTTACCTATCAGTGCCCATCAGTGCTGCATATCAGTGCCACCCCATCAGTGCCACCCCATCAGTGCCACCCAATCAGTGTCTCCTCATCAGTGCCTGTCAGTGCGGCGTCATCAGTGCTCATCAGTGCAGGAAAAAACGTATCTATTCACAAAATTTTATAACCTAAACAAAAAAACTTTTTTTTTTTTTCAAACTTTTCTGTATTTTTTTATTTGTGCACCAAAAAAGAAAAAACCTGGCAGTGATCAAATACCACCAAAAGAAAGCTCTATTTGTGGGGAAAAAATGACATAAATTTGGTTTAGGTACAGCGTTGCATGACCGCGCAATTGTCATTCAAAATGCAACAGCGCTAAAAGCTGAAAATTGGTCTGGGAAGGAAGGGGGTTTAAGTGCCCAGTATTGAGGTGGTTAATGAACTGTACAAAAGAATCAAAGCTGTTAGGCCTAGTTTATACTTGCAGTTTGGGGGGATGTGGTGTTGAGCCACAATTTTATCACCTCCAACCACCCCCCCCCCTGGCATGGCAGCCAGATGGGGTTGCACACGTGCCGCGTTAGGTGATACTTTGCCACTGTGGCAATAATTATACCCCCTGTTGTTGCATGACCCTTTAAAGTGAATGGGCTGTGCCATAACCTCCCTGCAACTGTGTGCAATAAATGTGATTGTGGCAAAGCAGTGTGAGCTTATAGGGTTAAATCAGACAGCGAGGTGACGTACTTCCTCCTAGCTGCCTGACAAATGCCCTCTGAAAAGTAATCCACTGCAGATCACTTTTTAGAGGGGTGCAATTGTAAATAAGCTGTTAAAGAATGAACACATTTGCTCCTAATAACATTTACACTCACATTGAAATCTTTCAGTTCCCATGTAGTGAGAGCAATGTACTGTAGACACACAACCAGGTGCAAGGTTTTAATGTCTCCAGCAGGGGGCAGCAGCACACAGCCGAGATGGCTCTGTCTACCATGCATGGTTCTTTATCACATTCCTGCACTTTTCACTATTGGATTCTAGATCTTCCAGAACGTTCACCATCTGTAAGGGTTCAGTCTTGTATATTGTAAGCACAAATGTATTCACTTTTATCATTCACATAACCATTTACCTAATGTTGTCATCAAGGTTGGCTGAGGAGAAGGCAGAAAAGGAGGCTGCCTTGGGCGCATCAGCAGAAGGGACACACGAAAAGAGCAGAGCCTGGAGCCTACATGGCTGGCTTGACTTTGTGCACATGTGACCTTTCAGAGGATCCTGGGAATAGCGGTCCATCAGTGAGACTTTTAGCTGCAGATACAATAAGGCATGCAGAGAAGGGAAAGGACACCTCATTATATATAGAAGTGTCCTTACCCTAAAATGTGACCCTCTAATAAAACTGGAGCTTCTCACAATGTGCGTAAGAAGCTACAAGTCAGATAGAGTCCTCCTCATTTGCTGATGGAAGACATCCAGCATCATGTAGGACTTTCCTCCCCATCCTGACTGTTACTTGCCCACTCCTTCCATTTTACTGGGTCAGTGAGTCAGATCGATCTTTCAGTAATGGTGGATCACCATCACATTTGGGCGTTACTTAGGGCAGTCTACATACAAATACAGTCTGCCTAGGAACACTCACTCCTCCAGACTGACATCCCCCCATCAAGGCATATTGATATTTGTATAACTCCTCCCAAGAGCCCGCCCACTGCTTGTATCATGGTTGATGGTTCTTGAGAGGAGTACTGGGGCAGGGTGCTATGACATTTTCAGGAAGCTATGTACAGCACCCTGCCGACCCCTCCCACCAGCCATGATCTGCCTTCATTGCATAGAGACGCACAGAGACCCAGTGATGACATCACTAGGTCTATAAAAATGGAAAGGTTTTGTGTCCACTTGCCGACCGCGCTATAGGAAAATGACGGCTACAGCGCCGTTGGACAGTTCTGGGAGGATGTCCTCCGTCATCGCACCTCCAGACACAGCTTATCACAAATCGGCTCTTTGCCACATGATCAGCTATGTCCAATCACAGCTGATCACAATGTAAACATACTTGCCGGTTATTGGCATACCTTTCCTCCCGCTGTCACTGTGTGAGGAAAGGAGAGAGCCAGTACCCGGCCAGTGTGAAAGGGGACATCTACACTGATAATCAGGGCACTGATCATCAATGCAGCCCCAACAGTGGCCATCAGTGCTACCTATCAGTGACAATCAGTGCCCATCTGTGATGCCAATCAGGGCTGCCTAATAGTGTCCATCAGTGCCACCTATCAGTGTCCATCAGTGCTGCCTATCAGTGCCCTTCAGTGCTGCCTATTTGTGCCCATCAATGTCATCTATCAGTGCCACCTATCAGTGTCCATCAATGCTGCCTATCAGCGCCCTTCAGTGCTGCCTATTTGTGCCCATCAGTGTCATCTATCAGTGCCGCCTCACCAGTGCCTCTTCATCTGTGCCCCCCAGTGCAGCCTATCAGTGCTGTATATCAGTGCCCATCAGTGCCGCCTCATCAGTGCCCATCAGTGCAGCCTCATCAGTGCCCATCAGTGCTGCCTCATCAGTGCTTCCTATTAGTGCCCATCAGTGTAGCCTAATCAGCGCACATCAGTGCAGCCTCATCAGTGCCCATCACTGCAGCCTTATTAGTGCCTTTCAGCGCAGCCTCATCAGTGCCGCCTATTAGTGCCCATCACTGCAGCCTTAATAGTGCCTTTTAGCGCAGCCTCATCAGTGCCAATCAGTGCTGCCTATTAGTGCCCATCAGTGCAGCCTCATCAGTGCCAATCAGTGCAGTCTCATTAGTGCCCATCAGTGCGAAAAATTACCCGTTTGTAAAATATCAGAAGACATTTTTATTTATTTATTTTATTTAATTTTCAGTCTTTTTTTGTTAAATTTCAAAAAATAAAAACACCAGAGGTGATTAAATACCACCGAAACAAAGCTCTATTTGTGTGACAAAATTATAAAAATGTAATTTGGGTACAGTGTTGCATGACCGCGCAATTGTCATTCAAATCGCGACAGCGCGGAAAGCTGAAAATTGGCCTGGGCAGGAAGGGGGTAAAAGTGTCCAGTAAGGCTCCGTTTCCACTGCCGCGGCTACGAAGTCGTGCTACTTCTAGCGCGACTTCGTAGCGAAAGTAAACTGCGGCTTTCAGTGCGACTTGTCCCTCATTATAGAGGGAAGTCGCACTGAAGCCGGCTCAAAAGTAGTGCACAAACTACTTTTGAAGTCGCCCCAACTGAAGTCGCAGCAGTGGAAACAGGCCGAATTGAAATCAATGGCTTTTGACTTGCTGTGCGACTTGACATGTGTCAAGTCGCACAGCAAGTCGCACTAGTGGAAACCGGCACTAAGCAAGTGATTAAAAATATTATTAGTGTGGTGAATAGGGGGAACCAGAAAAAGTCAAATATAAGAATAAATGTCAGCTTTAAGTGTTAGAACCTCTGTTTTTTTTTTTTTGCTGTCTGTGTACCCATTGGGGAGATTTTTTCTAATTTCAGTTGGAACAGGAAGTAATCAACCCAGAAAACGCACCCGGACGTGTCATGTGACCAGCACTGTCCAAGCATTTGCAGGGGTCATTTGGGAAAATGCTGTGTGACTGGCTGTGAAGCCCTGAGTAGCCATGTCCCTGGAAATGATAAACTGATGGTGACTACACGCAGGGTTTGGTACAGAGAGGTGAAGAAAAGTTCCATGGCTCCAGGTTGGTGTCCCAGAAGGTGATCTGGGATTTGGCACAGCAGGTGTTCTGGTCCCGGAGAAACGTGATGCAACCCTCAGAAATGTTACATGTAAGAAGGGAAGACTCGGAGGATCACATTACAAGCCGCTTTAAATATGTTCAAGGGACTGCATGGTGACATCACTGATCTACTAAACCAGCGCTGGCCATAGAATTACACAACACAATGCATGTTGGCTCATGTGTATCCATGCACCGCACAAATGTAACTGAACCCCAGAGGAAGACTCTACTGAGTGATATATAGACCGCACTGCTTCCAGTATTTGTGCACAGCATCATGCTTTTCCATGGTGCAGATGAGCCAGCCTGGGAGTCTGGGAGTCTAATGTGAAGGGGGGGAGAGCTGAGGACTCTATTGTGAGTGGGGGATGTTCTGAGGACTTTGATATGAAGGGGGAACTAAGGACTCTGATGTGAAGGGGGGTTGAGGACTCTGATATAAAGAGGAACTGAGAACTCCAAAGTGAAGAGGGGCTGAGGACTCTGATGTAAAGGGGGAGGCTAAGGACTTTGGTGTGAAAGGGGGGGCTGAGAACTCTGATGTTAAGGGGGGACTGAGGACTCTAATGTGAATGGAGGGATTAGGACTCTGATGTGAAGGGGGATACTGAGGATTCTGATTTGAGGGAGTATGAGGACTTTAAAGTGAAGGGGGACTGAGATCTCTGATGTGAAGGGGGGATGAAGACTCTGATGTGAAGGGGGATGAAGACTCTGATGTGAAGAGGGGATGAAGACTCCGATGTGAAGGGGGGACTAAGGACTCTAAAGTCAAGGGGGCTGAATGCTGTGATGTGAGGGGGGAGGGTGGGCGGATGATTTAGATGCGAGGAGGGGCTGAGGACTTTGATGTAAAGGGGGGACTGAGAACTCTGATGCTGGTTTCCTGGCTGCCTCTGGCTTCAATGTTTCATAAGTCATTGACCTGGAACAAGCATCCGACTAGTTATGCCAGAGCAAAGCCGCAACTCTGCCTATATGCTCCATGTAAGAGACTCCAATGAATCGCCATCACAGCCAGGTGACTGGCATTTCCAGGACGAAGGATCAGCAATGGCCGCCTCCATATTTTTACCCTTATATAAGGTTCACCTTCGGATACAAAAATACAACTTTATCTTCAGTAAATGAACAATAACTCACCACCGATGGCTAGGGGGTTCTTTTCAGTGGCCACAAACTCTACAACCTGTCCACAGTTCTCTTCCGAACATTTCTCTCTGGGCGGAAACATGCAATTCTGCGTGCGCTTTCAGAGCGGTGAAGTGGGAAAGGGGCCTGGGACTACATGTATGTGAGCATTAAACATTTCCCACTTAGAAAACTCGCCCCGAGTTCACATGCACTGCGTTATTGTACGCTTTTTTTTCCTTCCCCCTCCTTCAGGACGTTCTTGTTACTAACGCGTTTCACCACCCTTGGGTGGGACCTTACCCAGATAACTCATCACAGAACCTAAAAATGCAACTAAACCGCGAGAAAAACCGATTCACTTTTTGCACCATAGCGCTTCGGTGGCGTTTAATGCCTTCTCAATGTCTTCCCCATGACTAAGCTCCATGGGGCAGAGTGAAATGCGTTGGGTGGCATGGCCTGGTGGGAGTCTAGGCTGAGGTTGCCACTCTGTTCACCTCCATAGGACTTCCCAGATGTGCGGCATCAGGGATCACCCCTTTCCTTCTCAATGGAAGCATTGTTGAGCCGTTTTCTGTGACGCCGTCGTTGAATGGTGCACTGTGCGTTTTTTTTAGGCTGCTGCTTCTGTGTGAAATGTCACATGACCTCATTGTGGCTGTGTGAGGTGGGTATTGTGCCGTTCAGGTTGCTTTAAAGTGCAGAGGAGGGGTTTGGGGTCTTTTAGACCCCCGCTCCCTCCATAAAGAGTACCTGTCACTGCCTGATACTGTCACAAGGGATCCTTACATTCCTTGTGACAGCAATAAAAGTGATCAGATTTTATTTTAAAGGAACAGTGAAAAAACTAAAAACTAAAATAAATAGGAAAATGTTTTTTTTTTAAAGCGCCCCCGTCCCCACGCACCAAAGAAAACGCATATGTAAGTCGTGCCTGAAAATGTAAACGGAGTTCAAATCACACATGTGAGGTATCACCATGATCATCAGAGCGAGATTCTAGCAAAATACCTCCTCTGTAACTCTAAACAGGTAACCGTTAAAAGAGATTTTTAAGTACCGTAGTTTGTTGCCATTCCGAGTGTGCGCAATTTTAAACCGTAACATGTTAGGTATCTATTTACTCCGCGTGACATCATCTTTCACATTATACAAAAAAATTGGGCTAACTTTACTGTTTCGTTTTTTTTTTTTAATTCAGTGAAGTGTTGCATTTGCATTTGAAAGACCGCTACGCAAATACCGTGCGACAAGAAAAATTGCAACGACCGCTGGAGTGTTTGCTAAAAAAAATTATATAACGTTTGGGGGGTTCTTAGTAGTTTTCTAGCAAAAAATACTGATTTTAACTTGTAAACAACACGTGTCAGAAATAGGCCTGGTCCTTAACCACTTGCCAACCGCCGCACGACTATTTACTGCGGCAGTTTGGCTCTCCTGGGCAAACCGACGTAGGGCTACGTCACTCACCCAGGAGCCTCTAGGAGGCGAGCACGCGCCACCGGAGGCGCGCTCCCGCCCCCCGCTCGTTCCCTGGCATCCCCGCGCGAGTGACTGGCGGCTCCGATGTCCGCCGGTCACTCGTGATCTCCCGCTGGAAAGGGAGAAAGGCAGACGGCTGATGTAAACAAAGCCACCTGTCATTCTCCCTGGTGTAACCGCAGAGACTATATGATCCTGCTATGTAGGATCGTATGTCTCTGTGGTTACATCACAAGCCACGCCCCCCCACCGCTAGAATCACGCCCCTAGGGATACATTTAACCCACTGATCACCAATAAAGTTAACCCCTTCCCTGCCAGTGTCATTTTTACAGTAACAGTGCATATGTATAGCACTGATTACTGTAGTAATGTCACTGGTACCCCCAAAAGTGTCAAAAATGTCAGACGAGGGTCCGATCTGTCCGCCACAATGTCGCAGTCCCGCCACCATTACTAGTTAAAATAAAAAACAATAAAAATGACATAAATCTTTCTCTTAGTTATTAAACGCAATAACTTTTGCGCAAAACAATCAAAATACGCTTATTGCGATTTTTTTTTTTTTACCAAAAATATGTAGCAGAAAACAAATTGACCTTAAATGTTAAAAAATTTTGATTTTTACATTTTTTTTTTGGGGGGGGGGGGGGATTTCATATAAAAAAATTTGAAAAATATTGTTATTTTTTCAAAATTGTCGCTCTTTTTTTGTTTATAGCGCAAAAAGTAAAAATCGCACAGGTGATCAAATACCCCCAAAAGAAAGCTCTGTTTGTGGGACAAAAAGGACGTCAATTTAATTTGGGTACAGCATCGCACGACCGCGCAATTGTCCGTTAAAATCACGCAGTGCCGAATCGCAAAATAGGCCTTGGTCTTTGAGCAGCCAAATCCTCCGGGGCTTAAGTGGTTCAGGAGAGCAGGCAGCGCCGCTGCTAAACTGAACCCATTCAAGAGAATGGGGACGCACCACGACCGCCCCACAAGTGCATGCAGTGCACTCAGTTGCAGCACGTTGGTGCGGCATTTCCAGGATTAAAACAGGCAACGAGGAGTTGTCCTATTGCCTCTGAAAAATTTTCCAAACGGGATTGCTTTTTAGAGGCGTGGTCATTTTGCCGCATGTCTAAAGCTAGCTTCAAGCTCCATACACACTATAATACGCAATGACAGGTGTTTATGTACATTCTGTGCGTGTTTCCCCATGACACGCATATGCATAAGACCGTCCTTTCACTTCAACAAGTCCCTATTTTGAGCGCTGGGCTTTGCACGTTTTGACATGATTCTGCGCAGGAAAATCACGAGTCTGCTTGCCGTGTTTGAGGTGATATTAACAATGAATGTCACTGCACGCACGAAGTGCATTTTTTGCACGTTTCATAAACACTCGATCTTGCGTGCTTTCACTACACTCCGGTGGGAACTGGGACCTTAATGTCATTTCAAAAGCCATTTTCAATACAGTAAAACCTTGGATTGCGAGCATAATTCGTTCCGGAAACATGCTTGTAATCCAAAGCACTCTTATATCAAAGCAAATTTCCCCATAAGAAATAATGGAAACTCAGATGATTCGTTCCACAACCATTTATTCATAAATCCTTTTTTTAGTCCATATAAAAAGATTATAGCATTGTGACCATAGCAGGTTATATAACCATAAAATGTCCATCCACAAATAGCCACTTCCACAAGGGGATTAGAAGCAAAATCCAGCAGGAGCTACAGAGTATCAAAGAGAAGAGAGGCGCCTCTAAGTGTAGCAATATGGTTACATTTAATGAAGGTACAACATTTAGCAACTCACATGGTTGATGAATAAAACAGGCACATCTAAGTATGCAGGCATCCGGGGTAAAGCGGTCCACATAGACTATCTTCTGCACCACCGGCTGCCAGTCTAATCCTGACCGGGAAGAGCACCCTGCAGTAAAGCGATCTGAAAGCGAGGGGCAGCATGGAAGGGATGACGTAGATGGCGGTGAGGAGGATGGTCTATGTGGACAGCTTTAGCCTGGATGCCTGCATACTTAGATGTGCCTGTTCCAATCATTAACCATGTGAGTTGCTAAATGTTGTACCTTCATTAAATTTAACCATATTGCTACACTTAGAGGCGCCTCTCTTCTCTTTTATACTCAGCTGTGACTTGAGGCTACTTGTATATCAAGACATCGCTTGTATATCAAGTCAAAATTTATTTGAAAATTTTGCTTGTCTTGCAAAGCGCTCTTAAACCAAGTTACTCTCAAACCAAGGTTTTACTGTATCTGGAAATTGCCATCTTCCATGAGATACAGGGTGACAACACTCTGTCCCTGTCTCTCAATCACGCTCCTGAGTTGTCGTCTTGTCACACAGATGGAGACAAATCATCATTTCTAAACGTTACGCAGGCACGGTCAACCGACAACCGCTGAAACCCATTCTGAGAAATGCCATTGAGCCATCACTGAAGTGGCTGCCACGAGGCTGCAGGAGATCAGCAGCACTGAGATGGAGCCACCAAGGATTTATTTAAAGCAGGTTTTCTCAACTAGGGTTCCTCCTGAGGTTGCTAGGGATTCCTTGAGCAATGGGCAATTTCTGCCTCTCAGATATGTTCCCAATAACACCATTGTTCCTTTTAGCTATCTGTAAGGGGGTAATTTTTCCCAATGATGACAAGAGTAAGGAGCATTCTTCCCACTGACTGTCACACTAATGTGTCATGAGTTGTAGATTTTTAATTTTTAGCAGGTATTCCCTGAGACCAGAAATTATTTTCAAGGGTTCTTCTGTGTTGAAAAGGTAAAGAAAGGCTGATTTAAAGTGTCATTAAACCCAAGAGCCTGCATTCACTATATCTGGTCTCCCACAGTACATGGAAATGCAACTATTTTAGTAAATATAAACAGATAAATACCTGTTCTCATCAGCAGTATATAGCAGTCCTGTGACTTCTACCAGTGTCTGGTTAAAGCTTGTAGGAGTTTTCATTCTCCCCTGACCCTCTGTCTGGACAGTCCTGATTGGCCCTGTGCTGATCACATGCACTCTCCCAAGAAAAAGAAAAAAACTCTCTAGCAATACACACCAAACTGAGCATGTGCAGCCCGTCCCCTGGCTCTGTAAATATCAGGTTATTTTTTGGAGACAACAAAAGAAGGGGAGGATCAGAAAAGACAGGATCAAACATCCTTTATACACAATGCGGATTAACCCCTTAGGTTCCACAGTAAGGCTCCTTTCAGTCGGGCGGGGGCGCCCGACGGAGTCCGTTCTGCTCAGCGAGGGATCGATCAGCCGATCCCCGCTGAGCAGGCGGATGACCGCTCCGTCTCCGCTCTGTGTAGAGAGATGTCAGATCCCCGCTGTCCTCTATGGGGAGATCGGAAGAGAACGGACCGTCGGTCCATTCTCATCCGATCCTATCCGATCCGATTCTCCAGACGGATGAAAAATAGGGTTTCCATCCGTCCAGGTTTCATTGACAGGATCAGATTGGATAGCAGCGGGTGTCAGTGGAGATGTCTCTGCTGACATCCGCCGCTACATAAGAATGCATGGAGCATCCGAACCGGTCCGCCTGAAAAACTGACAGGCAGATCGGAAAGCCTGTGTGAAAGGGGCCTAAGCATAACAAGCATGCTTTACTGCATATACAGACTGATTTTAGCCCCGGTTCACATTAGTGTGATCACAGAGATCGCATTTAATTCGGAGCGCACTGCTCCTAAATTACATGCGATCTCATGTGCGGTGCAAATTTCAGCCATACACTTTGTATGGCTGAATTCGCACCGCATTCGCACTAAACACGCACATGACCCTTTTTTTTATCCGCAGCAGAATCGGACTGGGGGTGTCGTTAACATTTAATTGACACCCCCTGCGTATCGCATATGGCAGTGTGAACTGCCAGATGTGCGTTTGCGATGCGGGAACACGCTGCATATTCGCAGCCTTCCCGTATCGCACAAATGTGAACCGGGACCGATTCACACTTGTGTGATGCAGGAAGGCTGCGAATTCGCAGCCTGTTCCCGCATCGCAAACGCACATCTGGCAGTTCACACTGCCATATGCGATACGCAGGGGGTGTCAATTAAATGTTAACGACACCCCCAGTTTGATCGCATATCGCAGTGCGATCTGACAGTACGCACAGGATCGGATCGCACAAGTGTGAACCACTGTGCGATCCGATTCTGTTGCGGCTGAAAAAAAGGGTCCTGTGCGTGTTTGCTGCAGATACAGTGCGAATTTAGCCATACAAAGTGTATGTCTGAATTGGCATCCGCACAGGAGATCGCATGTAATTAATGAGCAGTGTGCTCCGAATTACATGCGATCTCGCAAGCCGCACATATGTGAACCGGCACTTACTGTTGTGGGTTTAGTAACAATTTAAAGAAATTAAACGTATAAGTTGGGGGTTTGCATCTACAGCCGTGGCCAGAAGTGTTGAGGATAACACAAATAATAATTTTCACAAAGTCTGCTCCTTCAGTGTTTTTAGATCTTTTTGTCAGATGTTACTATGGGATACTGAAGCATAATTACAACAAGCATTTCATACGTGTCAAAGGCTTTTATTGACAATCACATGAAGTTTATGGAAAGAGCCAATATTTGCAGTGCTGACCCTTCTTTTTCCAGTCCTCTGCTATTCCCCCTGCCATGCTGTCAATCAACTTCTGGGCCACATCCTGACTGATGGCAGCCCCATTCTTGCATAATCAACACTTGGAGTTTGTCAGAATTTGTGGGGTTTTTTGTCCACCTCTTTAGGATTGACCACAAATTCTCAATGGAATTAGGTTTTGGGGAGTTTCCTTGCCATGGACCCAAAATGTCAATGTTTTGTTCCCCAAGCCGCTCAGTTATCCCTTTTGCCTTAGGTGCTCCATCCTCCTGGAAAAGGCATTGTTCCTCACCAGACTGTTCTTGGATGGTTGGGAGAAGTGGAGAAGTTGCTCTCTGAGAAATTTTTTGTACAATTCTTTATTCATGGCGGTGTTCTTAGGCCAAATTGTGAGTGAGCCCACTCCCTTGGCTGAGAAGCAACCCCACACATGAATGGTCTCAGGATGCTTTACTGTTGGCATGACACAGGACTGATGGTAGCGCTTACCCTTTCTTCTCCGGACAAGGCTTTTTTCCAGATGCCCCAAACAAATGGAAAGCAGTGGCGGCCGGTGTGTTGAGGGTGCAGGGGCGCTGCCCCCCCCTATCCATGCGTCCAGCCCCCTAATCTGCATGCAGGGGCGCCGGACGCATGGAGTTCAATGGGATTTTTTTCTTTGTTGTCACCTAATTAGAGCCAGAGGCTCTAATAGGCTTCAGGAAAGGGTGGACCCGGGGCGCAGAGCAGTGCGTCCCGAGCCCACCCATTGTGTGACAATAGCGAATGAAAATTCGCTATTGTCACACGGATCCTCCTCCTGGCCAATCGGGAAGCGCGTCCGATACGCGCTTCCTGATTGGCCGAAAGGCAAACCCCTACCATTGGCTGGGGACTCTGGGGAGGACGGAGGCGGGAGCCAGGAGGTCTGAGGAGTCAGGATTTGCCAGTCGCCACCACGTCGGAGAAGCCGCTGCTGAGAATAGAAGGGAGCCCGCCAGCCCGGAGCAGTATGCAGAGCGCAGTACAGAGGAGGAGGTGAAGTGACAGGATGTGATCCTGCAGAGCGCAGACAAGTTCCAGTTATTCTGTGCCAGCAGCGGGGCGGGTGGCCTCACATTGTGATGTGATTGGGGACTCGGCTCGGCTGTAATCCAGTGTAGCATGGGATCGGATCAGAGAGGGATCAGCAGAAGAGGAGCTGCCCGGAGAAGTCGGGGTGTCCAGTGTCTGCGTGTCGCCCCCTCATGGCCTGAACCTGCGGGGGAAGCACCATGTGGGGGAGCTGGGCTCTTCTCTACATCCTCCTGCCCGGCTGTGCGGGGCCAGGGGCCCCTTCCACCATCCACCCGACACGTGAGTCTGCTTTCTGCTACTTACTCCAACTCGAGTGAGCCAGCCCAAGAGCAGTGACATGACTGTGACTGTGACATGCCTGTACCATGACCTGTGACATGACCTGTGACATGCCTGTATCATGACCTGTGACATGACCTGTGACATGCCTGTACCATGACCTGTGACATGCCTGTACCATGACCTGTGACATGCCTGTGACATGACCTGTGACATGCCTGTACCATGACCTGTGACATGCCTGTACCATGACCTGTGACATGCCTGTACCATGACCTGTGCCATGCCTGTGACATGACCTGTGACATGACCTGTGACATGCCTGTACCATGACCTGTGCCATGCCTGTACCATGACCTGTGACATGCCTGTACCATGACCTGTACCATGACCTGTGACATGACCTGTGACATGACCTATGACATGCCTGTACCATGACCTGTGCCATGCCTGTACCATGACCTGTGACATGACCTGTGACATGCCTGTACCATGACCTGTGACATGCCTGTACCATGACCTGTGCCATGCCTGTACCATGACCTCAAAGTCACGCAATTTTTTACCGCGTTTTTTTGCCACGAAGCAATACCTATTACATTTTTCTTTTTGCACGCCCCCCCCCCCCCCAAAAAAAAAATTTTGAGCACCAGCCGCCACTGATGGAAAGGGAAAATGACTTTCCCCCAGTCCAATCCTTGTTCCTTTTGCAGAATATTAGTCTGTCCCTGGTGTTTTTCCTGGAGAGAAGTGGCTTATTTGCTGCCCTTCTTGACACCAGGCCATCCTCCAAAAGTCTTCTCCTCACTGTGTGTGCAGATGTACTCACACCTGCCTGCTGCCATTCCTGAGCAAGCTCTGCACTGGTGATGCCCCAATCCCACAGCTGAACCATCTGTAGGAGACGGTTCTGGCACTTGCTGGACTTTTTGGGTGCCCTGAAGCCTTCTTCACAAATGCAGTGGAAATGTTTTTTATGGGATTAAGTTAATTTTCATGGCAAAGAGAGACTTTCCAATAATTGCAATTCATCTGATCGCTCTTCATAACATGCTGGAGTATATGCAAATTGCCATCATAAAAAACAAGGCAGCAGACTTTGTGAAAAAAAATATTAGTGTCATTCTCAAAACTTTTGCCCACGGCTGTACAGATGTATAGAGTAGTACATGGCTGTGCTGTGAATTGGGTCAGAGGGCATGATAAGGAGAGGAGACGGGGACACGCCATCAGCGATCCTGCGATATGTCTGCGGTGTCAGCCTTCTTATTTTATCCCCCCCCGGGTCACATTTCTCTGGCCTGTTAGGGGAGAGATTGCAGGAACAGATGTGTATTAAGGACACATATGGGGGGGGGGGGGGGGGGTTAAAGGGGGGTTCGGTTGCAGTGATCTAGGCCAACGCCGAGGAGAGGAGGAGGGGGGTTCTCCCTTCAGTCTCCTGTTGCAATGACTTGCATAATGTTGGGACAAGTCAGGTCAAGTCCTAATGACTCTGCTCTATACCGGCTCACCGGCGGTTTTCAGTGACGCCATTTCCCTTGTATAATTAAGAATGAGTTATTTAAAGGAAGACTCCGCTACATGTTTATCCACCTCTCTATTATACAAGGAGAAGCACCAGCTGACATTTCCTGGTTGCAACGTTTGACACAAAACAAGCATGCGCCAAGTGAAGGCCAGAGGAAATTTTGATCTCCCTATCTCTACGCTCAATCTGGGTTAGTCATGGGGGTACTGAAGCCGAGATGTCAGGGGGTCTGGCATTTTCAAAAAGAGAGGAAGAGGAAGAGAGGTTGCCAATGATACGGTACTAAGGACTAAGGTGTTTGTGTTATCACTCACCCAAAGCTTCCTCTGCTAGTGTTCGCGGGGGGGGGGGGGGGGCATCTTGAGCCCGCTACATCATTAAAGTGAAGACATATCAGAAAAAGGAAGGGTTTAACCCAGAGGCATAACTAGTACCTTCAGGGCCCTGGTGCAAGAAAGGGGGTCCTTTCCATCAGTCTCGGGGCCCTTTCCGTCAGTCCCGAATTTCTTTTCTCTGGTCCCAGTACCCTTTCCTCTAGACCCAGCTCCTTCCCACTGATCCCAGGCCCTTTCCATCAGTCCTAGGGCCCTTTCTGTCATACCCAGACTTCTTTCCCCTGGTCCTGGTGCCCTTTCCTCCAGGCCCAGACCCTTCCCACTGATCCTGGGGTCCTTTCCATCCATCTCGGGGCCCTTTCTGTCAGTTCCCGGATTTTTTCCTTTGGTCCTGGTGCCCTTTTCTCCAAGCCTGGGGCCCTTCACTCCAGGCCTGGCCCCTTCCTACTGATCTCGGGGTCCTTTCCATCAGTCCTGGGGCCCTTTCCGTCAGTCCCAGACTTCTTTCCTCTGGTCCTGGTGCCCTTCCCTCCAGACCCAGACCCTTCCCTCCAGGCCCAGACCCTTCAAGATGATCCCAGGGGCCCTTTCCGTCAGTAACCAGACTTCTTTCCTCTGGTCCTGCTGCCCTTCCCTCCAGGCTCGGACACTTCCCAATAATCCCGGGGCCCTTTCCCTCAGTCCTGGGGACCTTTCCATCTGTCTCGGGCCCTTTCTTTCAGTTCCTGGACTTTTTTCCTCTGGTCTTGGTGCCCTTTCCTCCAAGCATGGGGTCCTTCACTCCAGGCCTGGCCCCTTCCTACTGATTGCGGGGCCCTTTCCATCAGTAGGTGGATCAGTCCCTATAGGCTGTCACTGGGAGGTGTCCCCCACTGGAAGATTTCCCCTCTCTTCCTGTTTTGGGGACGTCTCTAAAATGTTGGATTTCCCATCCTTTCCTGTACAGGTGACGGCAGTCCCCAGGACTAAAATAGAGGGTGAATCTCCCTAGTGGGGTCATGGACAGTATTTAACACCTGAATGTAGAAGGAATGGGGGCTCCACATACTTAATAGAAATCCAGTACATCTTTACAGCACTTAGAGCTCCCCTTCCTCAGGGCTTAACCCCTTCAGCTCCGGAAGGTTTACTCCCCTTTATGACCAGGCCATTTTTTGCAATACGGCACTGCATTATGTTAATTGCGCGGTCATGCAATGCTGGGCCCAAATAAAATAATATCCTTTTGTTCCTAGAAATAGAGCTTTCTTTTGGTGGTATTTGATCACCTCTGCAGTTTTTATTTCTTGCTCTATAAACAAAAAATAGCAAAATTTTTGAAAAAAAATAAAACAATATTTTCAATATTTTTTACTTTCTGCTATAAAACAAATCCAATAAACAAAATATGTAAAAAATCAAATTTGTTTATCAATTTAATGTATTCTGCTACATATTTTTGGTACAAATAAATCCCAATAAGCGTATATTGATTGGTTTGCGCAAAAGTTATACAGCGTACAAACAAAGGGATAGATTTATGTAACTTTAATTCTTTTACTAGTAATCACAGCGATCAGCGATTTATACATGACTGCCACACGTGGCGGACAAATCGGACACTAACTGACACCTTGTGGGAACCAGTGACACTAATACAGTTATCAGTGCTAGAAAAATATGCACTGTTACTGTACTAATAACACTGGCACGGAAGAGGTTAACATCAGGGGCAATCAAACGGTTAAATGTGTTCCTAGGGAGTGCTTTCTAACTGTGTGGGAGGTGCTTGAACTGTGGGAAGGCAGAGATCCATGTTCATGCTTTGCCTTTGTAGGAACACAGGGTCACAACCTTCCCTTGTCACAGAATGGCGATCTGCCTTGTTTACATAGGCAGACTGCAGTTCTGTCTGTCTCCCGAACGATCACCAGGTGCCGGCAGACATCGAGTCCCATCAGACCCGCTGATTGGCTTCTGCTGTGTCCAATCACAGTGGGAGCAGGTCGAAGGTAAATACAGTAAATGTACATGGGGCGGTTGGCAATACGTTAAAGCATAACTAAAGGCAAAACATTTTTTTTAAGTTGTGGGTATTGTGGAGATGGATTAGAACCCCTGTCAGTTATTATTGCTGTCTGTGCCCCCGTTAGGGATATTCCCCCTCTGTAATTTGTCCTGTTTATCATTATCAATGAAAGTGAAAGTAAAAGAAAATCCCAAATTTTGGGTTGTTCCCAGAAAAGTAATAGAGGGGAAACCTTCAGGACCAGTGAATAGCATAAATTAAGAGCGCAGTCCCTCCCCTAACATTCTCCATAAAATAGAATACTGAGGGTGGGAGCGTATGCTGCTATGGATAGGTACCAGGAAAGGAAACTTACGGTAAGTATGATACAATTTTCCATTTTTCGGGTGCCTCCATGGCAGCATACTAGTGATAAATAACTAGCTTACACGGGCGAGTTTGATGCTAACAAAGAAATTTAATCAGACAAGAACATAGCCACACGAACTGCTCATCTTCAAAACTCTACAGTTGTAAGGGCTCCTGGGTCAATACATAGTGTTTGAGGAATGTGTGCTGAGAAGACCTGCAAGGAAACCTTTGCTCTCGCTGCCCATGACACTGAAACTGCCCAAGTTGAATGTGCATTCACTTGAGATGGGGAGCCATGTTCCTTGACTTGTAGGCTTTCTGTATTATTTTGAAAACCCAGGATGCCAAGGTTCTGCTGGAGGCTTCTTTGCCTCTGTTTCCACCCCATGGGATGATAAACAATCTCTCAGAGATCCTGAATTTCCTAGTAGCTTCCAAGCAGGCCCTTAGTACTCTGGAAATATCTAGTTCATGACAGCAATCTGAACCTGAGTCCGAGAAAACTGGCAATGCCCATGGCTCTACTAGATCTGGTGAGGCCACCTTAGGAGTAAATCTTCGGAAAGGGCAAAATTCCACTCTGTCCGGAAAGAAGGAAATGTGTTCATCACATATCCCCAATGAATGGAGCTCTGAAATTCTTCTAACAGACGTAATGGCCACAAGGATAGCCGTCTTTAGAGTTAGATTCCAGATTGAGGCTTGTTCTGCAGGTGAAAATGGGTGACTGGATAAAACTTCCAGAATTAAGGCAAGATCCCATTTAGGAAACGGACGCCTAAACAGGGGATGCATCTTTAATACACCTCTAAAGGAATGTGACTACGAGTTATCTGCCCATCTCGTATTAGTTGCTGCAGAAATTGCGGCTACTTGAACAACAAGAGAGCTTACACCGAGCCCCAAATTGAGTCCGGTCTGAAGGAATCCCAAAATATTTGAAGTAGAAGGGGAGATAGGGTTGAAATCCTTCCCCGCAGCATAAGACAGGAATTTGTCCCAGATCCTCGCGTAAACTGTGTTTGTTGACGGTTTTCTGGAAGGGTGGATATGACCTACTGGGAACAACCTAAAGATTCGAACCTCCTCCTCTCAATCGTCATACTTGAAGTTTCAGCCTCTGAGAGTTTGGATGAGCTAGCCTGCCCTGAGACAGAAGCTGAGGAAAAGGAGGAATCCTGACAGGGGGGCTCATATTGAGATACATTGCTAGTGGGAACCATGACCTCCTCGGTCAGTACAGCAGAACTGCCAATACTAGCACTGGTTCCCTTAGAAGTCTCAGGAGAAACCTTGAGATGAGTGGGTGAGGAGGGAAGGCATATGCTGATGTGAACCGCCAAGGGCATGATAGAGCATCCACTCCCTCCGCCTGAGGATAGAGAAGGCGTGAAAAAAATCTTGTAAGTTTGGCATTCTCTGGGGTGGCAAATAGATCCACCTGCAGAGGGTCCCAGAGCTTGACTATCTGGTGGAATATATGAGGATGAATAACCCACTCGTTGTTGTCCCCAAATTTTCTCAACAAGGAATTGGCTTCCCTGTTCAGCCTTCCTGGGAGATACATCGCTCTGAGATCTACCAGGTTCCTTTTTGCCCAGACCATTATAGGCTCTACTTCTCTTAGAAGTGTCCTGCTGCGGGTTCCCCCTGTCTATGCAGATATGAGACCACCGCCCTGTTGTCCAGGTGCAGAAGCACTCTCTGTCCTCCCACCTGAGAGGCTATCGAGGTTAAGGCTAGGAATGCCGCTCTCATTTCTAGGGTGTTGGATAAAACGTTCCTGGTAGGAAAGGACCATTTTCCTTGAACCCAGATTCCAGATTCCCTCGCAATGGGTATCCCACCCCTGACCGCTTGCATATAAAGTAACAATGGTCAAGGAGTGGGGACCTAAATTATAAGATCTGGAAAGCTTCGTCCACCAATGCAGGCTTCTGCACACATCAGAGCAGTCATCCAGATTGTTTGAGAGAGATGTTGTCTCCGCCATTGCACTAGGAAACCTGCCTGGAAGTACCTGAGGTGCCAATGAGACCACGGGACTAGAAGCATACATTAGGACATTGTGCCTATGAGGCTCAGACTCTGTGAAGCCGTTAGAAGATACTTCCGCATGGTCTTGAGCATTTTTTGAATGATGACCCTCATCTTCAGTTGGGATAATGACACTGTCCTGAAATGTATCGAACATTGCCCCCAAGTAAATCATGTTTTGTGTTGGTGAAAGCTGGCTCTTTTCGTGATTTATCTGCCATCCTAGTTACGACAGTGACATCAGCAGTAAGTCCCTGTGGACTGTAAGTTGGTCTGGGTTGTTTGCGAGGAGGAGAATATCATTTAGATAATGGAAAGTCTCAACCTCTTCTCCCTGAGGGGCAAGGACAGAGATCAACACTTTTGTGAATACCCTGGTAGAGGTGCACAGGGCAAAAGGCAAAGATTGGAATTGGAGGTGGAAATGACCCATTGAAAATTTTAGGTATTTCTGGAAGGAGGGCAGGACCATGCAGGTAAGCATCCTGCAGATCTATTGATTTTAAGCAATCCCCTGACTGTATGGCTTGGATGATTGTGTGCAGTGACTTCATCTTGAAGCTCTCAAGTTGGATGCAAGGTTACGTTCTTTGCTAAGCGTACTACTGCTGCGTCAACTACCGGCATTGAATTCAAAGACTGTATCTCGGCATCTGGTAAAGGATACAACTTGCTCAATCGTCCCAGGGCAAATTTCTTGCCCGTTTTTCTCCATTCATTTTCTGTAATTTCTTTAATCTCCCCCCATTGAAGGGAAAACAATCTGCTTCCTCTTAAGAAATGGAAAATACAATTTGGACCTCTGTGGTGGTTCCACCGGATCTTCCCAAGCAACGGCATCTTTTACCGCCTGAATAAAAGGCTGCACAAGAGCAAAACTGAAACCGGATGGTTCCGAATCCTCTGAAGATTCATCTGAAGGGTCTTCCAGGGGTGAATCCCTGGCTATATGTCCCTAAGGAGGCAGGGGAGTGCTGACAGCTGAGGGCCCTGGGATATTGGGCTCTGTATGTACTTGAGAAACTTGCGGAACTGGCTGAGCAGGAATTATAGCCACCTTCATGGTCTGCTTGAGTAGGTCAACCACCTGTCGACTTTCCACAACCCGATTTCCCGCATAGTCCCTGAGGCAGTCCTTGCAGACAAATTTATCAGGGACAGGAACCGCGACACATGCCCAACACTTCTTCGATGCATGAGGTGGGGAGAAGGGGAATGATAATGTCTCTGTGACCCTGATCTTTCTGATGATCTATGGCATGATGAGCGTGATTTGCAGTCTGGACTGGACTGTAGTCATCACGTCGTCTTGAAGACTTTCTGGATCTCTTCGAGGGCACAGGGCTGTAACAGACAAAGGCTGTTTGTCAGTGGCGAACTCTTTTTTTTTTTTTTTATATGCTTGCGAACAGATGGTCCCATACGAATTGTGAACAGGAGGATCTTGGTTATGTGACCAATGACTCATGGCGAAATGGGCAGGAGGATCAGCTGTAGAATAGTAAGGATAGTTCAGTAAACTAGGAACCACAGCAAGGAGAGTAAATAAAAAAAAAAGAGACAAAGAAGGTAACAACCAATACCAAACAGAGAGCAAAAAGGGACCTGCAGGGCACGGCTGACCCACACAGGCAGTCTCTAGCCCAGAATGGGGTGAACTTATATACACAAGTTGTCCCTGCCCACAATCTGGGCCGTTGGCCAATGAGGGAGCAATAGCTGATTCTCCCCAAAAAGATGGCCGCTGGGAACCAACTGTGCATGTCCCCGCACTTGCAGCCACCGCCGAAAGTCAGCTATCCAGACGGGGGTGCGCGCACGCACCACCTCTCTGTGCAGGAAGACCGGCCTTGCGAAGACGCGCCCACTTTCCCCGAGCACCGGAGCGAGCAGCGGAAAAGAAAACAAACAAGCCTGGTGGCTTGAATCACAAGTATCAACACACAGAGGGAATGGAGATGGCAGGAGGGCCTAAGGACTACTGAAAGAAACGGGCAAGGGAAGAAAGTTAAAGAATAAAAAAGGCAGTGCGGCGCGTGCCTAGGAAATCTCAAAAGGAAAAAAGCAATTTACCCTGGAGAGAGAAAATACAGTCCTCTGTCTTCCTTGATGCCTAAGGGAGGAAGGATGAAAAAGAAAGTGGAAAAGAAAAGTAAACAATCCAGAAAGTTTAAAAGAGGGCTGATCCTTCTGTACATCTACCAGCATTCATAAGTTTAGATATTGGCAGACTACGTTCCTATAAGGAAACTCTGCAAAAAACAGACCCCAAAAGATCCACAGAAGGGGTTCCCAGTCCACTATTAGCTGCCCAAGAACTGGGACTGTGCACAGGAGAGGCTGAACCTGGCTGATGCTGACTAGGGCAGAGATAAGGACATGCTGCTACTTCTTCACTGCTCTAGAGGTATGAGGAAAAAAAGGAGAAATGTTGGGAGAGGGACTATGCCCTTAATTTTTGCTTTCTACTGGTCCTGAAGGTGGAGTCGAGGCAGAGATCTATCACTAGTATGCTGCCATGGATAGGCACAAGGAAAAAGTTTTGCCTAACACTTAAGGACCGGAAGGATTTTCCCCTTAATGACCAGGGCATTTTTTGCGATTTGGCACTGATTTAATTGACAATTGAGCGGTCATGCAACGCTGTACCCAAATAAAGTGCTTTTCTTTTTTTTCCCGCAAATAGAGCTTTCTTTTTTATTTCATCACCTGTGCGATTTTTATTTATTGCGCTATAAACAAAAAAAGAGCGACAATTCTAAAAAAAAAAAAAACAATATTTTTCACACTCTGC
The DNA here is from genome assembly GCF_965119305.1 of Pelophylax lessonae. NCBI lineage: Eukaryota > Metazoa > Chordata > Amphibia > Anura > Ranidae > Pelophylax > Pelophylax lessonae. Next base: position 204,746,090 of record NC_138778.1, read on the forward strand.
TATATAACATTCCCAAAAAACAAAGTATAATCAAGTTTTTTCAACCTGTTAGGCCAATTTGTATTCTGCTACATATTTTTGGTTAAAAAAAAAAAATCCCAGTAAGCGTATTTTGATTGGTTTGCACAAAAGTTATCGCGTCTACAAACCAGGGGAAAGATTTAAGTCATTTTTATTTATTTTTTTTACTAGTAATGGCGGCGATCTGCGATTTTTAGTGGGACTGCGACATTGAGACGGACAGGTCGAACCCCTAACTGACATTTTTGACAGTTTTGGGGGTCCAGTGACATTACTACAGTAATCAGTGCTAAAAATATGCACAGTTACTGTAATAATGACACTGGCAGGGAAGGGCTTAACCCAGGGATGATCAAAGGGTTAAGTGTGAGCCTAGGGAGTGTTTTCTAACTGTGAGGGGGATGGGCTTATAAAATCAATACAGAGACCTGTAATCCTAAATAGGAGGAACACAGGAGCTCTGCACTGATTCCTGAGAAAACAGTGGTCTGCTGTGTTCACAACAGCAGATCGCTGTTCTCTCTTCACGGGGAGCGATTACGGGTGCCCGGCGGCAATTGCGGCCGATGGCCCCGTGGATTGGTTTCCCTGCTGGCAAATGGTCGTGTGCCAGCGCCTCTCTCCAAGTTCACTCCCGCGGACCGCCGTACAGGTACGGCGATTCACCAGAACCTGCTGACCTGCTGCCGTATAACTGCGGCGGCTGGTCGGCAAGTGGTTAAGTGCTGGAAATACAGAAAGGCGCCTTTCACACTTGTGCAACTTGTCCTACGATTTGAGACTGCATAATCACATGACAAGTTATACCCGTTGATTTCCAATGAGTACTGTTCATATCTGTGCAGCTTCAAAGTAGTCCCGGACTTTGATGTGACTTGAGTTCCACAGACCTAAAGATTACACAGGCATTGCTTCAAGTTGCGTCAAAGTTCCATCAAAGTCGCGTCAAAGTGTGAAAGGGGCCAAATGGATAAAAACGACCAGACTACAGATTGGATAAAAACATGATTCCGGTCACTGATCTGGGGTATCTATGGAGTGGAGAAAGTGTTGCACAGAATCATTTGACTAGAGCCTGCAGAACCTCCCACTAGTACTGTGCAAAGCCTGCTGAAAAACTCAAGTACAAATAAAGGCATTTTTTAGTGTTGGATGGAGTGGAGATGGATTAGAATGCTTGCCAGGTTTCTACTGCTGTCTGTTAGGAAGAATCCCCCTCTGTAGTAGTCATGTTTATTGTTACCAGAAGAAAATCCCAAATTATGGGTTGTCCCCAGAGCAGGAATAAATGGGGATGTCTTCCAATGGGGACACTAGTTCTGGTGACAACTAGGGATTTCCCTCATTTTGGAGGAATTACCTCTCACTTCCTGTTTTGGCTATGGGACAGGAAGTGTCGGGAAATCTCCCCTATGGGGACACAGATGGAAATAAAAACCTGACACCTTAAGCCCTGTACACACGTACCGATTGTCGGCCGTAAATATTCGGCCGACGACCGATCGGCCGATTGTAGGCTTGTTAGTATGATGCTTCCGACAGCCGACAGAGCACTTTCGGCTGAAAAGAATCTGTCGTGTAGGCATTAAAATTTTTGTTGGCCAACACCAGAACGGCCGATTGTTCGCCAGTCAGTACAGAATTCGGCCGACAATCAGCAGATTTGCAAGACTGGGCATGCTCAGAAAAGAAAAAACACACGGAAAGTTAACCATCACATGACATCACTTCTGCAGTCGGCTGCTGTTGGCCGACAAAATTCATGTGCAGTCTTTTGCAGTTTTCAACAGACACGACAGCCCTGGACGGCTACAGCGCGGGCCTAAATTGCATGGAGGGTGTCCATGTAGTCCTCCAATGCATGTGCTGCTTGAGACTCGGCTGATCACAGATCAGAGTAAGTGGCCGATGCTGGCCCTTTACCACATGATCAGCTGTCTGCCAATTACAGCTGATCACTTGATGTAAACAGAGGCTGGTAATAGGCTTTTTTTTCCCCTCACGCTAGCGTGAGGAGAAAAGAAAAAGTAATTACCGGCTTGTGTAAATGGGACATCGGTCCCGGACACCCACTGCTGCTAAGCAGTGCCCACCAGTGCCACCCATTAGTGCCCATCAGTGCTGCCGATCAGTGCCCATCAGTGCCTCATCATCAGTGCCACATACCAGTGCCTATCAGTGCCACCAATCAGTGCCACCAATCAGTGTCCATCAATGCTACTTATCAGTGCAGACTCATCAGTGCCCACCAGTGCCACCTCATCAGTGCCACCTCATCAGTGCCCTATCAGTGCCACCTATCAGTGCCTCATCATCAGTGCCACCTAATGTTGCCTATCAGTGCCACCTATCAGTGCCCATCAGTGTCACCTATCAGTGCCCATCAGTGCAGCCCCATCAGCACACATTACTGAAGGAGAAATTTTACCTGTTTGCAAAATTTTTATAACAAACCATGAAAACTGTTTTTTTTTTTTTTATTTCAAGATTTTTGGTCTTTTTTTGTTTGTTTAGCAAAAAATAGGAGACCCCAGCAGTGATTAAATACCACCAAATGTCATTTGAGTGCAGTGTTGCATGACCGTGCAATTGTCATTCAAAGAGTGACAGCGCTGAAAGCTGAAAATTGGCCTGGACAGGAAGGGGGTTTAAGTGATTAATGATCTCCTATTTTCTTCCTTTGGATCACTAAATATGCAAGAAAAGAATTTTGTTTTGTAGGAAACAAACCTGTTGATCTGCTGCCAGAAATTGTGTGAGATAATAGCTTCCTTTTCTTTCTGTCTGTTCTGCACTCCTATCAGTTCCACTGTTCCCAGCTATCTCTGCCAGCTGCAAAAAAAAAAAAACCTCCCTCCCTTTGCTGTTGCTATGTAGGAGAGGGTGAGGTGTTCTGTAGCCCTAACTCACTTCCTATTTTAGTCTTGCACTGTTTTCTCCATAGATAGCGGTGTGAGCGTTGTCACCCTTGGGCAGGAAGTGTGTTGCTGGCAAGGTAAAAATAAAGAAAAATAAGCTGAAAAAAGAAAACAAATGCAGCCACCACATCCATCTAAGGACTGGTAATCCCTATGTCACGATTTGACCACGCCCACGACGACTAGCTAACCGAGATGTGGTTTCATGACTGGGGAGTATAACGGAATAAGGGAAATTCCTACTGAGTAATTAGACTGACTGTGATACTTTCACAGCCTGCACTGTCTTTGGTCACCACTAGAGGGAGACTCCACTCCAATCCAGCTGGCTGACCACACAGAGGCAGATACAAATCTTACATACAATCTGGTGCACTCTAAAGGTTAGGGAGCAGTCTAGCAATTACCACACACTACTAGGATTCCTCCAGCTATCCTACAAGCTAGAACCCCTGTGTTAATCACTCTTCCCACTGTCCCCACACCCACACACCACAAACGATAGCCTGCCACCACCCAACAGTTTGTACGCAGACTGGTCTGCTGGGACACCACACACACGCAGATCTCCGTCTGGTTTACAATCTGCATGCAATCTGCCAACACACAGTGCAATTGCATACAGATTGGCATGTAGCGTAGACCAAGCAATTAGGCACTAAAATGCAACAATCTCTCTAGAGATATGAGTTCTAGCTTAGTACACAGAAGTCACTTATTAATTTTATAATTTAATATCCCGAAAGTGGGCAGTGCATAAAAAATATATACAAAGCAAAATCAGTTACAAGAAATACAAAAAAGATAAAAAGACACACAATTGGCAATTTGCTATAAAAATAAAAAGGAATAAAACAGAAATAAACTTTATCGAAGCTTATCCCGTTGGCAGAAGCATGCCGGAAACCGTGTGGGAACTCCCCAGTTCAGAACTGGCTTCAAGGAAGAACAAGGTTCATTTCTCAGGTTTCCCAATTTATTGGAATATGGATGTGGGCTGGACTTTAGCCCTTGACCAATCAACCCCAGGGGGTATTCCCGGCTCAGCCCACACGATATTTTGTGTCCTGGACTGACCAGAGTTGAATTGGCCCCGAACGGCGCTGACCGCTGAGTCAGGGATAGGAATTCTGACACCAGCGCATCGGTCTGATCGCGACAGTACCAAACACTGCCTGCCTCCTGCAATCAGGTGCCATACAACGGTTTTGTGCGTCTCTTCAGGATTCCACACACGCTACACTTACAGACTCACATGTACTTGTAGCCCAACACGTAAGCCATAAGAAGGAATTATATTGATCTCTCTGCCACTAATATTTTAGCTTTTATGAGAGATAAAATACATTCCTTAGATCTGATGATACCAATACAGCTTGTAGACCATTTAGTGGAGCCTCTCACTGTCCCCTCGTAGCCAAGATGTCTAGCATTTTCCTTTGAATCTCCCGGAAGGTGACAATTCCTGTCCTTTTGTATGGGAGACTTTAATTGGCACCCAGGTGTCAATTCTATCCCAGAGCAGCTCTGTCCTTTCAAATGCTAATAAAAGGACATATTGACTGATACTAAATACGGTATTCTTAATAATTCAAAATGACACTACATCTACAATTCACTATTTCTACAGATCACTTCATATTTCGCTAATGCAAAGCTACCCTATATCTGACATTTATGTTACACCCTAATATATGATCATTTTTTTCTTTTAATTACAGGCATCCATCCCTGAATGCATATGGAGCTAATCACGGGTACAGCGTTAAGCCCCATCCAGCCGCAGCTTCTCATAGACTTTGACGGGCCACAGACAGCGCGGGCTGGACTGCACCTGCCCCTCCCAGGAGCACCAAAACACTAGGAGGGGCACACTGCACGTAGACAGTCCCCTGTGCAAGGGCCCTTACCATTTCTGAATTTTTTTACACATATGATTAAAAATAATTATTTTAGCCCCCCCCGGGATTGTGATATGTGGAGGGACTCTGATGGAGACACTTGATGTAAGGGAGGCACTGACGGGGACACATAGGGAAAGGGAGGGACAATTTTGATGTGTGTAGGGACACCTGTGGGCACCTGATGTAAGGGGGGATTGTGGGGTGTGGCGGGACTCTGCTGGGGACACCAGATGTAAGGGGGGCACTCTACTGGACACCAGATGTATAGGGGGACTCTGATGGGGACACCAGATGAATAGGGGGACTCTGATGGGGACACCAGATGTATAGGGGACTCTGATGGGGACACCAGATAAATAGGGGAACTCTGATAGGGACACCAGATGAATAGGGAGACTCTGATGGGGACCCCTGATGTAAGGGGGGCACTCTATGGGGGACACCAGATGTATAGGGGGCCCTAATGGGGACACCAGATGTATAGGGGGGCTCTGATGGGGAAATCAGATTTATTAGGGGACTCTGATGGGGACACCAGATGTATTAGGGGACTCTGATGGGGACACCAGATGTATTAGGGGAATCTGATGGGGACACCAAATGCATTGGAGGACTTTGATGGGGACACCAGATGGAAAAGAAAACTCTGGGACACCAGATGTATAGGGGAACTCTGATGGGGGCACCAGATGTAAGAGGGGACTCTGTTGGGGACACCAGATGTAAGGGAGACTCTGTTGGGGACAACAGATGTAATGTGGTTTTATTTTCTTTTACTTGAATTATGGATGTGATTGGTCTACTATTGTGTTATATTAGAGAGCAATTTGGACCTCGGCTGGAAGAAGATTTTAGCAATCTGACCTCCTAGTATTGGATTGTATGACCCTGGCTCTAGGTGGACATTTTTGCATTTCAGGAATATGGTGCAGCACAATCCTTACAAATGTTATACAGGTTTTGCATCTATTTGTACTACATTGTGTTTTTCATTTGTTATACTGTACTACAAAAAAAAAAAAATCTTGCTGCGTGCGGCTAAAGTGTTCGGGTTTAGCTTGAAGAAAAGGTGGCAAGCTTACATGGAAGTGATCGGGCAGCTGTACAGCACATTACATACCGCACATTATATACCGCACATTACATACAGAACATTACGTACCGCACAATATTTACGTACCGCACATTACGTACCGCACATTACATACCGCACATTACATACTGCACATTACATACAGAACATTATATACCGCATATTCCATACCGCACATTCCATACCGCACATTATATACCGCACATTATACAGTATCTCACAAAAGTGAGTACACCCCTCACATTTTTGTAAATATTTTATTATATCTTTTCATGTGACAACGCTGAAGAAATGACACTTTGCTACAATTTAAAGTAGTGAGTGTACAGCTTGTATAACAGTGTTAATTTGCTGTCCCCTCAAAATAACTCAACACACAGCCATTCATGTCTGAACCGCTGGCAACAAAATTGAGTACACCCCTAAGTGAAAATGTCCAAATTGGGCCCAAAATGTCAATATTTTATGTGGCCACCATTATTTTCTTGCACTGCCTTAACCCTCTTGGGCATGGAGTTCATCAGAGCTTCACAGATTGCCACTGGAGTCCTCTTCCACTCCTCCATGACGACATCACGGAGCTGGTGGATGTTAGAGACCTTGCGCTCCTCCACCTTCCATTTGAGGATGTCCCACAGATGCTTAATAGGGTTTAAGTCTGGAGACATGCTTGCCCAGTCCATCACCTTTACCCTCAGCTTCTTTAGCAAGGCAGTGGTCCTCTTGGAGGTGTGTTTGGGATCGCTATCATGTTGGAATACTGCCCTGTGGCCCAGTCTCTGAAGGGAGGGGATCATGCTCTGCTTCGGTATATCACAGTACATGTTGGAATTCATGGTTTCCTCAATGAACTGTAGCTCCCCAGTGCCGGCAGCACTCATGCAGCCCCAGACCATGACACTCCCACCACCATGCTTGACTGTAGGCAAGACACACTTGTCTTTGTACTCCTCACCTGGTTGCCGCCACACACGCTCGACACCATCTGAACCAAATACATTTAGCTTGGTCTCATCAATCCACAGGACATGGTTCCAGTAATCCATGTCCTTAGTCTGCTTGTCTTCAGCAAACTGTTTGCGGGCTTTCTTGTGCATCATCTTTAGAAGATGCTTCCTTCTTGGACGACAGCCATGCAGACCAATTTGATGCAGTGTGCGGGGTACGGTCTGAGCACTGACAGGCTGACCCCCACCCCTTCAACCTCTGCAACAATGCTGGCAGTACTCATACATCTATTTCCCAAAGAGAGCCCTTTCCATATGACGCTGAGCACGTGCACTCAACTTATTTGGTGGACCATGGCGAGGCCTGTTCTGAGTGGAACCTCTCCTGTTAAACCTCTGTATGGTCTTGGCCACCGTGCTGCAGTTCAGTTTCAGGGTCTTGGCAATATTCTCATAGCCTAGGCCAGTGTTTCTCAATTCCGGTCCTCGGGGCACACTAACAGGCCAGGTTTGCAAGAAAACTGAAATACATCACAGGTGATATCATTTGCTGCTTAGTGATTGCAGTATTCTAGTCTGCATCTCCCCAAGGTAGCAACAATTCTATTTTTCAGATCCTTAGAGAGTTCTTTGCCATGAGGTGCCATGATGAACTTCCAGTGACCAGTATGAGAGAGTGAGAGCGATAACACCTAATTTAACACTCCGCATTAACACCTGAGACCTTGTAACACTAACGAGTCACATGACACCAGGGAGGGAAAATGGCTAATTGGGCCCAATTTGGACATTTCAACTTAGGGGTGTACTCACTTTTGTTGCCAGCAGTTTAGACATGAATGGCTGTTGAGTTATTTTGAGTGGACAGCAAATTTACACTGTTATACAAGCTGTACACTCACTAATTTACATTGTAGCAAATTGTCATTTCTTCAGTGTTGTCACATGAAAAGATATAATAAAATGTTTACAAAAATGTGAGGGTTGTACTCACTTTTGTGAGATACTGTATTTCTGAAATCAAAGACTGTGTGTGTTGTTAGAGTTCCATTTTGAAAAAATGCTGTTTTTGTTAGGCCAAAGATGATTTAAAGAGTGAGTGTAATAATTTGATAAAGATTTTTCTTTTGTTTGTTCACTTTGCTGCATTTGAATCAAAAAATATATAACGTTTTCGATTCGACCAATTCAAAAAGTATCGATCCGAACGTTTCGAATATAAAACATTTTTTTCTACTTGTTTTGGCATGCTGCCAGTCCCTTCAGTTGAATTGGCCGCCTTAATTCAATGCACATCTATGCACAAGAAAACACGCAATAATACACCACATAGGAAAAGTGTGATCTCATCCTAAAACACACAAACCAGGGGCGTAACTACAGGGGTTGCAGGGGTTGCAATCGCTACCGGGCCCCATGCTCCAGGGGGCCCGGTAGCAAACCAGTGGGTGAACTTCCAGGATCGCAAAGGTCACACTTGCGACCGGACCCTGGCATTGCACCACTGTGGGGAGGCCCCAAGATTGCAGGAAGTGGGCCCATAAGATTGCAGGAAGGGGGCCCACTGCAGAACTTGTGAAAGAATCCTGCTGCGGGACCGTAATAAAAGGCCATGCAACGAGTGTAAAGAGCCCCAGGATTAGTGGGAAGAGCCCTGGGCTTGAAGGTAAGGGCCCCGGCCAGGGGTCTGGGGGGCCCTTCATGGTTTCTTGCATCAGGGCCCTGAAGGTTCTAGTTACGCCTCTGACACAAACAACAACCATGAGGACCTGGCTGGATGGTTCCAGCAGGCAGGGTGATGGCTTGGAACCTTCCTGGTGGGTGGGGAGGGCTTTGTGCTGCCCTAGGCCACTGTCTGTATTGGCTTTTACTGCTCAGTCAAGTGTGGTAGCCTCCTCCCCCCCCCCTCTGAAAAGCAATCTGCAGTGGACAACTTTACAGGGATGCTGGAGATATGACGCCTCCTTACCATCTGTTCTAACCCTGAAAATCTTACAACACCACACTTATGCCTCGTTTCCACTGAGTGGTTCGGTACGGTTCGGTTCAGTACGGTACGGTTCGGTACGGTACACATTGCATTTCCACTGCCAATAGTACCCTTTCATGATAGGCGTGGTGTAGCTGGTCACAGCAGGAAAAGCTGTGATAGACGATTCTCTGTCAACCAATCAAAGTTCTGCAGAGTGTAGCTCCACCCAGTTGGTATGGGTCTAATGTGCTTGGTACCCCAACGAAAGGGTACCAAAAAGTGGTACGGTGCGGTTCGGAATTAGGGTACCATTCATAATGGAAACGGCATAAATAGCGTACCGTACCGAACCGAACCGTACCAGAAAGCTCAGTGGAAACGCGCCAATATTGTGTTGTACGGTGGTTGCAGTGTGGTCTGTGGAAGTGACTGGGTGGCTGTGCAGCACTTTATGTACCGGACGTTACGAGCATTAGCACATTGTGGTGCCTCCCCTCTGAAAAGTGATCCGCAGTGGATACTGTTTTATCCCTGAAAATGCTGCGCCACCCCGCCACAACCACGTGCGTTGTGTTGTATGGCAGTTGCAGCGCAGCCCTATTCTCTTGCTGTTTCATTTTTGCCAGCGTGTGTACAGCACCAAACGGTTACATCTATTTCTTTAAAGGGGCAGTCAGGGGGCAGTAAAACCACGGCTTAACCGCCTGCTTTTACCAATCCCAACCACATATCTGAACAATCCATTAATAGGTCATTAAAAAAAAGTTCCGTCCCCCCTCTCCAAAAATTAAAAGTCAGCATTAAAAAACACGGTAGCTGCTGAATTTTACTATTAGGACACTTACCTGTCCAGGCATCCAGGGGTGTCCTCACCCGAGCCGATGCTGGCGCCACCATCTTGGCTAAGGGAAACAGTCAGTGAAGCCTTGCGGCGTCACAGTCGGTTTCCTACTGTGCATGCGCAAATCGCACTACGTTCTATGAACGGGCCTGCTGCGGGGGGAAGGAGGGGGCCGAAATTCTGGCTCACATCGCCATGATGAACTTAGCCCGAAGTGGGAGCAGATGTCAAAAACAGGTACCCACTCCCCCCCCCCCCAAAAAAGGTGCCAAATATGGCAGCAGAAAGGGGGGGGGCAGACAAGCCAAGCTTCCCCTTTTGGGTGTAGCTCCACTTTAAGATCACCAGTTTCTATTTATATAAGGCCAAAACTTTTTTCAGTTTTTAATGGAGTGTGGAAGGATTAGAACCCCTGTCAGGCTTTTACTGATGTCTGTGTCCTCCCGCTGATGAGATTCACCCTCTTTTTCTGGTGACTATTGTCATCGAGACAGAAAGGGACATCCAAACTAAAGTTGTCACTGGAACAGGAATAGAAGGGGAATCCTCCTACGGGGACACCTGGATTTTCTCTCACTTCCTTTTGCACCCACCCGGGTGAAAGTGAAGGAAAATTTCACCAATGAGACGCAAACGTGGCATTTTAACCTTTCCCCGCTTCATACAAAAAGAAAAAGCTTTGGTTAGGCGTACTTTTTTTACCGCCATCATGCGACCATAGAAGGGGAGTTTGGAATAAGAGCCCACATCCTATCCTGAGTACGTATGCTGCCAAAGGATTATTTTAAAGATTCCTGAACTTATGCAGCGTTGGCATCTTGATGTTGGTGCGTCAAGAAGACTTTTGCCAATTTTTGCCGAAATTTGGGGAAGTGAAATCTCCCCGTTTCGCTCATCCCTCATATTTCTAGAAATGTTAAAATTTGTCATCGCCATCATGCGACTATAGAAGGGGAGTTTGGGATCAGAGTCCACATCCTATCCTGAGTACGTATGCTGCCAAAGGATTATTTTAAAGATTCCTGAATTTATGCAGCGTTGGCATCTTGATGTTGGGGCGTCTAGAAGACTTTTGCCAATTTTTGCCAAAATTTGGGGAAGTGAAATCTCCCCGTTTCGCTCATCCATCATCTTTCTAGAAATGTTAAAATTTGTCGCACTTGATTATGCAACAAAGTTACATAAAATGTCTTCATGTCCATGAATGGTGCCTCTTGTTCCTGGCTGTCAGGAATACTTCGAGGGATCGCTCGGATAAATTAAACTTTCCAAAATGAGTTCCATCCGTGACCAATAGACCAGCTGGTTCGGTTTTTCAAAGCTTCTCGTTGGAAAATTCCAACATAATCTGAGTACAGTATTCTTCACCCTTCTTCTCTGCCCAGGTCTGGATTGTCACTCTCCCAGCTGTCTCTACGCCTCCCCCTGCTGGCCACTCCCACCGCTCTATATAAGTCAGCTCCACGTCTGCTCCACAAGCATATTCTTAGTGATTCAATCTCTGGTCGTGGAGAACAGTCCCAGCTTCTCCTTCTCAAATGGGCCCCGTCGCCTAGCGTCTAACCCCCTAGAGCCAGGCTCCTGAGGACAAACCAAGTCGGGAAAACAGGTAGGACCATCCCTCGAAGTCATCTATCTATCTATCTATCCTCAGAAAACAGGCAGGAACAACCCTCAAAGACATCTATTGATACATTGTATACAATATTCATCATATAATATATCATCTCTCTATGTACATATGTATATATTTTTATTATTATTACTATTATTATAATCAAATTTAAAAAGGAATAATATATATATATATATATATATATATATGTGTGTGTGTATATTTATATGTGTGTGTGTATATATATATATATAGATATATATATCTATATATATATATATATAGAGAGAGAGAGAGAGATAGATATAGATATGCATGTGTGTGTATTAATACATTAATACATATTTTATTATATTATATTATATTATATTATATTGGCATTCTACACTATTGATAGTGTAAGTGCCTTCTTTCTACACATTCTACACTACATTGATTGTGTAAGTGCCTTCTTTACTGTTCATTGTGTTCTGATCCCATCATAGAAATCTATGATCGATCCTAGCGGCGGCAAAATTCTTCCTTGCGTCCTTCTTTAAACATAAAAAAAAGATCCAGCACAGGCAAACAATTTCCAGCATGCTGGTAATCTTTCCCACTTTCCCCAAACCCTGGTCAAATTCTCTTTGTTTATTAAAAAAGGCACCTTATAGTGGCCATACACGTAACCGTTTTATAGATGATCGTTTTTATTATCCAATTTGAAGATTGGAAAGATAGTTTGATGGCACCTTATAGTGGCCACACATGTAATGATTTCATATATGATCGTTTTTTATTATTTGTTTGGAAAGATAGCTTAATGGCACCTCATAGTGGCTGTACATGGAATGATTTTATATACGATCGTTTTTAGAATCTGATTGGAAAGATATTTTGATGGCACCTCATAGTGGCCACACATGAAATGATTTTACATACGATCGTTTTTTATTATCTGGTTGGAAACGTAGTTTGATGGCACCTCATAGTGGCCATACATGTAATGATTTCATATACAATCGTTTTTTAAAATCTGATTGGAAAGATAGTTTGATGCCACCTCATAGTGGCCACACATGTAATGATTTCATATACAATCGTTTATAATAATCCGATGGGAAAGATAGTTTGATGGCACCTTTTAATGGCCATACACGTAATGATTTCATATACGATCGTTTTTAGAATCTGATTGGAAAGATAGTTTGATGACACCTTATAGTGGCTATACATGGAACAATTTTATATATGATAATTTTCATTATCCGATCGGAAGTACAGAAGGAATGTTTGGTTCACCATACACTTAATGATCATATCCATTGCTCCACTTTCCTACAATTGGATTTTTGTCCATCCAAACCGATCAGATTTCGAAATCGATCAGTTTTGCTTGAAGTCTCTTTGATGATTTCTAGTTTCCTTTGTATTATCTGATTCTGTGAAGAAGCGTTCGATTCGATCTTTACATGTATGGCATTCTTCGCAATGATGAGTCTTAGAAATATTGCCGTGATGATTTTTTTGTTCTGTTTTGCAGGATTATATAATTCTTTTGTATATTTGTTGCCTTTTCTTTCTATTTTGTTTTATTTTGATATCTTTTTGATAAAGAAAAAGATTAAAGTGATGATGATTCCAATGACATGATGGGAAATGGCACTTATTTCTGGTTTTGGTATTTGGTGTTATGTGTTTGGATAGCATTGTGTCATCTTTAGAGATAATCGCTCTCAATGTGATGGTGTGCCAGTCCTTTCACGTGCATTTAGATGCAGCATTGTGCACAGTCCCAGGGTTGGTTATAGACATTAATTATATATCAGAACGTGAATAACACAACAATCGGCCAAATTGCATTATGTGTCACTGTGGTAAGTGCTGACTACAGTGCAACAGGATGTCGGTGACTAAGAGGACAGGAAGTGCTGACAGCGACCAATCAGAAATCATCTGTCATTGTTCTACTGTCAAAGTGGTCACAGCTGACAGTGGATCATTGGTTGGTGATGGCAACAGTGCCGATGTCTAGTTTGGACAGTAATAAAGGGTTATGGAACCAATGGAGTGAGGATAAAGTGTAAACCTTTGTCTATAACAGGGTTTCTCAACCAGGGTTCCTCCTGAGGTTGCTAGGGGTTCATTGAGCAATGGGCAATTTCTGCCTCTCAGATAAGTTCCCAATGACACCATTGTTCCTTTTAGCTATCTGTAAGGGGGGTAATTCTTCCCAATGATGAGAAGAGTAAGGAGCATTCTTCCCACTGACTGTCACGCTAATGTGCCATGAGTTTTAGATTTTTAATTTTTAGCAGGGGTTCCCCGACACCAGAAATTTATTTCAAGGGTTCCTCTGTGTTGAAAAGGTTGAGAAAGGCTGATCTATAGTACTTTTATATTTTATATTTATAATATTTTTATAGATAATATAATATCTATTATATTATTTATAATATTTAAAATATTTAATATTTTATAATATGTAGGCTGATGGTACTTATGGAGATGGAGGATGATCTTCCTGACCAATCCCATGCTCAGGGACCTTCACTTTATTTCCATCACAGGGACTTATTATAAATATTTATGTTTTTTATTTATTATTATTATCATTTAGATTTATACTTTATATGATATCATTCAGCATCAGACCCCGTTCAGACAGGGGCGACGCGACTTGCTGGGGCGACCTGTGAAGTGCACCGCGACCTCGGCGCGACATGCACGGACTTCATATCATTGAAGTCAATGCAAGTCGCCTCCAGGTCGCCCCAAAGTAGTACAGGACCCTTTTTCTAAGTCGGAGCGACTTGTGTCGCTCCTATTAGAACGGGTCCTGTACTATTCAATGGCGAGCGACCCACCGCAACTTGTCAGGCGACCAAGTCGCCTGACAAGTCGCGCTAGTGTGAATGGGGACTTAGACTGATAGTACATAAGTCCTCCACCAAGCAGGACCTCTGTACAGTACTTCTATACCGGGCCCTATCAGCCTATCAGCTTACCAGAGGGGCCCACCAGGGCCCCAGTACAGCATCATTCGGGACCCCAGGATTTCCACTGGTGGGCCCTGCCACTAGGCACCGAATATTCTTCACTTTCCAAATGTCAATGTGCAACAATCGGTCACTATTCTCTAGGTAAGCTTACAAAACCATCTTACAAAGCCATCCACAATTTAGCCCCCAGCTACATCACTAGCCTAGTCTCAAAATACCAACCTAATCGCTCTCTTCATTCCTCTCAAAACCTCCTGCTCTCTAGCTCCCTCCTCATCTCCTCCCATTCTCGCCTCCAAGACTTCTCCTGAGCCTCTCCAATCCTATAGAACTCCTTACCCCGATTTGTCTGATTATCTTCTACTCTATTAGCTTTTAGATGATCCCTGGAAACCCTCCTCTTCAGAGAAGCCTATCCTACCCACACCTAACAACTGTACTTCCATTTTTTCCAACAGCTCCTCCCCCACAGTTATTACAGTTAAATACAGTTATTTGTTTCACTTGACCCTCCCTTCTAGATTGTAAGCTCTAACTACTATGGCCCTCTAATTCCTCCTGTATTGAATTGTATTGTAACTGTATTGTCTTCCCTCACATTGTAAAGCTCTGCGCAAACTGTTGGCGCTATATACTGTATTTTCTGGCGTATAAGACTACTTTTGAACCTCAAAAAATCCCCCAAAAATGGGGGGTTGTCTTATACGCCGAGTATAATATCTCCAAGGTAACCTAAGTATAAGTATTACTGGTAGATGAAAATTAGGGGGGTCGTCTTATACGCCGGAAAATACGGTAAATCCTGTATAATAACAATATTAATGATAACACATAAGTCCTCCACCAAGCAGGGCCTCTGATAGGACAGTACTTGTATACCGGGCCCTATCAGCTTACCGTACAGAATCATATGGAACCCCAGGATTTCCAGCGGTGGGCCCTGCCACTAGGCACCGAATATTCTTCACTTTCCAAATGTCAACGTGCAACAGTTGGTCACTATTCTCTAGGAAAGTCTGTTGACTATTTGGAGGACAATCTTCCTGACCAATCCCATGCTTAGCAATAGTCGCTTCACTTCTTTATTTCCATCGCATTAATCATTTTTTTTATATTTTTCTTATCATTGAGTTTTATTGTATTCTTTATATAGTATACATTCAGCATTTATCTGATGATATCCACCAAATAACCAGGACTTCTCAACCGTAAATGTGCAACAGTTGGCCACTATCCTCTCAGAAAGGGTCTGGCGAACGGTCGGACGTGGAGGACAATCTTCTTGACCAATCCCATGCTTAGCAACAGTCGCCTTACTTCTTTATTTCCATCGCATTAATCATTACTTTTATATTTTTCTAATCATTCAGTTTTATTGTATTCTGTATATAGTATACATTCAGCATTAGTCTGGTGATATCCACCAAATAACCAGGATTTCTCAACCGTAAATGTGCAACAGTCGGTCACTATCCTCTCGGAAAGGGTCTGGCGAATGATTGGTCGCAGAGGACGATCTTCCTGACCAATTCCATGCTCCAGATTTATCACTTTGCTTCTTTATATCCATTGCAGCAACTTATTTTTATGTTTATTTTTTTATATTTTGGTTTTATTGTATACTTTGTAAAGTATAGCATATCATTCGATATGAGGCTGATGATCCAAGGGCAAGCGCAGAATATTCTGGGTTTCCCAACCGTAAACGTGTGACAATCGGTCACTATCCTCGCGAATGACCTGTTGCGAAGATGATCTTCCCGATCAATCCGGGGCTCAGAAACAATAACTTCTTTATTAATATCACAAGAACTTATTACTATTATTGTATGTTCCATTTGTTATCATTCAGTTTTATTGTGTACTTTAAGAGCCGGTTCACACTGGGGCAACTTGTCAGGTGACCTGGTCGCCTGACAAGTCACCGTGGGTCGCCTGCCATAGATTAGCACAGGACCCGTTCTAATAGGAGCGACACAAGTCGCTCCGACTTAGAAAAATGGTCCTGTACTACTTTGGGGCGACCTGCATTGACTTCAATGATATGAAGTCCGTGCATGCCGCTCCGAGGTCGCGGTGCGCGCTGTGCACCGCGACTTCACAGGTCGCCCCGGAAGTCGGGTCGCCCCTATGTGAACCGGCTCTAAATAGTGTATCATTTAGTATTAGGCTGACTTATTTTTTTTTTTTTTATGTTTCTTTTATTTTTGATCATTCACGTTTATTGTGTACTTTATATAGTGTATCATTTAGAGCCGGTTCACACTCATGCGATGCGGGAACCCTGCAAATCCACTGCGGGTTCCCACATCGCATTCAAATCGCAGGCAGTTCCCACTGCCATATGCAAATCGCTGGGGGTGTCAATACAAAGTTAACGACACCCCCTGATCAGTTCGCATATCGCAGTGCAAACTGTCAGTTCGGATATGAATCGGATCACATAGGTGTGAACCACCATGCGATCCGATTTTGCTGCAGACTCAAAAAAGGGTCCTGTGCATGTTCTGTCCAAATCCGATGCAAATTCAGCCATACAATCTGTATGGCTGAATTTGCATCGCACAGACATTGCATGTGATTTGCAGAGCAGTGCGCTCCGAATCACATGCGATGTCTGTCATCGCACTGATGTGAACCGGGGCTTAGTATTAGAGCTCATGCACACTGCAGCTCAATGAAAAAAAGCTGCTTTTAGTGCCGGTTCACACATATGCGATTACAGACATTGCATGTGATTCGGAGCGCACTGCTCTGCAAATCACATGCGCTGTCTGTGCGATGCAAATTCAGCCATACAGATTGTATGGCTGAATTTGCATCACATTCGGACCAAACTCACACAGGACCCTTTTTTTGGGTCCACAACAGAATCGGATCGCATAGGTGTGAACTATACATGTTTCAGGATTCATGTTCGAAATGACAGTTCGCACTGCGATATGCGAACTGATCTGAGGGTGTCATTAACTTTGTATTGACACCCCCAGCGATTTGCATCAGACAGTGTGAACTGCCTGCGAGTTGAGTGCAATGTAGGAACTCGCAGGGTTTCCGCATTGCATATGTGTGAACCGGCACTAACAGGCTTTTGAGCTTTTATTTACAGCCCATTCAGACTGGCGCGACACGATTTTGTGGGGCGACCTGTGAAGTCGGCGCGACTTGGACGGATTTCATATAATTGAAGTCAATGCAAGTCGCCTCCAGGTCGCCCCAAAGTAGTACAGGACCCTTTTTCAAAGTCGGAGCGACTTGTGTCGCTCCTATTAGAACGGGTCCTGTACTACTCAATGGCGAGCGACCCACCGCGACTTGGTCGTCTGACAAATCGCGCTAGTCTGAATGGACTCTTAAGCTTGAATAAGCTTGTGCTTTTTTTGTGCTCTTGTGCATGTTTTTTTTTTTTTAGCTTCTTCAAGCTCCTTTGAGCTTCTTGGAGCTTTTTTGAGCATGAGCGTTTTTTTTTTTTTTTGTTTTGTTTTTACAAATCCTCCTAGATAGTAATTTTGCAACCAACTGTATAAACAAAACAAAAGGCTGGAACAAATGCTTTGAACTTCTTTGAGCTTTTTTGAGCTTTATGGGACACTAGCTCCTCTCAAAAATGAGAGTTTGGTGGAGGTTTTTTTCATGAAGTTTCCAGGCAGAAAAAATGAGAGCTCAAAAGCCTGTAGGAGCGGCTTCTTTGAGCTGCGATGTGCATGAGGCTGACTTTTTTTATTGATTATTTTTATGTTTTGTTTTTATTATTCTTATAGTCTATGATTCAGGCCGATGATACATTAGGTAATTTATTAAGCCAAGGTAACCTACAAAGTATTGTCAGCATAACCTGATTCACGTTCCAAAGGGTCAACAAAGACGACGGTGAGAACGCCAACAGCAACGCGTCGTTTGCTTTTTTTGCTAGAGTGCCAGCTCTTGGGACAAAAGCCCAGTGATATGCGTTCTCCTTTTCAGCTGTGCCTTTTGTTCCCTGGCCACCATTCAGTTTGTTTTTCCCATCCTTGTCTATGTGGAGGGAGGAGGAAGGAGGGAGAGCTGTGAAGGGAGGAGGAGGAGGAGGGAGGAGGGGGAGAGATGTGGCTCAGCCAGTTCTAACTAGTTTTCAAACTGTAGAGAAAGACTTATTAATCATCCCTAACCCTTCCCTGCCCGGCCTTCTCTGGTTTTTAGTTGCTGTAATTATATAACTGCATTTTCATGCCATGGATCTAAACATCAGCGTACGGGGGCCCATTCGCTTCTTTGTAGTGCGTCAATGTGCGTTGCGTTAAAACGGCCCTTTAAAATGAACAGGCTGCTAACACACCCAAACCTCCCAAAATAAAACCTTTTTTATTTTTATTTTTATTTGTAACGTACCAAAATTGCGTCGCGGCACGCTGCAACATAGTTGGGCGTTGGGGTTCCATTCAAAATCAATCGCATGTTACGTAATGCATGCCAGAACGCACGTGATGTAAATGGTCGTGGTTCATCAGCATGCAGGAAAATCTCTGTAAAGCCTCGTACACACGCACCGATTGTTGGCCGTAAATTGTCGGCCAACGTCCGATCGGCCGATTATCAGCTTGTTAGTATGATGCTTCCGACAACCAACTGCGACTCTTCGGCCGAACAAAATCTGGTGTGCAGGCTATAAAATTTTTGTTGGCCAACAAAGAACGGCCGATTATTCATCAGTCAGTACAGATTTCGGACGACAAAAATGTGATGATCAAGACTGGGCATGCTCAGTGAAGAAAAAACACACGAAAAGTAGACCAGCACATGACATCACTTCTGCAGTTGGTTGTTGTTGGCCGACAAAATTCGTGTGCAGTCTAGAGCACATCTCAACCAACAAAACAACACTGGACAAAAGACGGCCGATCGGTTGGCCAACAATCGGTGCGTGTGTACGGGGCTTTATTCAGATTGCCTATTTTTTTTGCAAAAAATTTGAGCGCCCTTTTGCAAAGAACGTAACTTTTGTAGGAGTGTGGCGTGATTTAGGGTGACTCTGGAACATAACATTTGTACAAGCGTGGCGTGATTTAGGGTGACTCTGGATACGGTAACCCCCACCAAATCAGCCTCTCTCTGCTTCATAGACCATGTTTGCTTTGCTTCCTTTTACGGCGGAGAAAAAGGGGGAACGATCGTTCCGGAAATTTGCCAACGTGCTGGAAAATCTCCAAAGCTCTCTAGTTAGCTGTAACAAGTCCATACTGGAATGTAATGAATGGCTGCCTCCCCCCCCCCCCCCCCCCCCAGTATGATATTTTGGCATGACAAATGCCCATGTATACCCAATACCTTATGAGCTTCCTATTTAAACCCCCTAAAGCTGGTTTGTTCCTGCAGACTTATCAAACCCCTGCAGACAGACTGCAAGCTCTTGAGGTTCAGGAATGTGCTGGTCTCAGCTGCCAGGGTCCTATCTGCTTGGACAGCCGCGTTTTTTTTTATTTCTGGGCAGACTGGTTTAAACCAGTCTTGGCAAGCGTTGAATATGCATAGAGAGCGCACACAGATAGGAAAAATCCCCCCCCCCCCCCTCCCCTCCCCTGATATGGTCAGCAGTAATATCTGTCCTCTTATGTAATGAAGAATAATAGGACTCTGCAGATTGTAGTATTAGTTGCACAGGTGAGCGCTCACCCGCCGCCTCCTTCCTACGCAGCCCCTCTAGTTTTGCTCCCTTTCTTGTATTAAGTGCCTGCCATGTTGGAGCTCATCAGTGTAGGAGCGATAATGGATTGCGTGTTAATTAGGGTTGACAAGGGAAGGACAGTTTTCACTTCAGACTCTTTAAATCGAGGGCTAGTCTCCCGTCTGCTGAGGCTGTGTTGGCACCGATTGGACCAATGGGAGCTCATGTGGTGCCAGGATTGAGCCAGCTGTCGACGCCACTGACTGAGGTTAAATAAACGAGCCATGTTAGGTAACACAGTCTCACCGGAGGATTCAGGGTAAAAAGGGACTGCTTGAGAAATTATACACAAGAGGAGGGATGCAGATCGATTGGTGTAGCTGAAATCGCACACTTGCTCATTTTTGGAAATCTCGATTAGGTCTGATTGGACGTAGACGTCCAATAGACGATCATATGCTGTAGGATGCATCCTGTGCTGCGTTTAGAAAAAAAACATCATGCCTTTTTTTTCGTTCCTTGTGTCATGTTAGAATCCTATTTATAATAAGGGGCTGCCTCAATCCAACGCACGTTATTGCGTGCCGTAACGCAACGGATCACTTTGGGGAGAATGAACCCTCAACGCAGAGGCGTAACTAGAACCTTCAGGGCCCCGGTGCAAGAAACCATGAAGGCCCCCCCCCCCCGGATCCCTGGCTGGGGCCCTTCCCTTCAAGCCTGGGGCTCTTCCCACTGATCCTGGGGCCCTTTACTCTCGTTGCGGGGGGCCCTTTATTACAGTCCCACAGTGGGGACCCTTTCACAAGTTCTGCGGTGGGCACAGTGGGGGGGGGGGGACCAGGGGAGCACACAGGGGCCCAGAGACAGCAGAACACAAGTGAACAGGATAGGGGGGAGGGCAGCAGCACAGTAGGGGGGGACCAGGGGAGCACACAGGGGCCCAGAGACAGCAGAACACAAGTGAAATGGATAGGAGGAGTGGCGGGGCAGCATAGAGAGGAACCAATCTCCTACATTTTCCTCCTGCAGTTACAGGAGGAAAAAGGAGGACAGTGATTTCTCTAAATGCTGCCCCCGCCGCCCCTCCTATCCAGGTGTACAGGGGAGCCGCACGGGCCCCCTGGAGCATGGGGCCCGGTTGCAATTGCAACCCCTGTAGTTACGCCCCTGCCTCAACGCCAAAAGTTTATGATAAAGAAGTAGTCAAAAGCTTTCATTTCAGAATTGATTATGTGCTCCATACACAAAATCATCGGAATTATCGATCGCTTTTATTGCCCATACCAGTGGTTTCCATACTGCAGCCCAGGGGCCAGATGTGGACCTTTGCTTTCTTTTAGGCAATATTATCCTCACTGACATCAAAGAAGGAGCACAATTCCTCCCAATGACACCAATGATGGGGCATTATTCCACCCACTGACACCAATGATGGGGCACTATTCCTCCCAATGACACCAATGATGGGACACTATTCCTCCCCCTGACACCAATGATGGCATCCCAAAACGGAGGTGAAAATGCATGAAAAAGATTAACAAACTTGGCAAAACAGTAAAAAAAAGGGCAAGGCTTAACTTTGCTGTGTTTGTCACTGAGATGAAAGAGCTGCCCTATGTGTGTTATGCGAAACGGCACACAAAAAAATGCGCATTTAGAAAACAGGATTGGGGACTAAATACAAGGATTGACTGACGTAACGCATACTTTACCTGCATCGGTCTGATTCTGTAGAGTGAGGGCCCACTGACACTCGTTGCATTTTAACGCACAAATGCATAGTTAATAAAAATGGCGTCAGTTCCTTCCTTAGCGCTGCAGTGCGTTTGGAAAAATACAACATGTCCGTCAGCTTTGGGAGGCCCATAGAAGCCAATAGGAGTGCACCAAAACACTTATAACATGCATTATGATGTGTTCACAACAGGTTTTACCAGGCTTTGGTCAGTCGCTGTACATCCTTTACACTCCAATCCTAAATTCGAAAATGTGCGTCAGTAACGCATTTCAAGGCAAATGCGCATGATGCACCTGCCAAAAGTTACAAAGAACGCACATGCTTACACCATATTGATAAAAGTATTGGGGCACCTGCCTTTACACGCCCATGAACTTTAATGGCATCCCAGTCCTAAGCTGGATACACACTATCCAACATTTGTGGTTAGATTTCCTTCAGATTTACCTTTTCTATGTAGTGCAAGGGCCTGCCAGATTGCATACAAATTGAAAGTGTTTAGGTTTGACCTCATATTATATGGTTTTGGTAAGTATAAAGGAAGAAGTATTCAGAAAATCTTATAGTGTGTATGGCCCATTAGTCCGTAGGGTTCAATATTGAGTTGACCCACCCTTTGCAGCTATAACAGCTTCAACTCTTCTGGGAAGGCTGTCCACAAGGTTTAGGAGTGTGTCTATGGGGATGTTTGACTATTCTTCCAGAAGCGCATTGGTGAGGTCAGGCGCCGATGTTGGCGAGAAGGCCTGGTTCGCAGTCTCCGCTCTAATTCATTCCAAAGGTGTTATATCGGGTTGAGGTCAGGACTCTGTGCAGGCCATTCAAGTTCCTCCACCCCAAACTCGCTCATCCATGTCTTTATGGACCTTGCTTTGTGCACTGGTGTGCAGTCATGTTGGAACAGGAAGGAGCCACCCCCAAACTGTTCCCACAAAGTTGGGAGCATGAAATTGTCCAAAATGTCTTGGTATGCTGATGCCTTAGGCTCCATTCACAGTATAATTTTCAGACATTTTGGGCGTTTTTTGCAGGTGTTTGGAGGCAGACATTAAGGCTCCATTCACATCTTGGCGTCTCAAATCGCTGTAATTCTGCCCGCGATCCGGAATTGTTGCATATCGCGGGTCGTGCGATTCCCGCGACTTGAAATGGCACCCCAAATGCTGCGTGGTTTTGAGATTGTCGCCGAATCCCGGAAAAATCACGCAAAAATAATTGCAGGACGCCTGACGCCCAAAGGAAGTTCTTGTACACGCACTTAAACTTCAATGGCTTCCCTGTGTTAGTCCGTAGCGTTCAATATTGAGTTGGCACACCTTTTCCAGCTATAACAGCTTCAACTTTTCCGGGAAGGCTGTCCACAAGGTTTAGGAGTGTGTCTATGGGAATGTTTGACCATTCTTCCAGAAGTGCATTTGTGAGGTCAGGCACTGATGTTGTATGAGAAGGCCTGGCTTGCAGTCTCCGCTCTAATTTACCCCAAAGGTGTTCTATTGGGTTGAGATCCGGATTCTGTGCAGGCCAGTCAAGTTCCTCCACCCCAAACTCAAATGTGCTTCTAGAAGAATGGTCAAACATTCCACACTCCTAAACCTTGTGGACAGCCTTCCCAGAAGAGTTGAAGCTGTTATAGCTGCAAAGGGTGGGCCAACTCAATATTGAACCCTACGGACTAAAGCTGGATACCCACTATACAACTTTTGTTGTTAGATTTTCCTTTAGAGCCGGTTCACACAGGCGCGACCCGACTTGCGGGGGCGACCTGTGAAGTCGCGGTGCGCAGCTCGCACCGCGACCTCGGAGTGGCCGGCACGGACTTCATATCATTGAAGTCAATGCAAGTCGCTCCCGGTCGCCCCAAAGAAGCTCAGGACCCTTTTTCTAAGTCGGAGCGACTTGCGTCGCTCCTATTAGAACGGGTCCTGTGCTACTCTATGGCAGGCGACCCACGGCGACTTGTCAGGTGACCAGGTCGCCTGACAAGTCGCCCCAGTGTGAACGGGGTCTCAGATTTACCTTCCACTGTGTAGTGCAAGGGCCTGCCTGATTGCATACACATTGAAAGTGTTTAGGTTTGACCTCATATTATATGGTTTTGGTAAATCAAAAGGAAAAATCTACAGAAAATTGTATAGTGTGTATCCAGCTTAAGACTGATGCCCCGTACACACGTGCAGATTATCTGAAGACTTTTGTCTTCAGATTTACCTTTTCTATGTAGTGCAAGGGCCTGCCGGATTCCATACAAATTGAAAGTGTTTAGGTTTGACCTCATATTATATGGTTTTGGTAAGTCTACAGACAAAAGTCTTCAGATAATCTGCACGTGTGTACGGGGCATGAGATGTCATTAAAGTTCATGACTTGAGTGTGTGTAAAGGCAGGTGTCGTGATACTTTTGACAATATAGTGTAGATCTGAATGGGCCCTAAAAGAGGACGCTTATCAGCTCCTGCAGCTTTGCTTGTTGGCAAAACCAGGCTAGCGAGGACCACTGGAGACGCAGATGTGCGGTCTCTTTAGCAATCCTGTAGCTGCCAAATTGTCGCACATGACAAGATTGCTAATTTGATCTGGCCTAAAAAATGTCAACTGTATGGCCAACATTGGCCTTGGCAATGCTCTGTGCACAGAGGATGGCTGTTAACCTATGCATTGTAACACTACTCCATCTATATGACCTCTGCCGCTAAATGTCCCAGAAAAATATGCGGTCAATGTTGGCAGGAACCAGACACCGCCATATATATGACTAGCAGTATTTTTGTACCTTTGTGCACCCGCTCATGCCGGGCGCGTGTCAGAGAGTCATGCACTCCCTGACCTCCTTTCCCCGTCTGTTCTGTAATTAGAATTATTTACAGTGTAAACATGGCCAATCCCTTCTGTCGTTCTATAGACAGGTGAGCAAACATATCCGGCTTACCTGCAGCACAGGTGTGTGACCATTACTAGCACTTATCCTGTCCTCAGTGATGGGAATTTCCAGTCACAGGCCCATTCAATGCACCAAA
Organism: Pelophylax lessonae; assembly: GCF_965119305.1. NCBI lineage: Eukaryota > Metazoa > Chordata > Amphibia > Anura > Ranidae > Pelophylax > Pelophylax lessonae. The sequence continues at coordinate 204,770,778 of NC_138778.1, forward strand.
GGGGTCTGTTTTGTGCAGGTGTGTTGGGGTGCCATTTGTAACGAATGGCATTGCAACGCATAATGCAACAGTGTGATTTCTTTCAGCCTGCAGGCCACACAAAAATCAGGACTTTTCTGTCAGGAGATGTGCTCTGTGACCCCGAAGACTTTTCTGTCAGGAGATGTGCTCTGTGACCCCGCTGAGGAGACTTTTCTGTCATAAATGTGCTCTGTGACCTCGCTGAGGAGACTTTTCTGTCATAAATGTGCTCTGTGACCTCGCTGAGGAGACTTTTCTGTCAGTAAATATGCTCTGTGATCCCACCGAGGAAACATTTCTGTCAGGAAATGTGCTCTGTGACCCCGAAGACTTTTCTGTCAGGAGATGTGCTCTGTGACCCCGCTGATGAGAATTTTCTGTCATAAATGTGCTCAGTGACCCAGCTGAGGAGAATTTTCTGTCATAAATGTGCTCTGTGACCTCACTGAGGAGACTGTTCTGTCAGTAAATGTGCTCTGTGATCCCACCGAGGAAACATTTATGTCAGGAAATGTGCTCTGTGACCTCACTGAGGAGACTTTTCTGTCAGTAAATGTGCTCTGTGATCCCACCGAGGAAACATTTCTGTCAGGAAATGTGCTCTGTGACCCCGCTGAGGAGACTTTTCTGTCATAAATGTGCTCAGTGACCCCACTAAGGAGACTTTTCTGTTATAAATGTGCTCAGTGACCCCACTGAGGAGACTTTTCTTTTATAAATGTGTTCAGTGACCCCACTGAGGAGACTTTTCTGTTATAAATGTGCTCAGTGACCCAGCGGAGGAGACTTTTCTGTCAGTAAATGTGCTCTGTGGCCCCGCTGAGGAAATGTTTCTGTCAGTAAATGTGCTCTGTGACCCCACTTAGGAGACCTTTCTGTCAGTAAATGTGTTTGGTGATCCCACTGAGGAGACTTTTCTGCCAGGAAATGTGCTCTGTGACCCCGCTGAGGAGACTTTTCTGTCAGTAAATGTGCTCTGTGACCCCGCTGAGGAGACTTTTCTGCCAGGAAATGTGCTCTGTGACCCCGCTGAGAAAACTTTTCTGTCAGTAAATGTGCTCTGTGGCCCAACTGAAGAGACGTTTGTCAGTAAATGTGCTCTTGGGACCTCACTTTCAATCAAAGGATGCAAAATGGAGGACGGACAGGGCGAATCTACCAGTGTATGGATCATTTTTCCACCAATTTTGTGTAAACAAAGTTGTGTTAAAAGACTGTTTACAGCCAATCATTCAGTGTACGTAACAGGGGCCTATTCACACCTATGCATTGCAATAACAGGCAGTTAGTCAGGTTTTACGGCCGCTGCGAATTATCGCAAAACATTGTGCAAAACGCACCTGCCTTGTTATTGACATTATTATGTGCTGCCAGGCCATTAAAACGGTGTGCTTTGTTATTATGTGTGTTAGAATAGCTTTTTTTGCAATGGCGTTTTTCAGCGTTTTTAAGCATTTTTTGGCTAAAAATCACCTCCCTGCTATTTTAGTAACTCCGACTTTCCCACAATGCAATGCTTGCCAGAATTGCATGCGATAAAATTTAGGTGCGGGGAAAAAGAGTCCTACAACATTTTGGTGCAAATGTCGGCCCTTTTTTCCCTGTATCATGTGAAAACCCTTGTGATGCGATTCTGTCAAGCTCACAGCATTTTGCAATCTCTTTTGGGGTGTCCTTCATGGAACATTAAGCCCCCGTTCACAGCGGGTAGATTTGACATGCTATTTGACATGTCAAATCGCATGCCAAATCAGAGCCTATTGCCGGCAAGGTCACTGCCCAAATTGGTGCAACCCTGGCTTTGCGGCACCGCACCGATTCCCAAAAGTAGTTTCTGCACTACTTTTGGCGACTTCAGGACGATTTCAATAGACATCTGTGCATGAACCCGTACAGATGTCTGTCAAATCACCCCCGAAGTCGCACTGACATGCGAGTTTGAAATCGCGCGCATTCAGCTGAATGATTTCAAACCCGCCCTCAGTGTGAACCAGTGCCAAATCGGCACAATGTCAGCAGGGATTCATGTTCCATGAATGATACCCAGAAACAGATTTACAAAATGCAGTGCGCTTGTCAGAATCGCATCTCATGGGTGTTCACACCTATGCAATGCGATTAGGTGTGGAGAAAAAAAGGGTCCTACAACAGTTTGGTACAAATGCGATGCAATTTGAGCCATACAAAATATATGCCTCAAATCGCATCGCACAGACATCACATGTGATGTGCACAGGAATGCGGTGCGTTTTTGGTGCAAATCACATGCGATGTTCAGCATGCACCAGTGTGAGCCCAGGCTATGTTCCATAAACGACACCTCGAAACAGAAACCAGGCTTACAAAAAGCAATGGAATAAAAAACGTCAAAAAAGGCCAGTTAGCAGCGTTTTTTGGCGTTTATCAGCTATTATTGACGTTAGAGCGTTTTTACAGCTAAAAAAACACCACTCAAAGCCCACTAGTTTTGTTTTGTTTTTTTCCAGCCAGAAAACGCCCCTGCCAAAAACTGCTGATAACAGCCTATGTGTGCACGGAGACATAGGATAACATGTTGGGGAGTTTATTGGCTGCAGAAAAAAACGTCTGATGCCAAAGATAGCCGCTGTAAAAACGTCCAGGGTGCATGAGACCTAAATGAAAATGACTGGATTCACATTCGATGGGGTGAAAGATTGCTGTGCGTTTGGATTTTTGTGGGAAAGATGTTGAAAGTGAAAGTGGAAAATTCCAATGGTTCTGTGTATGGCGTGTTCCATTTTTTGCTATTTCCAATACAATTTTGACGCGGAAAGCAAACGGATAGACACATGCAAACTTGCCATTTTGAGAAACGATCGTCCGAAGGATTAAGCCCCCGTTCACACTGAATGCAGCTTTGAAATTGTGCGACTTCACTTGGAATGCTGACCTCTGTGTGTCTTCATGCACAGATGTCTATGTAAGTCGCACCTGAGATCGCCAAAAATAGTGCAGGAAATTTTTTTTTTTCAAATCGGTGCTGCACCAAAAAGCCAACATCGCACCAATTTCAACAGTTCCATTTCCGACAATGTAGAACGACTTGTCATTCGATTTGGACCTGTCAAATCCTATGACAAGTTGCATTGATGTGAACGAGGTCTAAACCAGCATTGGTGGGTGTGTGGCCAGCAGGAACTGGGTCTGGGTTCTTGTCCTACAGCATGATGGCTGACCATGAGGAGTTAATCACAAAGTCTGTTCAAGTCTGTGTCCCATCAGAGCTGATAAGTCCATGCACACCCAGCCAGTGTGATAACATTGTGCAAACTGTGCTGCCGTGTGTAGACAGGTAGGCGAATTAGAGGAGAAAGTCATCTTTTGCACCATCGAACACCTGCATTAAGGGTGTAAGTGCTGTTTTAGGCCTCTTTCACATTTGTGTGCTCTGAAAGTCGCACGACTTTGACGCGACTTGAAGCAATGCCTGTGTAATCTTGAGGTCTATGGACCTAAAGTCGGACTAAAGTAGTGCAGGGCCTACTTTGAAGCTGCTGCGACTTGAAGTCGCTCAGATATGAACGGTACTCATGTTGCAGTACAGGTCACACAAGTGTAAAAGGGGCCTTATTAGGGCTTTTTCACACAGGTGTTGAATTTTACAGCAGCCTTAATCCGCATTAATGCACCTGAGCATTTTGGTTGCTTTGCACAGGCATTCATGGCAACGCTCTGTGACCCCGCTGAGGAGACATTTCTGTCAGGAAATGTGCTCTGTGACCCCCGCTGAGGAGACTTTTCTGTCAGGAAATGTGCTCCTGTGCCCCCGATGAGGAGACTTTTCTGTCAGGAAATGTGCTCTGTGACCCCCCGCTGAGGAGACTTTTCTGTCAGGAAATGTGCTCTGTGACCCCGCTGAGGAGACTTTTCTGTCAGGAAATGTGCTCTGTGACCCCCGCTGAGGAGACTTTTCTGTCAGGAAATGTGCTCTGTGACCCCCGCTGAGGAGACTTTTCTGTCAGGAAATGTGCTCTGTGACCCCCGCTGAGGAGACTTTTCTGTCAGGAAATGTGCTCTGTGACCCCCGCTGAGGAGACTTTTCTGTCAGGAAATGTGCTCCTGTGACCCCGATGAGGAGACTTTTCTGTCAGTTAATGTGCTCCTGTGACCCCAACGAGGAGACTTTTCTGTCCGTAAATGTGCTCTGTGACCCCAACGAGGAGACTTTTCTGTCCGTAAATGTGCTCTGTGACCCCAATGAGGAGACTTTTCTGTCCGTAAATGTGCTCTGTGACCCCAACGAGGAGACTTTTTTTTTGTGAAAAATGTGCTCTGTGACCCCGCTGAAGAGCCCTTTCTGTCAGGAAATGTGCTCTGTGACCCCGCTGAAGAGCCCTTTCTGTCAGGAAATGTGCTCTGTGACCCTGCTGCAGAGACTTTTCTGTCAGTAAATGTGCTCTGTGACCCCGCTGCAGAGACTTTTCTGTCAGTAAATGTGCTCTGTGACCCCGTTGAGGAGACTTTTTTTTTTTTGTGGAAAATGTGCTCTGTGACCCAACTAAGGAGATTTTTCTGTCAGGAAATGTGCTCTGTGACCCAACTAAGGAGATTTTTCTGTCAGGAAATGTGCTCTGTGACCCCGCTGAAGAGCCCTTTCTGTCAGGAAATGTGCTCTGTGACCCCGCTGAAGAGCCCTTTCTGTCAGGAAATGTGCTCTGTGACCCCCGCTGAGGAGACTTTTCTGTCAGGAAATGTGCTCTGTGACCCCGCTGAGGAGACTTTTCTGTCAGGAAATGTGCTCCTGTGCCCCCGATGAGGAGACTTTTCTGTCAGGAAATGTGCTCTGTGACCCCGATGAGGAGACTTTTCTGTCAGGAAATGTGCTCTGTGACCCCGATGAGGAGACTTTTCTGTCAGGAAATGTGCTCCGTGACCCCGCTGAAGAGCCCTTTCTGTCAGGAAATGTGCTCTGTGACCCCCCGCTGAGGAGACTTTTCTGTCAGGAAATGTGCTCTGTGACCCTGCTAAAGAGACTTCCTGTCAGTAGACCAGGTCTGTGAGGAGAGATTTTGTCAGTAAATGTGCTCCACGATCCCACTGAGCAGATTTTTCTGTCAGTAAATACGCTCTGTGACCCCTCTTACAATCGAAGGATGCAGGGTTGAATGGGGCCTACAGGGCCACCCATGGAGCGAAGGCTCGTTTATATGGGGAATATGCGGAGCCAGGCCTCGTTTATATGGGGAATATTAATCTGTACCCCACGTGAGGATGCACAGGTGTTCCATTTTGCTCCCAGTTGCGGACAGTTCCATTGCTGTCAATTGGAATGCAGCAGCTGCCCAGACACCACCACTGTGCCCAATTTGACATACGTATGGGTGTGGTCCCCGAACACCCAGGGAAGAATGACCCCCCTTGCACACTGCCATACACCCTTTCTAGAAAACTTTGTACAAAAATAGGAATTTTTGGTTTATGTACATTGCAGTATGTGTTTTAGTCAGCCAACTGCGTCAAAGTAATCCCTCTCTGGCCAGTCCCTACTCCGCAAACTGGGAAAGCTCCAGTGGATATAGTGTCGTAAACACCTACTACTTTAGAAGATGAACCCCAACGCTTACAAGTCTTGCATCCATGAAGCTGGGGCCTCCTTTCACTAAAAGCCTGTTAGCCAAAACGTTTCATTCTCATTTGTATACAATGGTGTGGGGTTGAGGATTTCATTACTATCTAAAAACATCCGGTGGAGGTCTAACCCCTCACTGCTGTATCCACAACTAATTAATAAAAACCCTCATATACACTGTAACAATATCGAAGATATGAGTCAATCCAATGGGTGACTTCTCTCTTGAGGCTAAGTGCCGGTTCACACTGAAGCGGCACGACTTTCGGGGCTACCTGTGAAGTCCTGTGCACCGCGACTTCGGCACGACTTGCACGGGCTTCATAAAATGAATGTCTATGCAAGTCGCTCCAGGTCACCCCGAAGTAGTACAGGACCCTTTTTCTAAGTGTCGCTCCTATTAGAATCGTTCCTGTACTACACTATGGGACGCGACGGTGCGTGACTTGTCAGGCTGACCAAGTCGCCTGACAAGTCGGACTAGTGTGAATGGACACTAAGGGCCATTGTACCTTCTAGGCTCAAGAACATTTTGTGCACCACGTGGTGGCATCTCTAACTACACCTGGAACCTTCTCATTGGCCTTTGTCTTGTTGAATTAGCCCACATGATTTCTTATTGAACTTCGTGACTTATCTAGAATCTTCTGCCACTCACTTTGCTTTCTTCTTCTCTTTCAGGGTTTACATCCATCTTAAGTATAGAAAGGCTTGAACCATCATGGCTTCCATTCCATCAAGTGGCTCACTCGTCGCAACCCACGACTACTACCGCCGTGAGTATCTTTCACCTGGGGACTGTGGGGTATCGGAGATAATCTCATCACATAGTCCTCATCCCTCTTAGGCCATTAATGAGGTGGCTTTATAGAAAGCCAACCAAACTAATTGTTATGAAACCCTTCAAGATCAGTCATCCAAAGAGGCCCTATGCCAAATAAACCTGGTTGCTAGAAAAACCCAAGAAGAACATCATGATAGAGGTTTTTAAAAAAGGAACCCCAGAGAAAAAGTTTTCTTTTTCCAGGGATGAAGGGATTGAACCAATGTCAGGTCTTTATCATTGTCTGTAGAGTCACCAGGTCGAAGCAAAAAATCTTTTTGACAAGGACCTGACTTTAACCACTTTACCACCGGAGGATTTTGCTGTCTTACGTCCAGGCCACTTTTTGCGATTCGGCGCTGTGCGACTTTAACTGACAATTGCGCAGTCGTGCGACGCTGTACCCAAACGAAATTTACGTCCTTTTTTCCCACAAACAGAGCTTTCTTTTGGTGGTATTTGATCACCTGTGCAATTTTTACTTTTTGCGCTATAAACAAAAGAGCGTTTATTTTGAAAAAATAACTTTTTCACATTTTTTTTTATATGAAATTCCCCCCCAAAAAAATGTAAAAATCAAATTTTTTTTAATTTTTGGCCAATTTGTTTTCTGCTACCTATGTTTGGTTAAAAAAAATCACAATAAGCGTATTTTGATTGGTTTGCGCAAAAGTTATTGCGTTTACTAACTAAGGGAAAGATTTATGTCATTTTTTGGTGTTTTTTTTTTTTTAACGCGTAATGGCGGCGATCTGCGATTTTTTATTTTTTATTTTTTTTTATGCGGGACTGCGACATTGCGGCGGACAGATCGGACCCTTGACTGACATTTTTGACACTTTTGGGGGTACCAGTGACATTACTGCAGTAATCAGTGCTATATATATATATATATATATATGCACTGTTACTGTAAAAATGACACTGGCAGGGAAGAGGTTAATTTTATTGGAGAGAGAGGGGTTAATGTATGCCTGGTGCTTACTGACGTGTGGGGGGGGGAGGTGACTGAGTGACACAGGGACAGATCCAGGGTTCAGCTATGCTGAACCCTGCAATCTGACCCTGCTTGTCACTTCAGAGATCCGCCCACTGTGTTTACACACAGCGGGTGGATCTCCAGACTCGATCCCCGACGATCGGGTAAGAGCAGCGGCGCCGCCCACAAGGGGTGGAGTCCAGCGACGTAGCTCTACGTCGCTGGACGGGAACGAGCCACTTTGCTGCAGTAGCAGCAAAGTGAGCGGAGGTAAAGTGGTTAATTCTAACTATTCACTACTCTGTCCACAAAAACGAAACTTGTCTGGAATTGCACTTGAAGGCTCCATTCACACTTGTGCGACTTTGCATGCAACTTTGGACATCAGTCGCATGACAAGACAATCTCTGTTTTCCGATAATAATCATTCATATATGTGCAACCTAAAGTTGCAGCAGCTTCAAAGTAGTTTATGCACTACTATGCCCCGCTTTCCTGCAACTTGAGGGCCATAGACTTCAATGATAACCCTCAAAAATTGCATGAAAGGCATACCTGAATGTTATACAATGCAACAGTTATCCATTATCACTGGTAAAGCCAAAGTCGTATCCAAGTTGCACCCATCCAAACTTGCATCAAAGTTGCACCCCAAAGTTGGCGCAATTTTAGAGTTGTAAAAGTGTGAATGGAGCCTTAATATGGTGCTCCTTCAGCTCTATGCCAGTGTGGTGAAGGCACTCCTGTGTTTTTTCTTTTTACTACTGCGATTTCGCAATGTGTGTTTAGGTCATCTCTTATGATCCTCGGAGTTCTGTCACTGATTAACCTTCGCCTGTGAAAATCATTGGCAGGCCCATCTGTTTTGTCTCTTGTCCTTCCCCTTAGTTCTAGGTCATGGAGAAATAACATGTTTGTCTTCTTACAGGACGCTTGGGGTCCACCTCCAGTAACAGCTCCTGCGGCAGCGTGGACTATTCTGGAGAAGTCATTTCTCACCACCCAGGTGAGTCCCACCACCCCATACAAGTTACATCCTTTGTAGGGGGGGGGGGGGGTGTTACTGAGTTATGTATACGTTTCCATGGACATTGGTCTGATACTCCGCAGTATTTACTACTCTATGATAAGAGCCAGGTGATACGTCCCACCACCCCCATACAGGTCATGGCCTCCATAGAGGAGGTGTCACTGAGTTATGTATATGTTTCCATGGACATTGGTCTGATGGCCTAAATAGGGTTCACTTCTCTAGAAGAGTCGGGTTCTACATCTTATGTACTTGTTCTCTAGGGTCACTATTGGTCGATGACCTGCAATGCACAGGAAATAAACACTGTGTCACCATAGACCTCATGCACACATTTTTCACAGCTTTTGAGCAGAAACGATGCCAAAGTGCCCAAAAAAGCACACAAGAGAATGAAATGGCTCAAACACACAGAAAAATAGGAGAAATTCGCTAAGGGGGAGGCTTTGTGGAAAAAAACGCTTATTCTCAAAAGAGTTCATAGAAGCTCAATAAAAAAACATGTAAAGGAGCCCAAAAAAGTACAAGCTTCAAGCTGAAATAAAAGCTCAAATGCCTGTAAAAAAACTTTTTTTTTTTTTTTTTTTTTTTTTTTTATTACTGCAGTTTGCATGAGCCCTAAGTTGTCATAGTTTTTAGTTTTTAACCCTCTTTGGTCATACATGGGGTGGAGATGGGAAATGTGGGCGGGATTTGTCTGTCTTCTTTCCTCATTGGATA